>NC_140296.1:118130385-118597885 GCF_964211825.1 Aythya ferina | reverse complement strand
GTGTGTCAGCCCCACAGTGAGACTTCGTGGCTGCATCTCCTCACCTACAGCCTTTAGTATGCTGAATAGGTTTGAGAGAGCAGATTATAACACATGAATTTTCAGCTCACAAGTGGTCTTCCACCTCATTTAACTTTCCCCCTACCTCATGCAGCACAGCCTGGTAGTGTCAGTGTTTGTGGGATAAACCTTGGGACTAAGCCTTGAGCCTCATCTATGGTTGAAATAATCTATATTGAAATTGTCTTTCAATACTTCAATCCTCTTTTTAAGAAAATCAGCTACGTAGTCAGCAAATCCTTCTGGTTATTGTTTTTGTTTGTTTGTTTTCATCAGTTTTCGGGTCCTCTACAGCTGTCACTACAAACTCTTATAAAGGAGCTGCTCCTAAAATTGGAGGAGGCAAAATGTTGATGATCTCCTCTCAGCCTTGAAAATCTAATGCTTCTTCCTTCATGTATAATCTAATTGTAATATGCAGTTTCTGGCCTGAAGAGCAAACAGTTCTGCTTATGATAACTAATGTAAAAAGTGTGGATTTCTTTCTGATTCGATTCTGTGCTGCCCATGGTCCTGCAAAGTGTGTTATTTATGGTGAATGGGCAGCAGTGACACTTTAACAAGCAGGACCACAGTTTACACCAGTACCTACAAATTTCTAACAGTTTCCTACATTATATTATTGTAAAGGAAATTAAAACATCCCTCTAGTTGACAGAAAACCAACCTATGAATCTACACATTTGTCTGAATGGGCAGGCTCCCAGCAAATAACATACATATATATAATATAATGTAAAGTTATATTATGGACAATTTTAGGACACCAAAGCTTGCAAAATCATAAGTATCTGTTAGAAGTGTTCTTGGCTAAACTGAAGTACAAAAATTAGATATGTGGATGTGATCTGAGAAGTGTCATAATTAGAGATAAGTCATGGACACATCAAAAGCATACGTGTGTGTTCATTTTATCGAAGTTTTATTTTACATGAAAGGTTTAAGATTGACATGTACTAGCTAGATGCTAAAATTTAGTCTGTTCTTGTTTTCTGACAGCATCATGCATACTGGTGCAGCAGTGGTACATACTCCAAGAAACATAAAGTAGACCTTATAGTTTTGCTCTTTGCTGACTAGTGTTTTTTGTTATACTGTTTGTTTATCTCAAAATTTTAACAAAATCCTTTACATGTATGTTTGTGAGATGGTGTGAGCCAGTGAGACTGAAGTATTTTGAAGTATAAAATCCACATTTTGCTATGACAGGCATTTGCCATCCGTCACTGGGATGGTTGGTTTGCTTCAGTTTCCCAGACTCTTTTGATCTGCTTCCTGAGGACTCTGGTCTCTGATGGGCCAAAACCCACAGTTTTGGAGGTCTTGGTCTGTGTTGAGGTGGCAATTCTCCTGAGGGGCAACAAATGCAAAAAAACCTACAGAATTTGGAGGATATTAGGTTTGTTGTTCTTAGGGCTGTGCCTTTGTGCCATTCATGTGCTGTTCATTAATTCAACATTTTTTGTGGACGCCTCTCAACTTTTTTTAAAGCCCCAGTATCTTACTGATAAAATATACTTTTTAAACTTAGAAACTTTTATTGTGGGAGTTTCTGTTTCTCTGTAATGTATACCTGTCTCTTTCTGCTCATTTTTTGCATCAGATATCTCCTGTCCTGTTGCTTTCTAACTCCAGGTTTTCTCACACTGGCTCCATGGCAGTCTCTTCATGCCAGGCATTCACCAAGAGGCAGCTTTGCCACCATGTTGGTTTCTTTGTGTTTTTGTCGTTTTTTTTTTTTTTTTTGTGGCAAGTGTTGGAAAATCCATGTTAAATATTGCTTGGTTTTAAGAAGGCTCTTGAATTATCATCACACAGTGCTATGCTTTCTATGTGCAGTTGCCGTTTAATTATTTGTCTATCTATTTATTTATTGCTTCCTAAATGTATTATATTTATTATTGCGTTTCAGGGTAGGTGGTATCAGTGGCAAGTGAAATGGCAAAGGAGGAGATACCTGAGGAACCCAGGCCAGCACTTGGGCTGCTGGTTGATGAATGGCTTGGATTTGTTGATGTCCTCCTCAACAATTTATTTCTGCTGAAACAAAGGTATTTCTTGGCTATTTTTTGTATTGTGTCTTGCTTGTATACGCGGTCTACCCTGCTGGGGAGGGGATCTGCCCCGCAGGCTCCCCTCCAGCCCCACACACCGGGACGCTCCGGACCCTTTTTGGGGGGCTGTGCGGGCGGCAGCTCCCGCAGCTCGCTCCTCGTTAGTATAGTGGTGAGTATCCCCGCCTGTCACGCGGGAGACCGGGGTTCGATTCCCCGACGGGGAGAGGCGCCAGCCATTTTGTGGCTCCCCGGAGCACTGCCCACACTGCGCCCGGCCGTGCCTGGGACGCGGCCAGGGGCCCCTCAGCGCCCTGCAGACAAAGGCAGGGTTCCTGCACCTTCCTTTTAGCCCTTCGCAGCCCCGCAGCTGCGGCCGTGTTCCTGCGGGTGTGCAGCCTGAGGGGCGGCGCGGGGCGCAGTGGGCGCTGAGGCGGGCCGGTTAGCTCAGTTGGTTAGAGCGTGGTGCTAATAACGCCAAGGTCGCGGGTTCGATCCCCGTACGGGCCAGCTCCATTTTGGTGCCTGAGGGGGGAAATGCCCGGCTTTTGCCGCGCCTCGCGAGCCGGTTAATTCCCGGTTAATTAACGGTTAATTCCTGGTTAATTCCCGGTTAATCGCCCCGCAGCGCGGGGCCACGCGTTAGGCGTTGGGGAGCCCTGCAGCGAAGCGCGTCTGGGCGGGGCGCTGCGGGGGCCATCGCGCTGCGTCACGCGGGGTGACGTCAGAGAAGGCGCGGGCAGGCCGGGTGTCCCACACGCGCTCCTCGTTAGTATAGTGGTGAGTATCCCCGCCTGTCACGCGGGAGACCGGGGTTCGATTCCCCGACGGGGAGACGGCGATCGCCTTTTGCTTTCTATGCCCCAAAACGGTTCGTGCCCGTGGGAGGGCGATCGGAGCAGCCTGGGTATTTTAGGGGAAGCCCAGGGCAGCGCTCAGCAGCTTCCTGGCCTGTCCCAGCCCACCCTGACAAGAGGCAGAGGGGAGGTGCTGTTGCAGCTGATCGCTGCTGCGATTTAAGGAGAGAAGCATTCGACAGCTTCTCTTTAAAGCTGACAGCCAGCTCTCACCCCACATCAGGCACAACCAGCACCCCAACCCAGAATCCCTCGTTCACTGGTCAGTCAAGTCAAAGGCACAGAGGCTTCCCCCCCCAAATAAAACAGGGTCAATATATACACCTTTTTCACAAGGTGAAGAAGGCAGACGTTCAAGTTTAAAATCATAACAAATATTATTCTTTATTAAATTTATTCTTTTAAAAAAGAATTTCTAGAATCATCCCAACATTATCCTATAGTGAGCTGTACCGTGTAGGCATACATAATGCTTTCATTCCACTGGGGGAACATTTCATAGTAGTTTAACATTTTGCAGTCAAACAAATCTGTTGAGGAAGTTCCTAAGCATGCACGCTAGCCCTGGGAGGGTATCACCGGTCCTTCACAAGGCAACATCAACAGCGGATGACATCAGCTGATCACTCTTAAATAATGAGTTCATATATTTGCAAGTTACAACAAGTCTACAACATCATTAAGGCACCATTTAAGAGTATAAATAGGTACACTAAAATGCCATGCAGCAGCACTTCAAATGAGCTGATTCACAGGCATTCTTGTTCTTTCATAATGGCTCAGTATAAGCAATCCATCTTCTTCACGATCCACATCAGTGCACCCAGTCCTTGGGATTGCGGAGAACCTCCAGGATTTCTGCTTCCCTTGAGCTCTCCGGAGGGGTGTGCATGTATTCCCACCTGCAGGGAGAGGGGAAATGCACTCAGACTGCCCAGCTGCCTTTTCTGAGGGTGCTACATGCACAGTTGATAGTCTCGTATCACACATAACGCTACAAATCATTAAGTTCATTAAAGACAGGCAATGCAAAGATACAGCAGAAATGTTAGCTTAGTCTTTTTTTTCCATCTTCTGAAAAGACAGGAAAAAAATAACCAAAAAATCAGAAATGCCTCCTACATGCAGGTTTATCTCCAAACTGTTTAACAGCCTCATGCCACACTTGTATCATGAGACAATAGGTCAAAAAGAAACTCCAGCATAAGACAGTGAGGACATGAGGCCCGAGGGAAATTGCCAGCTTCATATTCTATCACTTGACCCTGATGCAATGTTTTCAGCTGTCCATGATGGCAAGTTCTTCACTGATGGCTGGACTGGAAGCACCACCAGTCCTTGCTGAATCCTGGGTTTAAAAACCAAGGTGGTGAGAGACCACCTTTTATTGAAAAGTCAGCTAAAAGAGGCATGGCAGGAAGAAAAGTGTCAGCAGTCATAAAGGGATGGGTACAACCTTTTTCCATTTCCTTCCCCTCTAGGAAGGACCCCTTCATGCTGTGAAGTGAGCTATTTATGCTGGTGAAAACAAGCAAAATCAGACCATTGCAGCCATGAAGTCAAGAGGTAGGACCATGATACAACAGCAGGTTGGGGACACATCTGGTGTTGGCAGTAGGGTGAGAACAGGACAGCCCTCACATTTAAGGGATAGCAAGTGACAGCTAGCTTTGCTAGGGGAAGGAGGTCACTAAATTCATGATACAGACTTGTGCAATCAGCATATCTAAAGTCAACCTAAAAAGGGAAGTAAATAGTAAATGCCAGAGTTAGTTGTTATGAGATTAAGTGAGATAATTTAAAACAAAAAGGTAGTTGAAAAACACTAATATCAAGCCAAGCAACTGAACAATAATGTGGTAGGTGTAATTCAATGTTGATTAATCTAAAGTAGCGCAGAGAGGAAAAAAAGTTACCCACACATTGAGAGACTCATTTAACTTCTATTGCCCAGACAAGATCTTGGCATTGTAACAGTTCTGTGAAAAAGCCTGTGCTCCAAATCAGCAAATCGCGTATTAAGATTATGAAAAGAATAATGAATAAAGACAACATTATGCCACTGTATGAGTCAGCAGCACACCTGCATCTTAAATATACATATGTAGCTTCTGTTGTCTGAGCCTTATTCCCAGATCAGCAAGGACAAAGAAAACTTAAGCCTGAAGTGGTAAATGCGTTGAAAGGTGTGGAACAGCTGCTGTACAAAGACTAGGAAGAGGAACACTTGTCAGCCTGGAAAACAGTGAACAATAGAAGTCTGTGAAATAAGAACTGTTGTGAAGAAAAATCTGTTTTTCTTGAAAAAAAATCTGTTTATTCATTGAGAAGTCAAATGAAGCCATCAGGTGCAAGTAGAAAACAAAGTTCTTTTTCATACAGTGCACAAACCGTGGAACTCCTTGCCACAGGCTTGTAAGGTATTGCCAGAATTTCACACGGTTTCAAAGAGCTACTAAATAAATACCTGCTGAAAGATTTTCCTGTTCCCTCTATGGGTACTAAACATTTAAAATGACCTTTTTTTTGTCAGAAGATATCCAGGCCACACATTAGCAGAAAATGGGTGACTGTAGCAGAGCAGAGAAGCATCTGTATGTAATTGGCTAGTTCTTGTATCAGGCATGAACCAACCACTGTTAAGAGACTGGACATCACAACAGACCTTTGATTTAATCCTAAAGTATTTCGGTGAGAACAATGCCTACCTGCAACTCCATACACAGTTATGCCCTTACCTTGCAGTCAGTGGCAGAGACATAAGAATGCTTTCAATCCTTGATCCTGGTGTTAGTAGGCCGAACTTTGTACCTCTGTCATAAACCAAGTTGAACTCCACATACCTACGGGGAGTGAAGATACAACAGAAAAACAAATGTATAATCACAAGTTGCTTGTGCCTTCTTCAGCTAGCAGATGTCAAACAAAAACTGCCTTTCTGCTGTGTTGGGTGTCAAATGAAGCCTGTTTTGGGGGCCAACTGTCTCTAGCATCTTCTGCATGGAAATGAAAATAAAACCTTGCTACTGCACAAAGCATAGGAAGTAAGGCCTTAGCTAACAGATGAGCAGACAAACTGTGCAGAGAGCATTGTGCATGGTGCTGTACGACCTTACTTCTACCAGGACTCCACCCTGCTAGCAAGCTCGACACCAGGTTTAGCTTGGTTAAACTAAGTCCTCTCATGTGGTGGTATCAAGACAAGAGGAGCTGGAAGTGACCATATACATTTAAAAAACTCCTCTATGCTGTCCTCCATGCTGCAGGTCCTTCTGAAGGATGCATCAGCAGCATGGTCAGAAAAAGATTTTCCTGTTTCTTGAGGAGGTATGGAAAGCAGCAAAGTCAGACAGCTTCAAAGTGCTGGCTGGGACGTTTTAGTCCCAGAACGGACATTTTTCTGCCCTCAGCATGCAGACAGAGCAGTGACAATTCTGCAGGGTTTATATTAACAACCAGTACGGAGGTATTAATACTTAGCAGAGAAACAGAAAGGAAGGAGCTCTTTCTTACTGGCAGAAACAAGAGCTTTGCCTAGTTCAACAACCTGCAAACAGGTCCAGAGCAACAGGCAGCCTGAACCAGTCCTAGCTGCAGCTTAAAGAAGCTATTCCTTCTTGTAACATTACCAGGCTTGCTAAATCCCATCTACAGAATGGATCCCAGGAGTCCAGCACTCCCAGGAACAGTTCTAGCCAATTAAGCATATATGCTTATTTGACTAACTGCTGCAGGCCAGTGATATAAACTTGAATGCTTATGTCCTCTCCATGCCACTTTCACAGGTTTCTTTGCAGAAAAAGCAGCAAGACTCCTCATTTTTGCACAGGGCACATATATTCACATTTCTCCACCTGCTTAGGCAATCACAGGACAGAGACGAGAGTACGTACCAATGTACTTACGCTTTTGCAGCATTAACAATCATTCAGAGTAATAAGCATCTTCAAGTGTCTACATTAAAGACTTTGGACCATTCCAGAAAAATAAAACCTCTGTTTATCTTTATTCCTTCACAAAGAGTTCACAGCATACTTACTTCAATGCCAAGAAAAATACCAGATCGAATAAATATGTAAGAAACTGAAAACATTCTTGGGTACAAATATTTGTTGACTTGCTGGAGTTTAGCTTCGTTATTGAATAGTATGCATGACTCCTTCACCCTTATGCTCCTCGTGACAGGACAGTTCTATATCCCATATCACTGGACTGCAGGAGAAGGCGGGATTCAGGACATATGCACCTCTTTGCTTGTACAGAGCTTCTCTTTTTTTTTTTTTTTTTTCTCCTTGAAGGTGTCAGAGAAACTGTAGCATTTTATATCAGTTGCTTGTGCTGCTGCATATGGGAGGGTTGGGGATACATACAAGGGTGTGCTGGTACCTTCTGCAACCTCCCTGGCAACCCAGCACTGGATATCAAAAATAGTTCTGTACACGAAAGTGTTGCAACCTTCTGGCAAGCTTTTGAGCACTTGTGCAAACTTAACCTACACTGTAACAGAATGTAAAATAAACTTCAGGACATAAACCCCACAACCATGAAGAACAAGCGCATTTTATTCTCACCAGTCTCATCCACCTCCCAGGTATTCTTTCGCTCCTTCAGTACTCACCGTCCTCTCCGAAGCTGCTGCCATTGCTTCTCCTCTGGTGTGAAGGCGTCATGGCAGTGCTTCTTCACAATGGGAATGTAACAAGGCACAATGGCTTTGGCACAGCTCTGCACAAATTGAAAAACTTCCTCCTTGGAAGGAGAGTCCAAATCATCGAAGAATATGCCTCCAATCCCTCTTCGCTCACCACGGTGCTTGATAAAGAAGTAGTCATCACACCTGAAAGGGGCAGCAGACAATTAATAATATGGCCCACAATATTAAAAGAAACAAACACTACTCCAAACCGACACGGCACAGGATGGCACTGGTGAAATAGCGATGAAAAGTCAATTCCTACAGTGCTGGCTGCATCACTGTTTCACTGCCTGCTGAGAGCAGGACTGTACAACACCACACAGAACACACTCCTGCATTCAAGCACAGTAAAAGCTCCAATTAAATCGTCCCTGAAAAGCTACGTATCACTGGACAGTCACTGAACATGCAACATTCAAAAACCGTGGCAAAAGTTTCCATATGGAGTGATCCAATCCACGTTCTCTACCTATGAGAAGGGACACTTGATTTCAAAACTTCACCCTGGGAGCTCTTTTTAGGTTTCATTCACAGGGTTACATGCAGATCCCAGATTATTTGTACAGCTTTCAGGCAGATGTGAAATAAACTTGAAAGAGGATCTCTTTACTCTTTTTGCCATTCTTGTGAAAAATATATTTTCTACATCAGAACTAAAAGAATTGGCAAACCCAAGACTGGATAAGAAAGCTGCTGTCACTTAAGAGGACAGGAAAAAAAAAAGTGAGGCAGCTTTCTTTGGAAAAAGACTTTGTAATGGTTAAATGTAGAAGATGAGGTCATTCTAGCAGTGGCTGTTCACAGCTCATTTTCAAGTTTATGGAAGAATAAGTGCAGTTTATCCTACAATGAGGTGGGAATTAATCTATTTTGTATTTACTGGAGTGTGTAGGTATGCAATTACTATAAATCACCTGATTCATTGTATCCACACCCAACTTAGAGTTGCATGCTTGGGCAACCATGCCCTGCAAGCCTTCACATGGGGTAGAAATGGAAGAAGAAACCACCAACAGCAAGATCATGCCTGCCTTCAAGACTAGCATGCCATACATGTGTCCATCCACAATCATTGTTAACAAAGTTTTAAAGCTGGATCAGGAAGGCAGCATGGTAAACATAAGAGCTTTCCTGTTTGAGAGGAGTGGAACAAGGGCGACACAGAGATTCATATTACTCCATCATTGCAACCACATGCCCCTACACAGCTGCTGTTTACAGCAAGCACTTATGCTCGAATTAGGAACCAGTGTCTTTGCATACGGGATACAATTAGTCTTCCCTTGAGTTGCCCTCAGACTAAGAACAGATGTCTGTCCCTCTGATGCCCTGCATCTGGCATTGCTAGCCTACTTTCCCTGCACACAACCTGACCATTAAGGCAGGCACTCTGAACCAGCACACAAAAAGATTCCTCAGAGAGCCAGACTGTAGTCTTAAGGTTTTAAGACGTGCTTCTGTACACTAAGAGGCTCACACCCAAGCTGCAACACCCACTTTATCTCCTGTCCTCAGAGAAAACGTGGTAGCTTACAAAAGGCTAACCCTCCCTTCTGGATACCATAGCTTGTAGCAGATAGGATTATCAGACACAAAGCAGCAAGCCCCCACTGAGTAGCAAAGGATCCCATCAACTGCATCTCTCAGCTCAAGAACATTCAAAATTCACATCTTCAGAGAATATGCTGTTGAACACTCTGTGAATGCGTCACTTGAAACAAAACTGCAGCTCCATCAAAATTATGAAGCTTCTACATTAAAAAGAGAAGCTTCTTTACCTACCTGGCCAAAAAAAAAAAAAAAAAAAAAAAAAAAAAAAAAAAAAAGGAATGAAGGACATGTTGAGGGCAGAATAACTGGAATGGAGTTTTCAAAACTGCAGCAATGGCCAAACAGTATCTCTCAGGCCTCCATAAATAGCAGACTGCTTTAGACTACATTTTATCCCAATACACATCTCCTGATTTTCATTAGGGCCTGCTGATACTTATCAAAAGGCAGAACAGAACATAGTTTTCCTAGAACACACTTAACTGACAGTTTCCAACACCATCTTCTGCTCCCACAACAGGGATCCAAGCACATCACTCCCCACATACCATTTCTTGTACTTCGGATACAGCTTCGGATCATGCTTGTCACAAGCTTCCTTCAGAGTCTTGTGAAAATGTACAGCATCTTCTTCGTTCAAGTAAGTTGGAGTGAGGTCAGTTCCACCACCAAACCACCACTGTTTAGTGCCTATAGGAGAGGGGCAAACAACATTTTTTCTTTTTAAATTGCCGAACAGAAATACATTGCTAGTGGCTCACCAACAACTAACAACTACTTGAACAATACAAAAATCATTATTCAGTGGTATCCCTAAACAATCATGACAAATTTGAGTTCAAGGTAATTCAACAAACAGGAAAACATGGAACAAATTTCACAGCAGTGAGAACTATTTGTTGGATATTTTGGACATGTTACTCTACCAGATGCCACGGAGTATCAATTTCACAAAATGGGCTGTCAATTCCTATTGTCATAGTTACACCTTATACAAGACAAGGAAACTGCAACTTCATGGATACTTCAAGTATCTAGAAACATTACTGCATGCCAAAGAAAGGAAACATCGTTAATAATTCCAGGGTAACTAATTGGTTAGAAATTATCTTTAATACTCTGACAAAATAATTCAAAGAAAATTCTCCCTGAGCTTTGACGTACAAATGGCCTC
Source organism: Aythya ferina (assembly GCF_964211825.1). Taxonomy (NCBI): domain Eukaryota; kingdom Metazoa; phylum Chordata; class Aves; order Anseriformes; family Anatidae; genus Aythya; species Aythya ferina. Next base: position 118,587,493 of record NC_140296.1, on the reverse strand, counting down.
TTGGTGCTAAAGCACCTAGCTTTGAAGCCTGCCTTTTGACAGTAGCACATGGCAGAAACTCAGGGGGAGGAAAACTAACACAGAGAGTGATGTTTCTGACAGTATGTCCTTCCAGCTTCTGAGACAAAGGTTGCATAGCCTGACCAGAATGCTTATCAGTCCTTCAGGCCTTTCTCCTATTAAATTCTACAGTTGCTTCTTTCAATGTTTTACATGTTAATGTGCAAGAGGCCATAAATATATAACTCTGAAACCCCAGAGATTAAGAAATGTGGTGCTACACAACTTGTTATTGGCATACCTGGGAACAAAACTGGACTGATTCTTAACCTCTAACCCTAGCCATGCACTCCTGCTTTCCTCATGCAGAGTCACACATCATACGTGTTACAATGGCTGACAATTCTTACCATCTGCTTCCTCAATTTCAAAGTATCTGTAGTTGAAGTGCATAGTTGGAACGTGAGGATTCTTTGGATGGATAACAGAGCTTACACCCATGGCACAGAAAGGCAGTTTTCCTAGGTAAAAAGATGCACAGGAAAAAGAAGTCTTCAGCTTGTCAAATAACTTCATTTATTATAATGTAAGGAACATCACTATTTATACTTAGTTTCCAAGTTATTGGTCCACTACAAGACAATCTATTGTGTTGGGTAGTGATAATTATTAATTAGATTTACTTCTCACACACAATTTTTATGCACTTAAGTACCTTTTCTACACTTGTCCTAAAAACGCAACCTAATGGTAACATTAGAGCATCCTTTAGATGATGATGACCACTGAAAATGTGAGGCACTGCTCCAGCTTTCCACCATCCCATCCTGAGAACTACCTTTGCTACAGGAATGCCATCGAATCCCCTTCGGCCTTCGCGTCGTTTTGGCTTTCTCCCTCCACCTCTACAAGAAGCAACTCCTGCAGCATCTTTCTCGAGGAACAACCTTGTGACTTTGCCTTCCCCCCGCCCGCAGAGGCAGCCTCGGCCCCCTTACCGTCCGCGGAGGCCTTGAGAGACTTGCCCCTGCTCCTCATCTGCCGCGCCGCCTCCTCGGAGAGCTGCCCGAACACCACGGACACGTTGACGCCCGCCTTCTCGAAGACGTCTCCGTCCTGCAGCACGCAGCTGATGCCGCCGCCGCCTGCCAAGGCCAGCACCGCGCCGCCGGTCACCGAGGGCCGGGAGCGCCCCGCCGGGGCCGCAACCCCCCCCCCCGCTGCTCCCGTCCCCCCGCACCTTCCTTCCTCTCCCAGGTGTCCACGGCGAAGGCGGCGCCGGGGTCCACGGCCGCCAGGGCGCGGCACACCTCCGCCTGCGTCTCCATGATGAGCAGCTCCATGCGGCTCCGCAGCTCCCGCCGCCGCCGCCGCAGCTCCCGCAGCCCGCTGACGGGCGGCGCCATGAACCGCCGCCGCAGCCGCTCCTCCTCCTTCTCCTCCTCCTCCTCCTCCTCGCCCGCCGCCATGGCTGCTCGCCGCCGCCACAGCCCCAGCCCCAAGCCCAGCCCGCCCAGCGCCCCCGCCAGCGCCCAACGCGGCCCGCCCCGGGTTGCCGGGACCCCCGGCGGCGGCGCCGAGCCCAGCGCCCGGCGGGCCAGGGCGGGCGGAGCCCGGGCAGCGCGGGCGGCCCCGCGGAGCAGCTGCGCCGCCGCCGCCATGACGGGCACCTGAGGCGCACTGACGGGGCGGGGCGGGGCGGCATGGCGGGCGGGGCCCACGGCTTGTCACACTGCGGTTATCAGGCGGTGAGGAGGGTACACACAGCCAAAGAGGGGCGAAGTGGCATCACCACACGGCATTCAAGCCTTACGGCTTGGCTGGTACAAAGCAGCGAGCTCTCGTCCTTCCTCAAGTTGTCCTTCCTCACATAAAACATTCCTACGTGTTAGGATCGAATAACCTAGTTTCGGTGATGCAGCTGCTTCGAGGCTGTGGAGTAGCTTGTGAGTAAGGGCCCGAGCAGGTTCAGGCACGGCTGGAGCAGGGGTGCAGCTGCATCATTTTCTTCAAGTGCCCTGCAGTGGAGCTGCTCAGCTGTGCGTGACACGGCTCGTTTTCATGCTCACACAGCCGAGTCTCTTAGCACCGATGTGTGGGACTGCCGGTGTCGGGCAATGAGACAGTTTCCCACAGATTTCACAAGGCACATGCTTACACTTTCTTATTTCTCTCTGAAGTTGAAACACCGTTTGGTATTTTGTTTTCGTTTTTACTAATAAGAGTAGTAAGGAATCAACACTGAGTCAGATGTTGAAAGGTACTACGCACCACCAGTTTACAGTTCAGTTTGATTTTCTCAGTGCTGATGTTGTCACCAGATCTGTTAAACCGATTTTCTCTTTTCTCAGCTGCCTTGAAGTCAGCTGTATTTGCTGTAAGACAGTACAACGAAGGACTACCGCAATAACCAAAAACTTTAGCAAACAAGTAAAGCTATGTTTTTCCTCAAGCAAACGTGTAAGTGACAGTGCAGCCATGGGTGATGGTACTGTGCTGAACTGAGCTATGAGAATTTTCTTTCAAATCAAGCAGCAGATTTACTAACATTTTTTAAATTAAGTTTATTACTTTTTAATAAATAATGATATTTATTAAAACTGTCATCAGTTAAAGACTCATGTCAGGATTAGACTGAGAATAATAACAATTACCTCAAAAGCCTAACCTGCAAGGTTTGTACTTGGTATGGGACAGTTCTGGAAACAGGCCGCTGCTGGTATTTCAGGACTGTTTTACACCAGTAGTATCCAAGACGAAGGTAGGGAGTCTTGTCCCTAGTATGGATCGGGGCTTCCTTACCTAGTTGTTTCCACTGTGTGTGTGTGGGGGGAATCTTCTATGTAAAGTGATAACAGCTTAGACAGTTCCATCATTTCTGATCTGATTCTGGTCTTTGGCAGCAGAGGTTGCTGTGAAGCTGCTGTAGCTCTGCAAGTAAAAAGGGAAGGAGACCTCAGAGCTGGACAATCTCCTCTACCATCAGCTGTGCAGGATGGGATCTTTCTGAGGTGCCTGGTTGAGCCAGGAGACCTGAACCACTGCCAAAAGGAATGAGGGAAGTGTCCTTTGTTTGCAGGAGAGATCTGAAGCTGAAGGAGAAGGGCACTGCCATGTTATGAACTGTGGTAAGCCTGCTTAATTCAGCTGCACTAAGCATCTCTTTGTACAGTTCTTTATCCAGGGAGGGCTGTGATAGCTTACTTTCATTTTGAATTACATCCAGTGGATTTACTTAAACATTTTCATGATAAACAGCGTTCATTATGTCTGCTTCCACACTGTTTATTGTGGTAAAGCTCTGCTCTTTTAGTGGGATTCTTAGACACTACTATAATGGAAAAAAAAATAAATAAATGCTGATACCAGAAGACATGTAAAATTCATTCAAACTGATGAGAATTTCACAGAATCACACAATGGCTGAAGTTGGAAGGGACCTCCACAGATCACGTAGTCCAGCTCCCCTGCTCAAGTAGGGTCACCCACAGCATGTTACTCAGGATCGCATCCAGACAGGTTTTGAATATCTCCAAAGAAGGAGACTCCATGACTTCTCTGGGATGCCTGTTCCAGTGCTGTCACCCAAAACACAAAGAAGTTCTTCCTTAAATGGTGATGAAACCTCCTGTGGTACAATTTATACCCATTACCCCTTGTCCTATCACTGGCCACTACTGGGGAGAGTTTGGCCCCGTGCTCTTTATGTTGTCCCCTCAGGTATTTGTTGAGGTTGATAAGATCCCCTCTCAATCTCCTCTTTTCTAGGTTAAACAGTCCCACTATTTTTCACTTTTTTTTTTTTTTTTTTTTTTTTTTTACTAAAAATTTCATTTTTTTGTATTGTAGGTTGAGTACAAACTTTGATAACATCTGATAATTCAGGCTGGACAGGACCTTTGGAAGTCTTTAGTCCAGCTCCAGGGGCTTATGACTCCCCAGATAGATAAGGTTACTCAGGGCCTCCTTATCCATCTGCATTTGGAAAACCACCAAGGTGAGGGTTCCACATTATGCCTGGGTCTTGCCCCAACACTGCACTACTCTCATGAGGAAGATTTTTTTCCTCATATCTAGTGAGAATTTCCTTTGTTGCAATCACATTGTCCAGTCAGCGTTGTCTGGGAAGAAAAAAAAAAGGCACTCTGAGCTTGGATCAAAGACAAAAAGAAAACCTGGAATTGTTTCTTCCATTTGCTTAATTAAAAATTGAATCTGCAGAAATATACCTTCCCCTTTTATAGTGGGCTAGGTGAAATTCTGAGGTATCGACTTCCCAATGAGGTCTTTGTGTCAGCTTTAAAAGACTGAAATTTTACATGGCAAGATGACTGTGAATATTGTGTTATTTAGTTATTGTGTCATCCATTTTGATGCTTTTCATACACAAATGTAATGTGGTACTGTGGATCTTGTGGGGTTTTGTTTTCAGAGAGAGTGACACTATTTAGAGTAGCCAAAATCTCTACTGGTGCAAACCAGTACGATTCTAGAGAAGGCTATAAGTCTACAGACTTGTAGAGTTGAAGAACTGGACTCAACTACATTTTTATTCTTTTCCAGAGACAGACTATTGCTATTTATTTATTTACTTATTTATTTATTTAACACCTGTGCTTTAAAAAGAGCTCTGAAGTTTTTCTGCTGCGTGCATTTAGGTGCTGTCTGTGTTGTTTTTCTTCTCTACAAGAATTTATGCACAAACAGAGTATTAACAAAAGACCATGAGACACTAAATGGTCTGATAGCAAAGCATGATCAGGTCTGATTCAGACTGAGACTGACATAATGTATTCATTGAGGCTGTTTGATATCTTTATTTTGAGCACTGAATTAATGCAGTTGCTTATCAGAAAAATGGAAGATTTTTTTTTTTTTTTTGAGAACAGAAAAAATCCCTTTCAGTTTTTCATTTCTGTTGCTTCTAAAGCTAAGGAAGCCAGTCTCTTCCAGCTTAGTGTATTACCCCGAGCTTTGATTGTGACTTCTAAGTGCTGATGTGAACTTCAAAATTGAAAAAGTACTCTTGTTTAACAGAGGTCAGCTTAAAGGTCTTGCATGACGGAATAAGCTGAATAAAGTTATTTTTTTCTGTATGCATCCGAAAGAGAAGTAAAAACTTTGGGGATTGAGCTGAAACAGTAGGTGATACAAAGCCTGTAAAAGAAAGATGATAACCTTTCCTTCTGTATCTATGATCTCAGTAATTTGTCTGTGTGGTAGGTTCATGCTAACTTTCCCCTTTCCCTTTCTCCCTTTCTTTCCTTTCCTTTCTCCCTTGAGTTCAGTAAGGCCATTGATTTTAAGGGTGTCAGAGAGCACTAATCATGTGAAATAATATATTTCTGCTTCTCCCAAGAACGCATTTGCTCTTAACCTTTTGCAAAAAGCATGCATGAATCATGCAGAGTCATAATGGAAGTACTTTAATTTTTTATGGTAAAAGTGAGTGGCTTGAGAAACTTCTGAACTTCTGTTCATTTGGAAAAAAAGAGATAAGGTCATCCGCTGAAGAACGCCCAGAAACAGCCAGCAGAAAGATACAGTCAGGTTCATGATTCACCCGCTATCATTTAGTCCCCAGAGTGTGGGCAAAACCTCACACTGTTGAATCAATTATCTCTGCATTTGCTAAAGTATTTGTAGTGAGACAGTAATGTAACAGAGCTATAACAGAAGCAGAGTGTCGCAGGAGTTCCCACGTGGTTTGTTTCTGTAAGGAGCTTGGGTGCGAACATGCCAGATCTCTAGGAGCTTTTGTCACCCCAAACATCACAGGAGGATAGACGATTAGGAGGAGAACCTCCAAGTCTGGAGAATGGGGAAGAATGAGTGTGCTGAAAGGCTGTCAGAAGGAGAGTGCCTGCTGCCTATTTCTAGGGAGAAATTATAAAAGGGAAAGGCAAGAGGAAAGAGTGTATCCCACGTGCTAAAATCTGTTTCCGTGACTGTGGTAACCTCAGAAGCTTGGGTTAAAAGATGTGAAGTGCAGTCTTCCTATCTTGTGTGTCTAAAACCTTTTGTGGTATAAAGCATGGTGTCAGGCTGAAAGCCATGAAATTAGGTTCTAGTTCATCTATTATCAACAGGACAAAATCGTATTTAGACCAGTAACTTTTCATAATTGTTCACATTCCTTTTGTACAGTTTTCTGCAGTTTTCAAGATTTTTACATCAGAGTCTTTCACGGTCTGCGCTTGCTGATTATATCAATAGATCTCTCTTCTAAATCCTCATTCAACCTTCCTTGAGGATTTTCTGAAGATAAAAAATCATCTGGCAAGGAGTTCTATAGGACTGTAGGGTGTCTTTATAACCCAACTTCTCTTAGGTTCATTGATGGCTCCTCTCTGTTGAATATCTAAAGAGACAGTGAAATTCCTCTCCATGCCATCAGGCCTTCCTAAGGTATCTCTTCACCAGGATAGAGAATCCTAGCCTGCTGGTCCTTTTTATGGTGACCACTGTCACTGTATGCAAAGTATTTGTTGGGAACACATTACTTACCTGTGAAACGCGTGCATTTCTCAAATGAAACACTGTAGGTCTTCATCAGTTTAGTGAATTTCTAAATTAACCCACTGGCTCAGAACTCTGAGAAACAAAGAACGCTGTTTTGTTATTGTCTGTTTTTGAGTGTGCTTTGAAAAAGCCCATTAATAAGTGTCTTAACAAAACTCTGATTTTAGACTTACCAAAGAGGAATCACCACCAGCTGAATAACACATTTCACTTCTTTTGTTGCCAACATTTTTTTAAGGTTTCATTTTACAGTGGTCTATACCTATGGACCGGGCAGTATTAATGAAGCAGAAAAAATATTGCTAGTGACAAAGCTGGGGAGTGCAAAGGCAGGTCTATAGGCAGGGATACTAGGGACTGAGTTACAGCAGAGAGGTGGAGGAGCCTGCCCTATGGATGAATGTAGGTAGTGTATTTTGAGGTGAGAGTGGACAGCAGGAGCAGGACAGCAGGACAGAGCAGGAGCTTTTTGGGGCAGCTTGTGACAGTCTGGAAACCACTAATGTTTTTTAAAAGTTAGTTTTCCTTAGTGAGCTGAACTCCAGGTGAGCCCTGCTGGGTACAGTGTGGCTTGCACTGACCAAAATGGATTTGAGGAGCAGGCCAGCATACTGAAGGCCACAGAACTGATCTCTTACTGGTACTACTGTTTTCCAACAGCTTGACCTGCATGACCTCTAATCAAGAGATCTCAAAAATTCTGACAAGGTATAGGGCTTTGTAGGGCAGCTGTACCATCTCAGTATCAGACTTCCTTTCTTGTCTATTTATATAACTCAGCCTTTTTCCCAGAGCATGTTTTGTCATGAGTTCTGTGAGATTTCATTGTATTTTCAGCTTTTAAGTGAAACAAAGTGCCCCAGACAATAGTGGATTTCAGTACTGTATTATCTTCCCCTTTTGGGTACTTCTTCAGTTTAATTCCTTCTTAAATGTAATAAAACCCAGAGCCCTCTCCTGATGCCTTCCCTCCCCCATTCTTGAAAGTCCCTAGCTAGGCTATCACATGCTTATCACCAGTTTTCCCCAAAGGCCTTTTTTAGTGTGAAAACACAGTACTTAGTGTTGTCATCCCCAGTCTTCTTTTACACAGAAGAGCAGTTTCTACTCTTACTTGTGGAAAACCCCTGCAAAGTTTCCTCTCCAAAAAATGTTAAACCTTTTTTCTCTTCCAGATGTCCTCATTTTCCTTTAATGTGAGATACCAACCAGTCACAGAAGCATTGTGCCTGCTTTCTTGAGAAACAGAATTTTTCCCCCTAAATTTTGTAATAAGAAGCACTTGGAAAAGTTCTCACATTTTCACCTGTTTATAAAATGAAGTTTTAAGAGGATGGCTTTTATTTTTAAAACCAGGGTCCATGGGATATAGAGCCCTATCTGCCTTTCCTGCTTCTTGAGATAGACTGTCACTTAGGTTATAAAGTTGAGTAGCACGGTATCAAAATGCATTTAAAAAGTGGTCTTTAATCCATCCTTAGTGTTTTTACAGTGTGTTTCTTAAACAGTTAAGAGGCTACATCTGTTTACTGAACTAAATAGAGAATATAGGCATATTTCACTTGTTGCATATTCGTTCACTTGCCTCACCATGGTATCACTGTGACCTGCTATTGTGATCCATTTCTTAATTTATATTTAGGTACTGGATTTTAAAGGAAGTGATATTAGATTTACAACAAGAAGTTTGCAGCAATATTAACCTATCCTAGAAATGTGCGTCAGGTCTTGTGAGCTCGTGGAGCAGCAGTTGAATCATACAATATAACAGAAAAGAGAGTTTTTTACTGCTGCTATGGCATTTCTCTAGGTAATAGAAAATAGAAAAGGTTCTAGAAAATAGGCAAGGTTCTTAAGCTCTTGTAATTTTTAAGTCTACCAATTTCATGCAATCGGTGTTGTACATACTTTCTTTAGCTCTGTTATTTCAATTGCACTTTTGTAAAAGACAAATAGCTTTTAAACATTTCAACAGTGTTATATGCTTTGATATATTTTAATATGTTTCAACTTTTGCTTAAAACATGTAATTTTGCTTTCTCGTATAATTTTTTGATAAGTAATCCCTAAACTCAGATAACAAGTTACAGGTTGCATTCAGTTTGATATGTTTGACTGACATTTTGGATCTTGAAAAATGCCTGAGCTAACATTTTTCCAGGCCATCCTGGAAGTACTGGGAAGTAAAGTCTAACATCTGTCATTCATTAGCTTGAGCAGTTTTGTTTCGTTTTTTTTAAATACAAAACACTGGGCTTATTATACAAGGGAAATCTACTAGATCTCTGAGTACTTCATTCATTATTTATTAAGTTCAGAAAGTGTTAGATTGATTTTTTTTTTTTTTTTTTCTGAAAGTTTTCCCTGTAATTTGTGGCTATAATGACTGCAAAAGATGTAACTTATGTTCTTTGGTTTATTTCTGTATCTCCTTCTGTACCTCTAAATCCCGCCAGAGGGTGGTAGGACAGATAGTGGTTCTACTGCTGATGACCTGGTATTCAACGTATGCCCCAGAGAGGTGTTAGGGAAGGAGTGTTCTTTTACAGTACCAGAAGCCAGAGTGCCTATTGAAATTGCCAGGCAGCAGACGTAAATCAAGGAAAAGCAAGGTGTTTTTCCATAGTCCAATGGAAATGAACAGTGAGACTGAGGGTCTCAGGGTGTTACTGAGGCTACGAGTGTAAGTGGTCTCAGTAAAGGAACTGAATAAAATCATGGAACGGCTTTTAAATGCACAGATGTGAAACCAGCCTCCAACTCTGGCTGTCCCTGAACAGCAAGTTACCAGATCTCACTAGGGTATATTAGAGGAAGAGTTGATCCTGTCCTATGTTGTTGTACTCTTTGCCAAAATACCCGTTATTGGTCACTGTCAGAGAAAGGAGCTTGGCTTTTTACAGATTTGATTGATTCACTTTAGCTGTCCTTATGTTGTTGACCCCCTACATTTGTGAAACAGGAGCAAAAAGTAAAAGTCATGTCCTCAGCCACACCACAACCTGTTCTCACCTTGTTAATATGCAAGGTTAACAAGCATAAACACATCCGCTTGACTTAAACATGTTCTCTAGAGTAAGAGCAGGAGTGCATTAGATACAGGGATCTAGTTTTGTAATTTAATATTCTGATAATGGACTAATAGTCTGAGAAGCAAAAGTAAAACAGCATCAAGTTATTCTTAATTCTGCTGTAGCCTTATTTGGTTGGTTTACAAATTTTCAGTAACAGCAAGAAAAATGCAAGCTTCTAGTTCAGCCTAATGCCAAGAATGTAATCCACAGTTTGTCCTTAATCCCTTGAGGATCATCTCAAATGTTTCCAATGCTTTTGGCAGGAATATTAAATTACAAAACCTAGGATACTTGCCAGAAACAGGGAAAAGAAAAGAAAAAAAAAACAAAAACGTTCACAGTAAAAGCAGTGCCCCTGTTCTGTGTTTTTGGAGGAGAAAAATAACATGTCAATATGAATCACTGATTTGAAAAAACTTTTTTGAAAGGGCAATTTCTCGTAAAGGTCTTAAGACAATCTATTCTATTTAGTTTGCAGTACTAAAATATTCATGGTTCATGTCTGGAGACAGTTCAAAGCAACTATCTTGTTAGTATATTGAGCTTTTCTTTTATGGAGTTGAAAGTAGTTAACTATCTTTTTTCCAACTCAGTCTGAAACCTGGGCCCCAGATTCTGACTTTTGTTTTATCTGTGTGTATTGGGAGAAACTCACAGAGCCTGGTGCATTTACTTCTGATTCGCTCTGATACAACCAAGGCCAGCAATCAAAGAGTGCTGGTTTTGTTAAAAAACCATTACCATTAGAAGTTGTCAACTAAAATAAATCAGCTATATAAAATGTTTCAAGGAGAGGGGGTTGGAGAACTGTAAAGTCTTGTTGTGTATATGTGAAACCTTCTTTGAAGATTACGTGGAAATCTATGCCTGCTTTGTATGTCCAGGTGAAAATCCTGTTTGTCTTTGAAGGGTGAATCTGTAGTCATTTCTCATAAAATTGTTATACTGGGATACTTTCATGGGTATAAATTCTCCATTAGAGAAAAAGACAGATTATAAACTGTTTACTTAGTTGATACTGAAAATTTTCTTCTTACATCAGACAAGTTCATTGACTCTTTTTCCTTCTTTCTCTCTCTTTCGGCTCTCTGTCCCACGTATCTGCATTTCTTGGGCTTGTAGAGGAGTTTCTGACATTCTCATCCCTTCTAGGCAATACTGTTGTTACTTCTGCAAGACATAGAAATACCCATGATTTATTTAGTAATACATTTGATGCTATGATAATACAAACAAAACTAACATAGTTACATAAAGCTGATGGCAGTATTTTATTGCCACAGAATTTTAGCACTAATCCCCAAAAAATCTTTATAGAAGGTACTGTACTTTGCTGATGCCTCCCAGCAGGTGCCATAACTTTAGGCACAAACATCACAGAAAAAGTCTTTTTTTTTTTTTTTTGGTCAAGAGTGGAGTCACTGAAAAACACTTCCCTCCTTCGTATGATGTAGTTGTGCTCTGCAGAGGCAGGAAAGGGTAGAGAGGGGGAAATTGATTTCATGCTCATCTTTCTTGGCTTTTCCTGATCTGGGAGACATTTACATTTGCCAGCTGGGACTTACCTGTGCCTGTATTGTGTTGCCTGCTAAGGATGATTGACATTTTTAGGATGCTTAAAAGACTCACTTATGCTGTTGTATATGCACTAGATGAGTCAGAAGACACATCATGTAGAGTGTATGCATTTGCAGCTACAAACAGGAAGTTGGACACATTCTCCACTTGTAACTCAGATTTTGATAAACCTAAACACAGGACAGCATTTATCTTGTTATCTTGATTTTGTTTGCAGATTCTTTAAGATGAAAGGATTTGAAGGAACACTGGAACTAGACAAAAGGTAACAGACATCAGTTGTGTGGAGGACCAATGTGCAATGCATATCCCTTCTGTGAAATGGACAGATACAGGCTCTGGTAGGCTTTTGGGTATAAATCTCATTAAATCCACTCACAGACTTCTTTCAGAGGAAGATGGACATGTATTCAGGGAGATGTCACTGGCTTTGAAGACATTGTTTAAATAAATTTAAGTTGTTTAAAAGCAACTTTCTAAGTTGTTTGCAACAAAACAATGACACTGTTTTCCAATCATAAGGTACTCTTCCTTTTAGTTATAAAACACTAGTTACTTTCATCAAGCACAACCATAAGATACATTTTTCTTGTTAACCGTATACCTAATAACATAATTTTTCTGTTGAAGATCAACTTGACCTTTGGTTAAAACAATACCTGAGGGTAGCTATTTAGTGCGTTAAGAAGTGGCAATGCAGTAGCATTGGCAGAAATAATAAAATTGAGGCTTCCCGTTTGTTAGTGTAAAAAAAATTCTATGACTGAGTAACATCCCAGTCATATAATTCTGTAAAGCAGTTATTTTACTTGTGACCTCCATTCTTAAAACTTGGATGCTAAACTTAAAGTAGATGAAAGCAAGTTCTACACATTTGCTGAAAGTGTATACTTTTCAAACAATCTTTGGCAAGGCATTTATACCCGCATGTAAACTCCAGTTCTTTAATTCTTATGTTTGCTGAGTACCTATGAAGGATTACTGACTACAGAGGACAGTCATTCCGTATCTTTAGGCCTGTACTGCAAACAGCATTGTGTTGGCATTGAAATCTGAGTGATTAAAATGCATAAATAATTGAGTACATGGAATATCTCAGGCTAAAATAGACCCACTAAGCATCCTAAACAGTTAGCTTCACTGAAATCAGAAGCAAAATACCCAGTATTCAAACAAGAAATGCTAGCGTATTGTCTGCATGATATATCCAAGTTAAAAATTAAAGAAAATCAAACCTTGGACCACAATCTGAGATAGGCTTAGAGTCCTAAATGAGAAGAAGGAAGGAAAGAATGATACAATCCAATAACTGAATTCAAAGGCCCCAGTAGGTTTCAGACTCAGCATGGAAACATCCAGGGAGAGAGGAGCCCAAACTTGCTTTTGCAATAAAAAAATAAAGGGGCGAACCTTACAGAAGGAAAGGACTGATGACAGAGCTGATTTGTTTGTGTTAAACTTGTCTTTCAGCCGAGCAGAAGACCTAGCTGACTTCGGTGGAGTTTTGCCAAAATAGAACCACATCAGGCACAGAATAGGATTTTAGAACTTCAGGCTCATTGATGTACTTCATAGCCCTTGGGAAATTGTTTTAACCACCTGTTTCCCTGAGGAAGCGTCCCTATAATGGTATGCTATGATTCTTACTTTATGTTGTGTAGATTTGGTAAAGAACTTTCCTTCCCAAAAAACTTTCAGCATAGTCTTGCAGTGCTTAGTGCTGACATGAAATAACATATCAGCAGTTCAGGACTCTCACTGCTTTTTGGGGGAGGGTGGGAGGAGGGGGGGTGTTCATGTTTACTGTTGTTTTATTATAATAGCCATGATAGTACATGGAATGCTTTAGTTCAGAAAAAAATGATCACTCAGTTATTTTTTTTATTAACATTCTTGGGGCATATCAGTCAGATCAGACTAACTGCAAAACCTTAAGTGATGAGCAATGAACCCTATGGAGAACCTAGGTGAATCCTGCTTTGCATAGCATTCTGATGTGGAGAAGCATGACAAGCAGCATTTTCAGAAGGTTTGCTGATGCTGTGATCTTCAACATCTGGGGAATTTGCAGTGTGCTAGGCCCTAGTAAAACAGCTTAATTTTCTGTTGGCAGATGATATGCCTTTAAAAAAGCAATGCTAACTGGAAATGCTGACCACAAGCCCTTAGAATTTGTTCACATCTTGAGTCTTAAAGGATGCTGAGGACTTGCAGCCTTGGTTCTTTACTGCTGAGAGCTACTTCCCCTTGGGACTTTTTAAAGCTAGCATGAGTTTCAAGCTGAGTGTCCAAAAATGAGCTTTCTGGGGGCTCAGCCTATCTTCCTGCTTGGCTTTTATGCACCATGTAACATTAAAAAGGTCTGGATCTGAGTGTCCTCTGCAGCCTCCTACTGCCATGTATTACACAAAAGTGTTGGAAGGTACAACCTTTTCACACAATTCTCTTAAAATTATATTGCCTGTTAAGTAAAATGTTAACTTCTGCACAGAGATTATCAGCAAAGCAGAATGAAGGATAAGGAAGTGCAGCATTGCCCAAGCCATCCATTTGAAGATGATGCCAAAGTCACAAGATTTGTTTAAAGTACGTAATAATTTGGGGTTCTTCTCTATTTGCCTTTCTGTCTAGGAATTAAAATTTTTCAGCTTTAGATCTTTAACCAGGCTGATGAAAGATTACTTTTATCAAGGGAGTTAAAGGTCATGTGCAGTCATCTGATTGCACGAGTCAGCCTTCAGAAATGCCAGCATTGCATGATTTAGCAATATGGCGTAGCGTTATTGTTCTTTTGAATTGATTTTCAGCACCAGGGAAAGAATATATTTCTAATAATTCTTCCTAAGAAAATGAGAAAAAAAAATGTTGCTCTATCCTCAAGGAATGATAATGATTCTTCTTTCTAGCCATAGGGAGGTTGCATTTTACAGCATGAGGGTGGTAAGATGCTTCTTTAAGCAACATGTTCTGTGCAAATGAAAGCTGCTTTAATGAAACTCACACTTTTCTTCGGGGGACTATATGTATGCCAAAGCAGGGCTCACAAAATACCAGCCATGACTCAGGCACTCTCATGACACTGGAAGAAAGAAAGTGAATGTCACTGAAGACCATAAAGAACTACAGTATGTGACCATCTTCTTTTGAATTTTATCTTAATGGTTCATCCTTCCTCTGTGAGCGACAACATTCGTGACTTTAAAAATGAGATCATTACTGGGTGAACTGATTCTGGAATCTCTTTGGTGGCCTCAGCGTAGCCTAATAGCCACACATTCCTTAGCAGTGAAATGCAAAACCTCCATCAACCTCTACTCTCAGCTGTGGTTCACTGAAGAGAACTGGCAGTTAGCATGCATAGACCTTGCACCAGGTCTGTAAATTCTGAAATTCTTATTCTGAAATTCTGGGGTGTCTTGTCATTTTCTTTTCTTCAGTTCAGTCTTACTGTTCTAATACGCCTTCAGTTTATGCACATCTTCATCCTCTTTATCATCTCTTTTTCTTCCTTTTCTGTCTCTTCCTATCATTTTTTTCCAACTCACCTCAATTCATTCCATGCTTTCTAGTCTCCTACCGGATCAGTTTTCTACGTAGTGTACACTAACTCTAGTATGTTGGTATGCACTACATAAATGTGATCATAGCACAGTACAGGGTGATAGGTGAACTGGTATGGTATGAGAAAGGAACTGTGTAGGACCACGTCCTACACATTATTTTTGTCCCATAGGTATTTGTTATAATACTGTGAGTTGTTGAGTGGAAAACTACATTAACCCAGGCATGTTGAACTCACTTAGTTGTTCCTTTCCTTTGAACTCTGCTATTATTCATTTTTTATCAACCCCAGACAGAACAGAAAGTGCCAAGACCCAAAGGAAACCTCATTAAATATTTTTACCTGCAGTCTGGCTGATACAGTACAGCAAGTGCATAACTCTAATGAATAAATTTACACAAAAGCAGTCCTTACCAAGCAGCGTTAGTCTTGGAAGATAAGAATTCTTATGCTCTTGAAGTGTGTTTATTCTACCTTGTCATGTCCAGATCATCGCCACATGCACACTAATTAAAAAAGTCTTCTGAGAGAATTGTTTTATCTGCATTTTTCAGGAGAAATCCTGTGTCAGGGTCCTACTTAAGCAATGTAGGAACGAAAATCACAGAGGAAGATAATAAAGACTGTTGCATCAGTTTGACTCAGTTTACTTTAATCAGTGCAGATACCTTTTGTGGGCTCTTTCCTAAGTCATATTGTAAATAGCTGAACCTGATTCAATCTGTTATCTATTGTTGAATGAGTTTCAGATTGTCAATCTACACAGGTAGCTATGTTAACTAAATCAGTAAAGCCAAGTCAGAGTCAAGTGATTTGGTAGACTCAAACCTTGGCCAGCTGTCCTCTTTCACAGGGTGTGAGGATCATTGCTGAAATCTGAAGGTAAGGAAATGAGCATCTGTCATAAGAATTGTTTCTTTATCAGGCCATGAGTAAAGTTCTAATGATCAAAATGGAAAAAATGCCAGAAAGAATAATAATGGACTGGAACAATTGTTCAAAGACAGCACAAAAGCAGTCAGCAGCTTTGTGAACTGCTTGTTTCGTAAAGGTAAGGTTTTCCATTTTTGAAGGATCGGTGCTGTGTTTGGTATTTTTCATGAGACTTCAAATATTGCAGTTAGAGGAGATATATTTGGGCCACTGATCCAGGAGTTAGGGATCTTTCTGACTTACTCAATGTCTACTGTAGAATGTCTTAATATTATCTCAAAATATTACACAATAGCAAAATATCTTTGGGGGTATTGTGTGGATATAATGGCATAGGGTTCTTAGGTTTCATTGACCAGAAGTGTTCTGAGTAGTGTTGTAGGACATTCAAGGAATAACACCTGTGTCAGGAAGGGACCATCTGGAAATCTCCCAAAACTACTAACCTTCATGAAACTTTAAAAAAATAAAAAAATAACAGTAAGATAATTATTAAAAAAAAAAAAAAAAAAAAAAAAAAACACTAAGAATGGTACAACTGTGGCAGATTTCTTTATATTGATGCTTAACCATATTTCCGAAACTTGAATGTGATAATTCTATTTGAACAGTAAAAGACATAATTTCATTTCTGCATCTAATTGTATGGTAGCTCAGAAAAGGGCATTCGCCCCCACGGTTTTAAAACAAAGCCTACAAAGCAGAGGAAAGAGATGGTTATGAAATCAATAGGAAATTTTATCTGGTAAGAAAACCAAGAACATGATACAGTAATAGGACACTTTTTTTTTTTTCTTCCAGCAAGAAGTGTTTGCAGAGGGGCCCTGTGACCCAAGGTTTGAACTCACTGACTCACAGAAGTGTTAGTCTGTACAAGCCTTACTGGTCAAAAACTTTCAAATACTGCATCAGTGAAAATCACCTTCCAGGTAAGAGGTAATTAAATGAATTGCTATTTCTTGGAGCATTAATTAATTACAGATTGGAAGAACCCCAAGTGCTTTTTGGCAGTGGGGCCTTGTCTTTGCTAAGAAAAATTGTAGAGGCAGCACTTGGGTATTTGTGCGTGTATGGAGATATATATATATATATTGCCTTGAGGTGATGAGTGCTGCCTACATTAGTGAGTAGCACAGTGCAATAGGAATTGATTTGTAGAGCCAAACAGTGCTAAAGACCCTGTGTCTACACAATATGCTATTTGAGGGCATTATTAAAAATATTATATGCTCAGAGACTGTAGGTCTACCTGTGACTGTCATTATGACAGGTGTATCCATCACACCAGTAATGCTATCTTTTTTTAGCCAAAGTAAAGACAAAATATACATTTGTTGTGGATTTGGTACCACATAAACAGCAAAGATCTTTGTAAAGTTCAAGCAGAAAAGGTATTTTAAATAAACATGGGGGGGGGGAGCTGATAACGAATCTGTAATAGAAGAATTTTGTTGAAAATCCTTGTTTTCCTTCAACAATGCTCTGAGATTGGAGCCAAAAAAAAATGTACAAACCTGAGGCACCAGACTTTTCCCACCTGATGTCCTTGTCTCTAATTTGAAGAGATGTGGATTTGATGGATAGGCTACTTGGTGGTAAGGAAGGAATTGACTAGAAGGCCGCACTCAAAGAGTTGCTCAATGTTTCAGTGTCTTGAGTGGAGATCGGTGACAAGTGATGTTCCTCAGGGGTTGTTATTGGGATTGGTGTGGTTTGACATATTTGTTGGTAACATGGAGGGTGGGATTGAGTGCACCATCAGCAAGTTAGCCAATGATGCCCGGCTTTGTGGTGTGGTCAACACAATGGAGGGAAAGAATGCCATCTAGAGGGACCTGGACAGGCTTGGGAGATGGGCCTGTGCAAACCTCATGAAATTCAACAAGGCCAAGTGCCAGGTTCTGCACCAGGGTGAGAGAGCTGATTCTCCCCCTCTGCTCTGCTCTCCTGAGACCCTACCTGGAGCGCTGCGTTCAGCTCTGGGGCCCCCAGCACAAGACCAACATGGACTTACTAGAGCAGGTCCAGAGGAGGGGCAGGAGGATGATCAGAGGGCTGGAGCACCTCTCCTGTGAAGACAGGCTGAGGGAGTTGGGGTTGTTCAGACTGGAGAAGAGAAGGCTCCAGGGAGACCTTGTAGTGGCCTTTCAGTGCCTAACGGGGGCCTGCAGAAAAGCTGGGGAGGGACTCTTGTGACAGGATGTGGAGGAGTGGCTTTAAACTAAAAAAGGGTTTGGATTAGATATAAGGAAGAAATTCTTTACTCACAGGGTGGTTAGGCTTCTCTGGACCAGGCTGCCCAGAGAAGCTGTGGCTGCCCCATCCCTGGCAGTGGTCAAGGCCAGGCTGGATGGGGCTTTGAGCAACCTGGTCTGGTGGTAGGTGTCCCTGCCCATGGCAAGGGGGTTGGAACTGGGTGATTTTTGAGGTACTTTCCAACCCAAACCATTCTATGATGAAGAACTGAGAGTACCATACAGAGCAGGCTTTTAAAGAGGCTTTCTTAGGACAGCAGATCTTGGTAGCAGGGCAATCTCTTTGCAAGTAGTCAAAGAATTGGACAGAAATCAGGGACATCAGTGGTGAAAAGATTACTTATAAGGGAGAGAAGCCTGTTGGATATGTGTTTTTAATTTCATAGGGAGAATAAAAGAGAATACTGAAGGTTAAGGTGCCTGAGGAGAAAAATGAACATATGACAATGGGCATGCTTTAGAGGAGAACGGAAAGGAAGGAACCTGGTGAGAGGGTATCCACCCAGGAAATAAAGTCACTCAAGATAAGAGTAGGTTACAGCTCTTTTATGAATAAATATGGACATCACAGGAACAAACTGACACTACAGAGAGAGTGAATACAACTCTTCCTTTGTGGAAATACTGGCCTAGAATACCTCTGCCAGACTTCTGTATTGGTTTTCATCTTCAACTACCAAGAAATGTGTGGCATAACAGATATACCTTAATCAAGAGATCTGATTTAAAATGAAAAATGGCCACTATGAAGGGAGGAGAGGAAATAGTGGGTATATGGGTGTGGTTCCTTGATTATAGTTAACTCTGTCACAAGATTGCACATTGTGGTTCTGTTACAGAGTTAAAGCATGATGCAGTAGATAAGGCAGGTCAGAAAGAGATCGGGGCTTCTCTGTGTAGCTGTAACTGGTTTTGAAGGTGGCCACTTATCATGTGGAAACTCAGAGCTTCTGATCCATTGGTGGAGGGAGAATGTTAATACTCAGTACTATAAACTTTAGCTTCAAATTTAACATCAGTTGGTTCCTTTAAACTTCGTTGGCCATTTAGTAGTGTTGATTGGTCATCTGCTGTGGATGTTACCAGGAGATCCGAGTTCAAACAGAAATACATGGGTTGTGAATTTGTGCTGGCTAGCCAGTGCACCAACAAAGTAGACTACAGACTCGTCTTTTCAGTTCATTGCTGTTCCTCCTTCTCTGAGAAGGTGCAAAGCTTCCAATAAGAAGCACACTGACAGTCTCTAATGTTATGGAAATTGTGGTGAAAACTTTATGGAACGTCATCTTTGTATCAGAAACCAAATGGGTCAAGTGGCACAGAGCACATAGCTCTTAATTCTTCAAATGCATTTTTGATTGTAGTGTAACTTTACAGTCATTGAGTATATACAAACTTGACAATACTTGTAGCTATTTATATGCATGACATTTCGTTCTGTTTACTTCTCAGGAAATTGTTTCCCTCAGTAGCAAACAGGATTATGACTGTGGGTGACAAAATGCTTATTAGGTTTCTCCAGGATCACATTTCTACTATTGTGTGGCAGTTCTTAGAAATCTGAGTCATGTCATTTCCTGATGCAGTTTCCCTGGTGAGCTGCCTCTTGCTACTTGTCACCTTTCCACCCCAACACAAACCAATACTTGCATGCCTATGACAAAATGTTTCTCATGTTATGCCAAGTGATCCTGCAACTATTACAGTATTATAAACAGTCAATTTTTGAACAAAACTCCAAATAATGAGCTTGCCTCACTCATGTTTCTTTTTTTTTTTTTTTTTTTGGTCTTTTTGTTTGTTTGTTTCAGTAATTACATTCATATGAGCCAACCAAAATCAATTTTGAACCAAGATGCTGCAAATCCCCCTATAAATTTTTCCCAAAAAGTTACAATCAGTAATTACAAATGAGGAAATCTACAGTGTCAAGATTTGTTTGTAAGCAACTGAAGAACAGGACAAATAGATAAACTTACCAAACCTATCTTATAAATCTACCAATATATTATTACTTGTAATAATTAGGTTTGAGTCTTTCACTTTTTACAAGACAAATTATTGGCACATTTGGTATTGATAATTGACCGTATTGTTTGCAGGGATAAAATATACAGTCTTGGCTCTAGCAAGATAAACCGCTAGATGCAGCTGAGCCTCCAGATGCATAAACAAAGAGTGGAAAATTTGTATTATAATTACGAATAAGCTTTTTCACATATGGTATATCATGGACATTTTTTTTTCTCCATAATTGATAAAGAACATCCACCAGCCCAAGTATCAGTAAATCAGTCTGACCATCCTGCACAGGTGAAACTTGCAAAGAAACCTGTACCAGTTTTGAAAAAAAAAAAGGGGGGGGGGAAGGGAGGTTGTTTAGCTGAAACTAAGAACTAATAACTATCAGAACTGCTTTATGCTTTATCAACTATGGAGAAAAAAAATGTCCACAGATCAGATGCTAATCATTCTTTGTTTCTCTTGTTACAGTGGCAGTTGCATTTTTCTGGTCTCTTCTAGCAGGCATGACTACAAAATAATACTAATCAAATGCATGTTTACTTACAGCAAAGTGGAACATCTTTCATCCTCAATTTTTTTTGCTCTGACAAAAAAAAAATGTTTTAAGTTTGTAGTATAGAAATTAAACACAGGTGTGGGCATAGAATTGTTTTAGACTACAAACATCAGAATGGTCAGATCTGTATTATGTTTGTTTTGCCCAGCATTTAAATCAGCTTGGCTCTCTCTTTATTGCCTCTGGGGACTGATAATACACTTCATTTTAAAATTACTGGTAGATAAAATAATCTGATTCAGGCTCTCTGTTGAATTCTAGCTTATTGTATTTGAGTCTAAGTTATTTCTTAGTTGAAGGTATGACTTTTGTTCTCCCCCCCCTCCTGTTGCTTAGGGAAAGCTGCTTTTGCTCAATTTAATCAACTCAACAGATGAATATTTCATCTTCAATATTTTCAGCAAATCAATCCCTAAAGACTTGCTAAAGAGGTAAGGTGAAACCAGCTTTTGCGAATTTCTGCATATATTCTTTTTATTTTAATTTTTAAATTATTTTTTCTTTAAATATCATCTGTTTTCATGCTGAAAGTTAGAGATGTTTTTGAAATGCATATTTTTTAATCCATCAGAGGCTCTCCTCTTGAAACTAGCTACTATAATACCTGCAGACTGTTACTAATTACTGATTGTTCAGACCTGTATTCATCCATCTATCTTCCCAAAGATCTTATATCACCTTCTCAAACCAGAGGCAAGAAGATAGAACAGTAAATTCACATTGCAGAGGACTTTGAAAATCAACAATTTTATTTTCAGTCCAAAATACAATAAAAGATAATGGTTAAGCCCTCCACAGAACAGAAATCTGAAAAGTGTTGGCTTGCTAATTTCAACAAATAAGGACCAAGGAAGATTAAGAAATTGTAGGCTTCTAATTCTGAAATCTCCTAGGTTTGCCATAAAACCTGGGGCTTCTTTGCTCCCTTTTAGACAATGCAGTAGTGGGCTGCCCAGGGGTGGGAAAGGAGGGGGCATCTGTGATTCTGTAATTTCTGGGCTATTGGAGCAAGGAATCAAAAAAAATCCTGAAGTCCCGTTCTCAGGAGTGCTGCCAGGATCTGGAGGACACATGACTCTGAGGGGAGGGGAGTCTGCTTAGCAGGGCTGCCTGCAGGCCAGGATACCAGAAGCCCACCCCACAATCCATCTTCTGAACTTCTAAGGAGCTGAATGAGTAAACCAGCAA
This sequence comes from Aythya ferina, assembly GCF_964211825.1. Taxonomy (NCBI): domain Eukaryota; kingdom Metazoa; phylum Chordata; class Aves; order Anseriformes; family Anatidae; genus Aythya; species Aythya ferina. The sequence goes on along the minus strand of NC_140296.1, from coordinate 118,565,800 downwards.
GAATTCAAGCAGGATTCTGAGGGACAAGTGCTTCTTGTTGTTGACTGAAAAGGTACAACTGTAACTGTAGATGAGGAAAAGCAAGCAAAAAGGTAGAACACAGTGATGATGACTGAACAACAAAGGGAGTGCTGCTAGAAGTTACTGGTCACAGAGTCAAATGCATCTGACGCAAATCTCACAGAATTTCTACTTCTTGGTGTCACATGGTGACATCAGAGCTGCACTGGCTTAAAACAAAGCTGACCCTCTACCCCATTTTCATAGCTACAACTTGCCTCAATGTTTCTGTTCCCATGCTCAGAAGTGGTTTCTGAGTCAACTGAAAGTTGTACACAGGACCCACAGACACCAGAAACTGAAGGCAGATCTGGACCAAGATGCTTTTCAGACACACTGCTTGCTTTTCAGACACATTGAACTTAGGTAGACTTTAGACTTTATTTTCAGAAAATGGGTAATATTTGTTGAAAAAAATATTTAATGAAAAGATGTCTAAAAAAGTATTTTGGGCATTTTTATTTTTTATTTTTTTAACTCTCCTGTTTGCGTCTCTTCATGTGGCCTAGGCTCCTTTTACATTTCCTTACTGGTCTGAAAGAACTGAAAAATCAAGCTATATGCCATCATTTCTGTGGCACCGGTTTGGCGCCTTGGTTCATGGCACAACTCTGCATGTGTTTTGGAGAGTGAAACAAACGTCCTTTTTTGTTCGTAGAAAGCAAAACATTTCCACTCAGAGAGTGGTATATTACAAGACTCCGTTGCATTTATTTTGCTGAAGTTTTTTTTTTAACATTTAAAGGCACCTTGAAACATTTTAAGAGCACTCTAAAATATTGGGTAAGTTCTACTAACAAATGATAGTAAAGTTAGTATGAAAGTTTTAGTAATCACCTACTTTGCAGGCATTTTGCATGGAAGAAAACCTGTTCAGAAAGCAGGCCGTGTTACTTGCCAGACATGCTGTCTCTTCAAAACCAGATGCAGCAGCAGATTGATCCCTTTTGGAAGAATAACATCAGATTAGAGAAGAAAGCTGGAAAGAGTAAATAAAGGCAAGAAATTGCAACTTTAAAAAGTAAAGTCTTGTGAGTTGTTTTTTTTTTTTTTTTTTTTTTTTTTTTTTTCCTGAAAATATGACTTTACTCGTTGGTGTTACTTCTGAAAAGACCACCTCTGCTTCTGTTAAGAGATTAAGTGCATGTAATTACTGTAACTGTTGGCATCCCATGCTGTTTGCCTCTTCTGGAAAGGTTGCAGGAGCCTTCTTTCCTATAAAATAGACTTTTGACTTGCAGTATTAATGTTTCAGATTCTGCTCTCAAATTTCCCTATTGTTGTTTCTCTATTGTTCCCTATTGTAAATCATTGTTCATGATTGCTTTTCAGCAACAGGAGCACAGTAGCATTGGGGTAATTTTCATGTTTGTTCCACATGTTCATGACACTGTAACATCAGAAGAGTTACAAGAACATATCCACCTGCAAGATGTGGACTCTTCTAATGATGCTGGGTCAAGCTTTCTTTCACCTAAAGGTAACTGTTCTCTTTATAAAGTATCCTCTGATTTATAAATTCAGCTGTTACTACATGTTTAAGCAAAACTTGTCTTTGTTTGCTGTTGGGATACAGAACTACCTTCTAGTAGCTCCTACCAACCAGTATATCAGGAAATCCTTAACAGAACTATTTATTTAAATAGAATTATTTTGAAAAACTATTACATGTATCAACAATAGAGTTGATTTGAATGGACAGTTTTGGACGTCCCAGATACTGGGTTACCCAAATTTCTTTAGGTCATGGGATAGCTGGCTAAACTGGCAAAACGAGGTTGTTTGTCCCAGGTAATTTAATTCTGTAATTAATTTTTCCCCACTTCCTACATACCTTTGGGACAAGAGTCAGATCTGGTTCAGTTATGTTCACAAGAAAGCATGAATAGGCCATTTGGAAAACTGAGCCTCCCAATTACTAAAACAGAAAAGAAAAAAAGGAGAATCCTTGAGGGGGAAAAACAAAAAAGTAGAAAATGTTTGTTAAGACAGGCAACGAGACAGATTCTGCACTTTGTGGTATTGTGAAACAAAAGTAGTTTCAGTGACATGGAATTTATATTTATATAACAGGAATATCTGAAAGGCAGCTAGGCTTTACTTGTGCTCTTGCCCAGGCTAACTGACACTTCACATATTCTTATCAAGTTCAACGGTCAGCTGAAAAGCACAAATGTAGGTGGAAACATCAGCTGTGCAAGGGTGAGAGTCACATAGCAGAAAGTCATTTAATCTGGTCACACTTCTGTATGACGCCTAAAAGAAGGTGTGAGTTTGCAGCCTCTCCTCAACCAGGTAATTATAAACAATGGCCAGTTCAAGAAATAGATAAATAAATAAATAAATAAAAAAGCCAAAGCAGCATTGTTTGTGTTTATAGGTTTTCTGACTTAGTCCTTCCATGCTTTTACAGCAAGAAAGAGAGAGGTGAAGCTCAAAGGACTTCAAATGATGCCCATTTTGTGGGCAGAGTTTCACCCCAAGTTTTCATGCTCTTGCCTATGCACTTACATACCATGCTGAGCTAGATAAATGCGCTTTCTAAATCTATCTTCCAGCTAATGAAAGCCAAGTAGCAAATGATGGATTTCTCTAACAAGACTGTGAAACCTCAGTGGCATCATTGTGCTGTAGTCAAACGTACACTAGTGAGACTGGTTCCAAGAGGACTCCTAAAATAGACGCTGAAGATGTAACCTGACCCTGGGCTCTCTGCAGAGCCAGCTGCAGAGGAGGAGAGCAGCAGGCTGCACCTCACTGGGTTAGTTCAAGAGGATGACTGTTAATGGAACAACAGCGGTCTCACTTCTGATCCCATTGTGCTTTCCTAACTGGCAGTGCCATGGCGACTGGAATCCTGCCTCTGAGTGTTCCAGATTCACCTTCACTGCTGAAGGAGCCCACATTTAGTTAAGGGTCAAGGTTAATATGTCTGCAGTGTCATTAGTCATGGTAGAATGTAGTTCAAGCCTGTGCTAAGATCATTGCAGGGGGAAGGGCAGGAAGTGACTGTCTAAACTGCTCAAAAGCTGCTGCCAGTGCTTCCAGCCTTTACGCAGTGAGAACTGACTGAGCAGGCAAGACTCCTTAGCTGGGTAAAAGCTGGTTTGAATTACTTGTACAGCACAATTTGGCTAAGTACCACTGAGGACATCGTCTCTTTATTCAAGACACAGCAACTATAAACTCTTTGTTTTCATTAATTTCAAGTGGATCACCATCATTTTCCTGCTTATAACACAGATTCAGAGCATGAACAAAAAGAACGTGGAGACAAAGACAGGAGGAGAAGTGTCCTGAGTCCATCTGCCAAGAGAAACAGGTACCCGTGCCAGAGTTGTTTATGCCAATCAGCAAGAAATGAGATGAGCTTCTTCACCACTTCTGCAAGTGGGTTTCCCTGAACCTTGCTCATGATTGTCCTTATGATTTTCCTGTAATTTCCAGTCTCTCTGTATGAATGATTGCTCATCAGGACTGAAAAGACCAGTGGTGTCATCAGAACTGGTTCTCCCACTGCCATAGGCAACTACATGTAACAGGCATGGGGGCATTTAAGTACCCATAAGGGCAGCTGTTTGTTTTTTTTTTTTTTTAGGTGCAAGAAAGTAAATTAGCCTCAGGCTCTGATTCCTGGCTGGCAGGCTTAAGTAGGCCTTATCCCACAAAGTGAAAAAAGGCTAAAGGTATGCCTATGCCTTTTGAGGGGGGAGGAGCTCCCAAAAAAGGAGGGTACAAGTGTATTCCTAAGAAAAGGGGGAGGTTTTGTCTAGCAAAAGTGAAGGCTACTAGACCTGAGGATGATACTAATGAAATGGAGTTCTTTGTGGGAGTGGATGTGAGCAGCAGAGGGAGAGATTTTGCACCAGAAGAGATGTAGTAGTTAGGGACCTAAATGGTTTGAGTCAGGGCTGTGATGGTTTGCATGGCAAATTTTTTGTTCAAAAATTTCTGTAAAATATTTCCTTTATATACTACCAATTCACCTTGTGCCACAGAGTCCTTACCAATACTTTACAACAAACTTCAGGCTTGTAGAAAAAGGCCAAAGAGCCAAACAATAACGTGCCACAGACAGAGAAGCAGAAAGTAGAGCAAGGGTATCAACAAGTTCCCAGGTTTGTGCTATGGCAAGGAATTCATTAAATTCACAGCCAGTTTGTACCTCTTTGTTCTTATGCCAGCATTGTTTAGCTGGAGAGGATCACAAGAGGATCACCTGTGAGAGGATCACAAGACAGGCTCTCCATTCTTCAAGTAACCCTTCTCTGCATCTTTTTCATAATTGTTTTATTCTTGAATGTGAGAACAAATCATATGCTATGTCCTGGGGGAAACACCAATTTTGTACAATTGCATCAGTTCTTCTCTACCTTTAGTAGAGAAACAGTGTATTTCCTGTGGCATGTTCTCCTTTTCTGTGAACAGCTGAAGACTTATTTATTGTTTATTTCAGTAGTCTGTTATGTGTCCCATCCCACTGACTCGGACAAATCTGGCCTTAATCCCATGTATCTCAGTCTCTACACCACAGCTGTCTTTGCTGCCCAGCACTGTTTGCCATTTGTGGCTCATAAGAACATCTCTATAGTGTTTTGTTGTTGTTTGCTTGTTTGTTCATTTATTTGGTCCTAGAGTGCTTGCAAGAATACATACATTGGATAGTTTTTATACCTTTGATTAGATATTTTCCAGCCTTCAAGTCTCTCAGCTCTTCAGTCCAGGTAAATTCACTAATAAATTTCCTTAATCTGACAAAGTTTGCCCTTCTGAAGTTGGAAAAATTAATTACTCACCTATTTCTGCTTGTTTTTCTGTTTAATGTAAATAGAAACAGTTGCTGAGTAATCAGCCCAATGCTATTTTGGATGACCAGCTTTTTTTTTTGAATGTATTCATTACTTACTAAGTTGGGGTTGTCTCTTTTAGTCTCATTGACTTCTGTCAGTTGAAGAAATCTGTCAGCTATTGGCCATATGACAAGCTGGGCACAAGTTTATTAATAGAAGCGTTTGTTTCCCAAGTGGTGTCTGGAAGGTTAAAGCTGACCATGGCACAATTCCCAGTAATGTTTCTATAATAACATTTCAGTGACAGACCTTTTCTTGCACCTTTATATTTTAGCAGCAGACAAGAAAGGCCAGGTTACAATGAGATGTCCAAAGTGAAAACAACCATCCCCCAAAAAACAAAGGCTGTGAACAGGTGGTGTGGGCTGCTGGAAGTGGCACTTCCTGTTCATGTACAATGGGGAATTTTATGGTGAATTAAATGATGATGAGTTAGAAGACAAACAGCTTTAAAATAAATTGCAAAGATCATTTGGTGTTTTCCACTAGGCTGGATGAAATGGCTAAATGCTGAAATAAGAATATTGTATAAAGATTACAAATGCCTTGGTTATTGGTCTATTGATCATATTCACATAGGTCAGATCTAGCTCCCTTTTGGAAAAGGGCAGTAGAAGAAAAGTCCCCTCCATGATTATACTTGTGAGTTGAGGACACCACCCCGCCCTTTTCTGCCTTAAGGCTGCTCTCTTCAGCCTAAAGTGCCATGAAAGCAGAACTCCCTCTCCCATGCCACCAGCCCAATTTCCTGTGGTAACTACTGGAGTCGCCTGACCTGTTGCAAGCGGAGACCTTTCAGCCCGTAGCAATAGTCATTACCTGGCAGAATCTGCAAGCTAATTCAGTCATGGGAAGAACTGCATTTCAAATGTTCCCAGTTGTTGTACCTACATCCAAGACTTTGAGTGCAGCTTGAGCTCTTAAGTATAAGGAACATGCAAAGCTCTCTTCTCCTTCTCAGCCCCTGTCCTTCTCTCATTGAAATTTGGCTGCTGTTCACATACTACAAGGCTTCTAGCAGCTTCTGCCATAGCATTCTTGATTTATCCTGGCTTCCCTAGCCTTCTGAGCCTCTTTCTTCTTGGGGTCTATGTCTATTTGTATCATTTGTATGTCCCTGTCTCTTATGATGTAGCAATTCAGGATATTTTCTAGCATAAGCCCAATCTGAAGAGTACTTGGAGGAAAAACATGCACCTGTTCCCAGGTTTTAGCTCTTGCACACCAGTGAAGAAATCTGGTCTGGTTAAAGAAAAAGGCTGAAAGTGTGAAGATGGGATATCATATATCTGAGAGCTGCAGTAGCTGCCTCTGTGCTTGCAGTAATGAGTGGGCTAAACAGGTGAAGTCAGCACAACACAGGACAGATACCTGGTGGTCTGGAGACCAGAATGATAGGCTGTGCAGTGAGGAGCCAGAGGAACAAACAGGGAGGTCTTGGTAAAACTCACGAAGAAGGAAACTGAGCATTAAGCTGTGCTTACAGTGGGAAGGGCATCTCACATGCTATCCTCTGCTTGAAACACCAGACAAGGAACAATGAAACCTGGCATGGTACTGTAGGAATGACAGAGCCATCATAAAAGGCCATGTATTTCATCTTCCAAAAGCATCTTGTATCAGCGAGCCGAGCATGTGAGACTAAGCGGGTAGGGTCCCAGAGGCACAGGCACAAGGACTTCTCACTCCCTCTGAGCTCAGAGCCCGGCTGCATTTGGCACCAGGGCTGTGCCCTAGCAGCAGAATGCAGATGAGGATCTCCTACTGCCCTGCTGCCCCCTCGGCTGGGTACTCCCTCCTGTGCCCAACCTCACTTCTCTCCTTCTCCAGGTCTTAACCCATGCCAGATGCCATGGCTGGCATCCTCCGTGAACAGCAGCCCACTGTGTGCCCCCGAGTTAGAGGGAGGGAAGGTGACTGCAATGTCCCCATCAGATGTATGGGAGAGCTGGATCTTGAGAGGTCTGCCTCCTGCCAGGGAGGGGAACATCAGCCCTTGTCCTCTGCCCATGAGGGAAGGGCTGCTCTCAGTGCTGTGAAGCTTCAGTTTGGGTTAGCCTTGGATACATGCAGGGGTGAAGTCATCCTAGTATGTTGGCAACAAGGATGGAGGGGGACGAGTCTGAAACTTCCCCTGAGTTCTCTGTGACAGTGTATTTTAATGGAAACAAGATAACAAATGGAGGAGGGATCTCTGTTTTTTTATGTTGTTCTTGACCTGGTGAAAACGAGTAGCTGCTCAGGATGCATTCTTCTTAATTTTGTAAGCCCTTTCTCCTTCTTCCTGTTTTTCTCCTCTTCAAGTGGGTGTTTCACCTATTTCTTCCTCTGCACACACCCAGTGAAGCACTGGGATGGGTAGTGCTTATTGGATAATGTAGTTCTTTAAGAGTTTCGCAAATGCTCTTGCGCATAATGTTATGCCTTGAGGGCTTCATTTTGCTGGGCCAGTCAGGCTTCCTCATGTGCTCAGCACTTCAGATTGCATTGAACTGGGTGACAGGGAGACTGTCACAGCCCACCTGGCTTGCCTCCACAATGTTTCTTGCTGGTTTATGTTTTGTTTGCTTGTATCCTGTCTCCTAGATTTAGTGCAGGAGCATGGCACAGCCCAGGATAAAACATTCTGTGCACTTTCCAGAAAAAGCTGTTCCTGTGGACCATGAGAACAGTCACAGCCTAATGCAGGTCTTCGGTTGAACAAGCCGTGAAATGTGACCTCAGACCAGGTGGGGGTCAGGTCTCATGAACTCATGGCTAATGCTGTGGATTCTGTTGGGAATTCCTACAAAAACTGCACAGATTTTTTTTCAGACCTCCTGTGGCAGGCTTTATCAAGTTGTCTCCTTGCAAAGAGTCTCTAGCAGAAATACCACAGAGCCACAAATCAGTGACCAAAGCTGCATGAGGATGAGCGCTTGCCACAGCTTGTGGAGTCAGTGCAGTGGTTATCAGTCCCCTGGCATTTGGGGTGAGGGAACTGAGAGAAACTCTACGACAGAGTTGTACTGAGCCAGATTTTGGAGCTCTGTAACAGATTTGAGCATGTGTGGGACTCAGCTCAGGGCTGTTTTGATGGTGCAATGCGAAGGAGATCAGTATCAGACCGTAGGTGGGCTGTAAAGCTAGAAAATGAGTGGAGCAGGGATGTTGTGATTGTCTGTATTTCTAGAAATGTATTAATCTCTTGAAGTCATTAACAGAGGGGACAGTTTAATTGCATTTTAACGCTAGGATCAGAAGTGTGTGGTAGACTGTGTGGAGCATTGCACACACAGAGCCAGATTACCAAAATCATCTTGCTTTTTAGATTGCAGGGGAGGAAATCACTTTCCTGATGCTGCAACTTTCCATTCTGTTTACTCTGTACTCTCCACAGTTTTGTTTTTCCAATGTTCAACAAGTTTTCCTTCAAATTTCTGTATTCTTATTTTGTTTTGTTTTTCTCACATGTTAGAAGCTGGGGTAGAGTCTGGGTGTAACTTTTTCTCAGTTTAGTAGTGACTCAGGAGGTACATGTTTTCAAGCCGTTAAATATGACTCCATTCTATGTAGATTTGTTTTAGCTATTGCTTTGCATTTAGAGGTTTCTGTGGCTTTTATGTTTGGTTCAGGGAGAGGTTTGAGTCTCAGGAGAGTTGATTTTGAACTGAAATGGCAAAAAAATTTGTTGACTTTTTGGTGACATGCATTGTTTTTGCTTGTGGGAGCATTCATTTGACTTCCTGCTAGTCATCCTTTTCCAAAGCATTTCGAAGGCTATCCATTGTTGTCAAATCATTGCTGATACTGTTTGTGTGCAATGGAATATATCCCAGAGAAGTGATCCTTATACTTTCTGCCAAATAAACGTGCCAGTCTTACAGATCAGTTATTAACTTCTTGTTTGTGCAGATCCTTTTGGAAAAGACTAAGAACTAAATAATACACTTATTTATTTATTTATTTTCACCACATTCATCGTTCAACTTGGCATTTGAATCCATGACTTTAGTTAGACGACAAACACCAGCTTTCATTCTGTTGCTGGCCTTGGATAGTTGCAGTTGCCAGAAGCAACTGAAGTGAAAGAACTATTAAGTAACTACATTGTTACGTTATTTGACCAATGCAGATAGATTCGGGGATTTTGCTTTTTTTTTTTTTTTTTTTTTTTTTTCCAGATAGAAGTGTTTTCATATGTCTTATGTGCATTTCTTTTTATTTATCACACACACACACAGCCTTAATGCAGAGGAATCAAACTGTCAGCAACAGGTCTTCTCCTTAGAGCTCTCCATATCCTGTGGACTTCTGATGCAAATGGGAATGCTTGGCTCTTCCTAGAGTTAGATGCATTGTGCAAGACTCCTGGAAAATTGACAAGCACATAATTTACAGCCAGGTGTAAAGTCAAATGACTTCCTCTAAGTCATCAGAGAGAGTCATGATAGGAACACAGCATGTGTCTAATTCACTTCAGAGGCAACGGCAACATGAAGTGGCCTCCGAGCCAGTGGCTCAGCCCCGCTAACAGCACGTTCAGGTTCTTCACCCCCATGTTTTTTTAGCCAGCCCAGGGATCTATGCTATGCTGTTATCAACACCCAAGTTAGGCAGTGTGAAATAAGCTCACGCCCATGAACTCATGCGCAAAAGATGCAGCTGCAGCATACACATCCTGTCTGGAACAGAGACAGGAATAGGATCTGTTTCCTCAAGGTTTCCTACGCGCCTCCGCAACGAATTGTCCCAGCATCTTGTACTGCAAAAATCTGGCACATCCCTAGAGTAAGTCCATCCTGTGTCCTAAACAAAGGAGGGGCCTCGCAAAAGTACAGCAAAGCTAAAACAATGTAACACTGGGCGTGCATAAGGTAAGACTGCCATGAAGCATAAATGCAAGGGGATTGAAGCAGAGTCGCTTAACCAATCTGCCGTTTCCTAACTTGTGACTCCTTTGTTGCATAATCCTAATGATTTTTTGAGTTGTTTTTGTGCCTATAATGCTGAGGTGAATTGAAGGATAAGGGCAGAAGAGATGAGAGGTGGTAGGAGAAAGATAATAGCAGCATTAGTAAACTAATTTTGTGAGGTAGATATTTTAGCTATGTACTTTGAAGCAGCTTGGTTTTGTAAAGGCCGGGATGTGAAGGGTGAAGACCTGAGGAACTTCTTGGGAGAAAGGGGCAAAAGTATGAAGGTATTTTCAGCTCAAGGCAAGACAAATTACAAAGGGCTGAACTTTGGTTCCCAGCCCAGAACACACTGAAAACCACCGTGGTTGGCTACGGACTGGGATAGTCCCTTAAGAACAGACAAACTTTCCCAGCTTTTAAGTTGTGATATTATTACATGTACATATAGGCTGTATAAAATTGCTGCTGGTGGAGTTGTTCCCTGTACTTTTTGAGGCTGACCACAGCAGTGACAGTGGTAGCCACCTAAAAATACACATCCAGAAGCCGTGCTTCCAGTAAAGGAAGCATTGTTCTGATCCAGTGCTAACACGTACTACAAGCGCCCTTAAACACAATATAGAAAAACTTCAGATTAGGAACGTGGAGAATTGTAATGTTGGAAGCAGGAAAGGACAATTAAAATATTTATATGATACAGCCACTGGACAAAACGCAGCACTGATGCATGCAGGGTCTGATTTTAAACCAAGTGGTGTTTTTGTTTTGTTTTGTTTTGCATCTCCTTTGTCACTGGTGGAGCTATTAATTTCTTTCTCCAATACCAACGCTCTGCCCCGTGCAGTTGGGTGCTGCGGCAAGGGGATGTTTTCCAGGAACCCCATGGCTCTTCCCAGGGCTGGTGACACAGGGTGTGGCCTCCCCGTGCCTCCGGCAGCAGCTCTTCGCCAGGACAGATCCTGCCCTGTTGGCTGCCTCTCAGCTGGGCTTGTTGGGGGGAATCGTTGGAGGCAGATGCTTGCACTGGGACAGTCCCGCAACCGTGGCTTTCACCTTGCTGGGCTTCTTGTTTTTTAATGTAGTTCAATTTTTTAACCAGTTGCCTTGCCTCCTCTCTTTCCCCAAGCTGGCAATGTGTTTTTCTCAGCTGTTAACTGCCAGAGGGTGACGAGTTGCTGGCTGGGGGCAGGAAGGAGGAGCAGGCGCTGCGCTTCCAGCTGGAAGTGGTGAGGGAGGACACGGCGGGGAGATGGAGCAGCGCGGTATTTTCCTTCACTCAAGTCCCTGCTCCCCCGGGAAAGCTTTAATATGAACTGAGGAGGAGTTTCAGTTGACTCGAGCCAAAAAACATCTGCCAAAGTATGCAGCATGCTTCCTTTCACATTTTCTCTTGCAGATGGGGCTCCGCTGAACCCAGCTCTCCTCTTCATCCTCACCATAAACAAAACCATACGGAAATAAGACTTGAATAGCCCCGCTAAGAAGCTACAGAAGCTCTTCTGTTCTCTGCAGTTTTCTCAGTGAGAAGATTCAAAGATAGAAACTCCGCCCTGTCGACAACTGGTAAGTGAATGCATCTGCTGCATAGAGCGTAGCTGGCATATCTGCTGCCCGGGCTGAGAGGACCTCATGGCTGCTGCCCGAACCCAGGGGACTTGGCACGCAGGCCGTGCTCGTTCCCAATTTTTCCCACCAGAAAGACGTGGGGCATCGCCTCGCCCCTCTCCTGCGTTATTTTGCGTGGGAAAACTTCCAGCGCAGCTCGTGCACGGGGGACGCGCGCTTACGGTTTTAAAGCCTCCTTCAGGTACGTGCTGATGGCAGCAGCGAGCAGTGAGTGCGGGAGCCCACACATGCACAGGCGGAGCCGGCCGTCCCGAGCCCTCAAGCCATCACACGGAGCCTGCCTCCACCAAGCCTCCTTGAAAGCGGAGCCGGCCCCGCGGGTGCGCGCCTCCGCCTCGGGGGCGCGCCCCGGGCTTGCTGCGCGCTCCCCCCCCTGCGGCGGCGGCGGGGCGGGGGGAGCCGCCGGCCCGGGGCAGCCCCGCTGCGAGGGGGGGGAGCGGGCGGAGCGCGGCCCGGCCCGGCCCCGGGGCCCCCCTCGCGGGTGGCCGAGCGCACGGCTAACGGGCAGCGGCGGGGGGAGCCGGGGGAGGCTGCCCCCGGCTGGAGAGAGAGGAGGGAGAGGAGCTGGAGCTGCTGCTGCTGCTGAGCCGCTCCGGGCCGGTAATCCTGCGGGGCTGCGGGGACGTGCGCGCCTCCCGCGGGGGTACCGGGAGGAGGAAAGCGGCTCTGGGAAGGGCTGCGGGCCTAGAGGGAGAAACGAGGGATCGCTAGGTAGGTGCTGCCCGCTGCTAGGCAAAGCCGGTAGGTAGCGGCGGTCTGTGCGGGGGGGAGGGAGGGAGGGAGGGAGGGAGGGCAAAGCCTGCAAGTTTTGTGCTGTCTGCTTGCTAAAGCCTCCGGATTATTATTCCGCAGTGGAGTTGGTGTTTCTGTCCTCGTTGCAAACTGGGAGATCCGTTCTGCCGTCCTTTCTCGAGTTAGGATCCCCACTGACGGGAATGGGAACTTTTGTCCTGGAACCAAAGCTCGGCAAAGGCAGTGAGAACCGGTCTGTGTTATGTAGATGTAGAGCTGGTGTTGCCCAGTTGAAACTGTTTCTTCGTTTGTTTTGTCCCTCTCTTCTTTACCGGCTTCACGCCAAGCTATTTGTAGATACAACATGGCTACAAAAGTATTTAGAAAGGGCAGCTTTGTAATGGGATGAGATTACTTGGTGCAACCTGACAATTCTCTTACAGCTAAACTGTATGCAAATTGTACAGAAAAGCATATAATTTCGAGCGCGGAGAATGCCAGTGTGCTAGAGCTGTCACTCCTAAAATTTAAAAGCTAAGTTCAGGGAGGGCTTGAAGAAAGAGGAAACGTGTATGAGTGGGACTTCTTATGGACCCATTTCAGACCAAGGAAATATTACCAGCTGAATAGGTTCTAGAAGTGATATTTTTGAAGGAAAAAGATCTTTCAGCCTGTACATAAGACTGCACCAGTGATACGCTTGTTTTCCTTCCCACCTATGTGAAATAAATCTGTGGACCTTTCTTTCTGGCTTGATACAGTACCTGAGTCTTCAGCATGTCTGTCTGTCTGTCTGCTGAGTTGAAGCAGAGACAGGTTAAGCCACTCTTCAAGCTTACGGCTCTTTATTAAAGCAGCGGTATTAAGGGTGGATAGGTCCCATGGTCTCCCTGAGGGTCTTCCTGGCCATATGAGACTTCTTCTGCCGATGGGATGTACGAATCATCCCCTGAGACTCTTAGTGCCCAAGTACTCCTCTGTTGAAGGCAGGAGGAAAGCTGCTTTAGGCAAGCAGTTACCTGGTGGGAATTGCCTGTGGGAGCAGCTGTGGAGTGTGTAGGCAGGACAGCGAGGCCTGAAAACTGTCAGAGAGATCTCAGCTGCGCGAGTACTAGGTTGTAAAGGTGTAGGGGAATAGGTGAGTTACAGTGGTTGGCGAGACATGAGTCTGATGTGTATCTTGTGCTCTGCTAGATAAAGGCTTCAGAAGGTACGTATGGGTGTTGCCTCACAGAGAAGGGAACACAGTGAACGATCTCATTCACGGCAGCAAGTCCTTGAGGTGCTCCTTGTCCGCTTTCTTTTCAGAAGTCTGAAAAGTTACAGGCAGAGATCGTTTTAAAAGATTTTGTATGATCGCTTTCTTCTTTGTGTGGCTGGTTTTGGATGGAAGATGGCAGGGAGTGGGAATAGCTTTTTTTTTTTTTTTTTTTTTTTTTTTTTGATAGTTTATTTGTGCTATTAATATTCTTATCCTGGGCTCATTTTTCTGGATACACCATGGTTAGTGTGTCTCAGTAAAGGTTTGATCTGTCCTCCCCAGACAGGTTTATAAGACCTCTCTCAAGCCTGCCTCAGCTGAGATGTGGCTGTCTGCTTCTTGCACATAGCTTTGTGTGCTGCCAGGTGTTCAGGTTCAAGTATTTTGGCCTGGAAGAGGACACAACCAGGTGGGTTGCTTGAAGATGTAACTTGAAGACTGCCCTGAGTGTCCATGAGGCAGAGCCCACCATTGTCTCAAAGGCATCTGTAAGGAAAAACTCTTTATTTTCCCCAATACAGCTTGTAGCACAGAATGTTGTTTTGTTCATCTTTGTGTCTTAAGATTCAGGTTATTTTACGTATAAAAGTTTGTTCATACTGGGTGTGAGTGTGTGGTGAAGATACTGTACTGTGGCTCTGTAGTTAAGGGCATTTTAGGAACAGGCTCAAGCTTGCTTGAAATACTGCTTCAGACATCTTCTTACAGATGCTTACGAAGTCTTAACTAAACAAGTTGAAATATACACCATGTTTTCTAAGAGAAGTTTAATTTTTCAAGCTTGTAAAACTCATTTGACATTCATTTGAGTTATGTCCATTTTTGCTAGACTTACTGAGAAACTAGTAAAGAATACTGGGAAATCATTTTATGGGGAAACAGTGTAGAGGGGTTTTTGGTCTTTTTCACAGTTTCTATTTTCTGCTCTTTACTTAAAAGGGCAAGAGCTTGGTAGCAGAACAAAAGAAAAAAACACACAACCTTCAACTTCCCCATTAATCCACTTTTTTCTGCTTCCAATTTTGTAATCTTACATATGACTAATTCTCTACCTATTTGTAGTCTCCAGGGGAAATTACAATAGAACTTTTTCTTTTTTCTTTTTTTCTTTTCTCCTTTGGTGTGTGAACTTATTTCAATGCTAACTCTTCATCTCTTATCCTACAGATGATCATAAAACTTTTAGCTTTTCGTGATAGATGTTCCGGTTGCAAGGAAAATGTGATGTGCAAGCTGTTGTTGCCACTGAAAATCATCTTTTAGTATCGAAATTCATCTGCTTTCACTTTGCAGTTCAGTCTTTTAATTGTTGCTATCAGAAGCTGAAAAGTTCTAACTAAGAAGCGGAAAAGTGGCAGGCAGCACTACACTAGCTAGTGTGTGCTGTTAAAAATAGGAACACAGGTCTTGCTTGAAGTATCAGCATCTTTTGAAAACTTAATTGGATAAATATAGGTGCAGAGTGGTCAAAACACCTCACAGTAATGCAGATGTATGTGTTGTCTTAAAATATTACATCCTCTTTAAAGTTTATTTTGGTAGGGTGAGGTAGCTCTTCAGTGTTCAGAAGAAAGTCAATATTCATGCTTATGGGCAAAATTGAAACCTTGCTGTCTCAACAGGAAGAGCCTTCTCATTTGCTCTGTTGCAATGCTGTATTTTTAAGTGTCCTCTGGATAATGCCCAAAGTCTGCATGTAACTGTTTGTGTTGCTTCCACTCCCAGCCCCAGCAGCAGCAGTAAAACTGGAGCGCATTGTGCTGGAGCTATTCTTTACATTCCTGCATCCGTGGGGAGCCAGGAGGAGCAAGGCAAAAACGTGAATAGCCCCCACTTGCCCTGGCTGGGAAGGGAAGGCTGGAAAACTTGAGAAGCCACAAAGCTGATCCTCCCTCCTGTTGGAAGAGCAGGAATGGAGTAATGCAGGGACTGGTTTTAAAAACAAAAAGGAGTGAAGTTCTGACTTAATCAGCGAAGCTCTTCTTAACATCTGTTGATTCACAGTGCAAATTTCCATTTCCTTAGCAGAAATATTGCTTTCTTTTGGGCCACAAGCCAGCAGAAAGCTGTATTTGTGAAGTGGGTGGCTAACAGTCTTAGATTTCCACAGGCTCTTCAACTCACTTTTAAAACAACAGTTTCTCTGCCTTGAGAGTACAAGATGGAAATGCTAAAATAAAGATCAGAGCTGAGAAAAGCTCTTTGTTATACTGAAGCTTCCCAAGCACAACGGTGCTTCTTTTTTTCACTACTGCTTTCAGGATTCTGTGGCCAGAAATGAAATGAGAATGGCGTGAGGGGCATGTCACTGCCTTAACCAGAGTGCTAGGAGAGGTAGGCAGTGGAAATATGCATACCTAATGGCCATTTAACAGTGAATACAAGGTGTGTGCATGGAATATCATGTGGGGTTGGGGAGGAGGACTCCCTTTTCCAGGGTAAGAAAGAAATTGACGTGTTTCTGCCATCGTCGTCTTTTTCTCTTTTCCAACATAA
This sequence comes from Aythya ferina, assembly GCF_964211825.1. Taxonomy (NCBI): domain Eukaryota; kingdom Metazoa; phylum Chordata; class Aves; order Anseriformes; family Anatidae; genus Aythya; species Aythya ferina. The sequence goes on along the minus strand of NC_140296.1, from coordinate 118,549,877 downwards.
GTGTTAACTTAAATATCTCCCTCACATTTTGCTGTTCTGTGTTGCACTGGCAGTTGGTGACTCGTGTGGGGGAAATGATCTATTTAGGGAAAGGGAAGCGCCCTATTACAAAGCAAGGGGTACTGCAGAGAAATAACTTGTTTTTTTTTTCCCTGCAATGAGAAGAGGGGAAGGTGCTTGGCCTCTTAAGAACTGCTGTTGCTGAATGAAACCACAAATTTATTCATCTTTTTCCAGTCAAAATAGGTATTTCCTGTTTCTCTGAAGTTCTTGAACCTGCTTGTCTACGTCCTCCACCAATGTCATGTCTGAGCACCCTGGAAACGCTATCACCTTGATCTTCACAGTGCTTCGGGTAGTCTGAAGTCAATGTATAGAGCTGAGACCAGGAGCAGGGTTAGTAGCGTAGATGGGAGATACCCTGTAGGGTTTGTTTGAACATAAAATTTGCACAAGATTAAATGGAGCCATAATATTAAATCCAACTGATGAAGCGCCAGAACAAGTTAGGATTTGTCCATATTGGTGAATGTGTACGAGGCTCACTAGCATGTGGTAGCTAGTCTTGATCATGCCCTGTGCATAGGCAAGTTACTGTTTTCTCATTCAGTTAGCTGGGAAAAGGCAGTTTTCCACTGGAAACAGTTAAAGGGGAAAAAAAAAAAAAAAAAAAGCTAGCTCTGCTTGCCCAAATGTTTTGCAATATTTAATGAGACAGGGTGACAGTTACTTGCCTCAGCTGGGAATCTGGAAGGCTGTAAAGGGCTTTCCTTCCCACCCACCTCCCCCAGTTTTATAACAGCCCATGGCAATTTTAATCCCCAGTTCAAAGAGGGACTCGGAACTGTGTCAGTAGTGAAGTGCCACATGCTTCAGCAGCTCTGGTGTAGCAGTACCGCTTCAGTCTCCTTTGGTGAGCATCCTCTCCTTTCCCTGCCCCAATTCCCAAGCGCTGATGTTGGCAGATCAATAAAAGAATACTAAAGCAAGAGGGCAGGGATGTATCCTCCAGCTCCTCTACTGAACAGTTCTTGATGCTGTGTGTGCACAAGGGAAATCAACCACAAAGTGTCCACTATGTGCTCTCCCGAAATAGCATCTCCCATTGTTGCTGGAGACAGACTAGTGGGCTGGACGGACATCAGTGTGATGTAGCAGGGCTGTTATCATGTGTGTGCTCCTCAGCACGAGCTGAGCAGCACAGGCTAGGTGTGTAGACTGGACTCTGACTAGCCAAATGGTTAAAATACTGGTCACTGTAAATACCATTTGTACAGTTTCTTAAGATTGACTTATTCTTGCAAAACATATTAAGAAATTACTGTTATTTCATCTTAATTGGAGCAATTTAAATTAAATAGCTATTTTCATTCCTTCTAAGCTAATGGCATGCTGTAGTTTGTTTTCAACTAGGGACATCGGTTCTTAGATGGTTTTGTATTATTTTAAAGATTTCTAATTTAGAAATCAAACATGGGTCTTATTCTTCAGATTTCCCAGGGAGGTTTTCTTACAAACACTGGCTAGTGTCAAAGTGATTTTTTTTTTTTTTGAAGTTGAGTGACTGAAGTCAGCTAATGCTACTTATTAAGTGGCTAAAAAGGATATTTTAAATATTTAAACATTTAAAAGGTTTAACTTCAGGCAACACAGTTGAGGAAATTCAGACATTTATATGTTTGTGCAAGGCTTTTCAAAATTTTAGCAATTTTTTTAATGGCCAGAGGCTGTTATAGTATCTCTGCAATGCAATTACAGATACAGTGACAAGCAGAAATAATGAAGCTGAGTTTCTGATGACTTTCTGTGTGTAGACTTTCTGATGTTTAATGAAAGACGAGCTTATGGGGTTTCTTTCTTCTACCCGGCTGCCTACTTATTTTTGCAAAACTTGCAGAGGTCTCAAATACATTAAGTTCTTAATCTCCTATCAGATTTGACTAAAATTAGCCAAAGGGGTTTGAGAGTTGTATGGGGAAGGAAAGAAAGGGCAGGCACATCTGTACATACAGTGTACGATTGCATAAATTTCACTTCATGCTCAAAACATGTGCAATATAACAGAACAAAGAACCTTTTACTGCATTTCATGCTCTAATGACGCCCTGCATCGTCTGCTGCGTTGCATTGAATAGCCATCTAATAGCATGTGGTGGTGCTGGAGGCTGGGCTGGATTTGGTGTGCTCGGGGTAGCAAGGAAAAGATGCCAACGGTCAACACAGCGGGTCCTGCTTGCAGCGTGCCTTGCTCTAGAGAACTTCCAGTTTTATGCTGAAGCAAACATCAGGCTTCACATTATATCCCTGCAGCAGTGCAGACAGTTGGGTTATAGGGGACCAGATCTGTGCTGCAAAAGAAGTCTGTCACCCTGCTGTGACTCAGGAAGGTGAGCCATTTGTTGTCTCAGGGCTTACCTGTTACTCGCTTATCTCCACTAAGAGACACTGCACATACAACCCTGGGCATATCCGATGCTTAGCAAAGATCAGGCAGGGGAGAACAGCTAATGTGTATAAAAACACAGGAAACTCACGAGGAAACTTATGTTCGCGTTGTTTTTTTTTCTTCTTGTGTTTAACCACTGTTGAAACTGAGAATCAAATGGCAAAAATAGACACTGCTTCACCTGCAGCAAGCCAGACCAGGCTGAGAAAGTAACAAGTGAAAGCGATGCCAGGAACGGATGATTTGCAGCAGATGAAGCTCTCTGAAGGACTGGACTGTAAGGAGCGTGGGGCTGTGTGTCTGCAGCGAGTCCCTGCCAGGAGCACTACCCGCTGGCCCCCAGATCACACTTTGTTGCTCTTGGTGGGGCTTGTTGGTGTTTTGGCCACTGTGGGACAGCCTCTGTGGGAGGGCTGCGAGGACGTAAAAGTGTATGGGTAGGGTGAAATGCACCTCCGACTTCCTAGGGGTGACTCTCTTCAAAAGCAAACATCCCAAACAGTGATACATCAGTTCTCAGTTTTGGGTAGGGAAGTGGGTGGTGTTAACCTTTGGTGAGGTTTGAGGTCTGAAAGCCTGAAATGGGAAGAGAAGAATCTCTGTGTAGCACAGAGAAAAAACATATAAGCTTTCCCAGCATTCCCTAGTGACTAATTTAGGCAGCTTTCCTGTCAGACAGATGGCAGTTGAAGATTACCATCAGACATAATTAGCTTTCCTTATGTATAGCCAGGGAAACTAAAGTGCATAATTCAGGGCAGTGAATTTCAGTATAGGCCAAATGCCCCTGAAAGTTATCACTGCAGTATGGGCTCTTGTGGTGTCATTTTATAGCTCTGCATCATTGTAATTCTGACAGAAACATGTAAATGAACTTATGCAAACTATTCCGTAAGGAACTGAATTCCTGTATAACAACTAACACAGTTGTGCTGTGAAGGATTCCAGTTCTGGTTTTGTGTCTTTTAGCCTGCACCTTTGCCCTGTTTTCTTCGCTGTGAATTTGATTTCAGTTTTGTCTTGGGAAACACACAACTAATGATACTTCCAACTCAGATAGAGCTACATCTTCTTTGGAAGCTCGTTAGCTTACCAAATAACATAAAACATAAAATAACAACAACAAAACCCAACAATAACAGAAACTTTAAAAAATTATTTACTTATTTTAAATAGTAAAGAATGCAGCAAGATGTGAATGGATTTTATTCTGAGATGTAAACTTATTGGTGTCTTTTCCCATTCAGAGAATGTAGGACTCCGCATTCTGTGTTACGTGTTCTTCATTCAGTACTGTGTCTTTCAACTGTTTGGTGTCTCTTAGCTCTGGAAATCCTCAGGGCAAGTACTGTTTGGATATTGTATGCGGTAGTTTTTCCTGTGTACGTATTTAAGAAATGAAACAAAGCACCTAAAGCCTTTAGGGGCTCTTCTGCTACCTGTACAACAGTTCTTTGTTAGCTCAAAAACACTTTACACCCACAAAGCATTCTCAGCTGTGAAGTTGCTCATTAGAGCTTTTCTTATCATGTTTTTTGGTTGTTGTTGTAAATAATATTTTTGAGCTTTAGTGCCAAGAGAATGAAACTACATGTAGTGAAGGCTTTTGAAAACAAACTTAATACTTACAGTACTTGGGCTTTTCTAATTTTGCAATGTCTGTTTGGATTTAGCTTTCTTATAGTAGTTAGCTGTTACAGTGTGTACAGTGATTAACTTTCATGACCCAGAGGCAATGTGAATGTATTTGTCGCGGTGCTGAGTTAAGAGCACTAATGTTATCAGAGAAGTTGCTGAAACTGTTGGTGTCCTGCAACTTACTTCTAAGCTGGCAGAGTCCTTGCCAGCTTCCAAGACTTGCCAGCAGTATGGGGTGAGTGCCACCACTTATCTCCATTCCACCCCCTCCCCTAAATTAATTTAGCTTTACACTTTTCACTGACTTGTTTTGCTACATTCCTGAGGATCTCTGAGCTCTCTGTTGGCACATGTGTACCATGAAAGATTGACTTGCCAAATCTGCTTTTAAGGGTAAATGCCATCTCAAGCAGCTAGTTTTTGGTGGTGGTGAGTGGGTATGCGTGTGGTGTGTGTGTGTTTTAAAGCAGTTGGGGCAAGACTGAAAGCAACAAAGCAAAAATTAGTGAATGTAGCATGCTTAGGGCTCTGACTACAGGCATGCTTTGCGTGTTATTTCATTGAAAATTAAGCTGTTCAGTTTTGTGTGCTGGTACGAGTATGTTCACCGAAGAACAAGTGTATGAGTTCACCTATTTGCTGGCTCATTTAATCCACACAAACCTGTATAACGTAACTTCCCCAAACTGACTGGTAGATTTATTTGCATAATTCCAAGTCATTCTTGTGAGAGTTGAGGTTAAATCACTAACTCCAAATCAGCTGTAGCTGGATGTTTTAGATATCCTAGGTGTTATTAGAAGACAAAGTGTGCCTTGTTTTAAAGTGAACTTAAGGCTGTGGGTGAACGTGCACATGTAGTACAGATAAAAGTCTCTGAGTGGACCTTCTTTATTTAAATTGACCATGTTTTCTGGGAAAAATCTGGTGAGCTGATACGTTTTGTAACTGAACTGTTTTGAAATGTGACTAATTTGGCTATTTCCAGCCTTTTTTTCTTCCACCTCTTCTGATGTCTTTTATCTGGGAAACCCAAGAAGGATTGTTCGCTTGACCTCCAGCCTCTGACTCTGCAGGCATTCATGGACAAAGACCAGTGGGTGTGAATGAGCAAAGTGATGCTGCAGTGGGGTGTGTATTTGTTAATCATTTTCTGTTTTCTCAAGCATTATGTAGTATGTGTCTTTCTTGTTTGAGAGAAACTGGAGAAGCAAAACGACCCAAGACTATGATGCTCTATTCCTTCAGGCAGAGCAGCTGCCTTAAGTTGACAGAAACCTCAGTTTTGCACGTTAATGTATGAGAAAAGGACTTGAACTCTGACCCCCAGAACATGTTGCAAGGCTTGTTTATATTCCAGTCTTTCTGGAAGAGGAGCTGAAGGAAGAGGGGAAAGATGGGCTAAAAAGGTACAGCGTTGGCCCCGCAGTATGTGGGAGGAGCCTGCGTGGACTTAAAGCACATATTCTCTGTGTGTTTTGTTCTATTGTGCACATGTTGGTGTCTGCTGACACTTATGATGTGTAATATATAAACAGGAGTCCATCTTAGGCTGGCTAAAGCTTTAAATGTTAATTCAGGAGAGTATAACAGGTCTGGAGGAAACCTTTCAGTTAAGGCTGTCTTACCGAATTTGATGGTGGTGTGTTTGATGTTGTTGTTAATCATTTGTTTTTAGATGCAGTTTGAGCTGAATTTGTAGTGTTTGTGTTGATTAAAGCTTTGGGAGTCAAGGAAAGAGAACTATCTGCTTAGCTTATACCTGCTTTGGTATTTGCATGCCTAAGTTAGATTTTGACAGAACCCAGAGTAACTGCACTGCAGCTCTGTTGCTGGGTGTGGGAATAAGTGCTGGTCTGTGTTCAAATGCATAGGAGGAATTTATTTAAAAGAAAAGAAAAAAAAAAAAAAAAGTAAAGTGTGTTGGAGGGGGAGGCCTGTGGAGGAACAGGATAGGCAAAGCATATGAAAATGTCTGTTCCCAATGTCTGTGCACCTTTGTGGAAATTGGCTACTTCCAGCTAGTCATCATTTCAAGGTATAACTATCAGCAAGAAGCTGGGACTTGATTGTGGTTGTAGACAATGTTTTGGGAAATCTGTGATGCTTAGAAAGCACCAGTTTGGTAAGAATCCAGTAGTTACTATTTTTATTCCCCTCTAAAAACACAAGTTGGATGTGGATCTACCTAGGGCTGCCTTATAAACCCAATTTAGCAGTGTTTAACTGTACTACAAAAGGTATGTAATTTGGTGGAATGAGCCCCAAGCCATTTTGGAATGTTAGGGAATATTGTTTTCTTGGAGGGGAAAAATAATTAAAAATGGCAAACCAGCTATCTCCTCTTAATGCTCTCAGTTTAAGTTGTGCCTACACCATACTACAGAGCGTGCTGATGCCTCGAGCTGGGGCCAAGGATCCCCACTGCACTGTGTTGATCTGAGTCAAACTGTTAGCTCAGCTCTCACGGGTGACATAGCAACCCTACTCTAGCCTCAGGCTGGAGGGGACATGTTCTGCCTCTCAGCAGGGCTAATTAACTCAGCATCAGACCTTTTTACTGAACACTGTACCTACTGTGGCACCTGGTGCATGTGCTCTGTTGCATTTCACACATCCAGGTTTCCTGGCAGGATACCCTGGCTGATGATCTGTAGCGCTGTTCTTCATCTGTGGAGCAAAGTATTTGGTGTCAGTGTAAGCGATGCTGAATTCTATGTAGATAGACCCAGAAGTGACACCTCTATGAAACAATGTGCTTCAATAACTGTGGCACAGGATTGCAGTGCTGTTTTAGAAAGTTTATAAAAGCTTGTAATAAATGACCATAGTCTTGTACAGGTGTTTTCTTGCTGTCCAAGAAACAGTCTGAACAGTGAATACAACCTCCTTTTTTCTATGGTCTGTTCCTGTGCATTGTTTCTGCTCCTGTCCCCACTGCAGGGCACGTGTAAAAGCTGCTGGGTGCCCAGGCGGCGGTAAGAGGAGTGGACAAGGGGTGACATTGAACAGGCTGTATCGCACTTGATAAATAGGAGGGAGGAGCAGGAGACCATGGGCATGGTGCTAAGGCCGAGTGAGTCAGGACCTGCATTGTTTTGGCAGCTTTTCCCAGACTCTCTGCGTTGATAGCATGTTTTTCTGGCTTATCTCTTACATGCACACGAGAGAGAGGCTGCAAACTCATGTTTTACAGATCTTGCCTGAAATGTTGGAGGGTTTGGGTCTAGGTAGAACAAGCCTCCAGAACAACTTGTCTGTATTTAAAGTGCTAATGGGAACAAGGTGAGTGAGCAGGGCTGGAGATAATGGTTCTGGGTGGTACAGGTGCTGTGTTGCCTGTCATGCACATAAACTTCCCTTCCTAGACCTGCCTGCGGCCTCCTGGAAGGGAGCTAACTTCCCTCTTCCACCAGCTGTCCCATGTAGGTCAATTCAGATTGCTGGGGTGAGAATACAGAAGAGCTGTTGACTGGACCTGAAGACTTTATTAGCACATTTTAGCTGAAGAATCTGTTTGCATAGGAAAAGTTTTTGGCCTTGTAAGTAGAACTGGAGAATTACAAGAGCAAAAATGATGCAGAAATCTCCTTGAAGATTTTGGACTGAAGCAAACTGAAATGGTAATTTTCTGAAAAATACAGCAGAAGTTGCTGTTCCTTGTTGCTTGATTCAGCTGGCAGGCAGCTTTGCTGAGGAGCAAAAATACTGGTGTATTTGAAATACTGGTGTATTTGAAAGGCAAAAATGGAATAAGATAACCACCATTTGCCCACAAAATGATAAACTTATTTCAGTCTTTTACGGTACATTTACATTTCACCATTAGTGGGGTGATGAAAGAGGGGGAGGCAAGCACTTAAGCCATAAAAACAATCTATTGCTTCTTCCAGCCTGTCCTGAAAGCGCTGTGCAGCCATGCAGAAGGTCCAAGGTGGATACAGCTCTAGTCTGCTCCTCTCCGCAGTAGATTAATGTCAGCAGAGGCTATGTTTCTGGCAGTAGTAGCTGATAAAGGACAAAGGTTGAGTAAATCTACTGAATTACTGAATCGACTGAATGTTAGCACTGCTGTGCTATTAAATCTACTGGACACCATTGCCTGCAGTTGGGTACATAAAGACAGACAGTCTTGCTGCTACTTCCCAAGTTTTCTGTAGTTGTTGGAGGTGTTAGGGAAATTTTGGAAATCTTCCTGTCTCTGGGAGTGTCTGTCTCTGCCTCTTGGACCCATCAAATGATAGGGCAGATAGAGCTTGATAATGTCTTACCTTCTGGTGCAGGAGTAATCTTTAACTGCTGGTAAAGATCCTACGTGTGACATCATGGTACAAGTCCCCAGTGCCATTTTGACAGAGAAAAAGCTTAGTTTTAGGGCGTTGTGGTTGTGTAGACCTTCAGGAACAGGAATAACTGCTTTATTTTTGTGTGGGGAGGAGGCTTGAAAGAAATATTTTCCAGTTAACATGTTGTTAAACTTAGCATGTCAACACTGAATCCCTTTTGCTAGAGATTTAGAAATGTAGCTTTAATTCAGGGCCACTTTGCTGGGATAATCCAATATATCTGCCTTCCTCATTCAAACTTAATATTTCTGAGGACTTCTTTAGAAAATAAAATTGAAAGGGATCACAAGAAATGATTAAAAACTTCTTTTAAAAAGAGTGTAAGGGAAGGCACTAGACTGATTCAGCAGCTTTAGTACCTTTAAGACTACTGCAGAGCTATTGTATTGTCTGTTACAGCATTTCTTTCCTGAAAAATAAGAAACAATGAACTGTATTGCACATGTTTAGAGCAAGAACTGGAAGAGGTAATGGTGAATAATATATAGATCTGGCAGCAGAAATACCTATACGTGTATTGTAATATGCCCACGTTTTGGCAACTTAACTTGAGAAAAATGATGATGAGAACTCTGGCTCGTCAGTCTGCTGCATAGTTGTGTCACCAGGCATGCACCTTGACCAAAAGGAAACAGTTCTGCAGGACTGGTGATTGCAAAAACTCCCAGAAAATGCTGACTGTCTTGAATCCTAACATTTCTTTTTAATCTCATTTCATAGTTTTTCTCCCTGTCCCTTTAAATTTCAAGGTCCACGCAACACTCACTTCCCTTCCTCCCCCACAACTACAAGAGCTAGGAATTTAAGGCCTGAATGAGCTGAAATTTTCACGCTGTCAGTTAACTGCAGCAGCAAAAAGTTAAACTGTCACAAGACCAGGTATGGAGCTAGGATTGTTTTAAGATGAGTAGTATTTAATTTAGCAGTAAGCACTTTTTAGTTAAATATTAATGGTTTACTTTATTAATCCTCAAGGGTGCTTTCCAAGTAAGTAGGACAGATGCAAAACTTCCTGCGCTGTATCATTAATAATCTAATTTTAAGCATGAAAACAAAAGGAAGGCTTACAAGCATTATGAGGAAAGGTGATCATGTGATTGTCCAGTCCCACAGCTGTAGTTGCCTGCATGATTATTTTTATTCTGTATGCACGTGTAAGTTGAAAGGTACAGTCTATGAGATAAGGGCTTCTATCAGATACAGCACTTAACTGAAGTAGCAGAATAAATACTGGTGTAAGTGAAGATGTGTGGCTGGCAAAGGAGTTGGTTCTCCATCTCTGCCAAGGAGAGGAAAAAAAGTAGCTGCCAGGCTTGTACAGCTTATGTGTCATATACCCAGTGCATCCCTCTAGTGGGTTGGTGGGAGCTGGGGAGGACCCTCCTGTCCTGAGGAGGTGCAGGCTGATCTTAGAGGTCTCTTATTACTGTAGCAGCCCGACTTATCTAATTCTGTGATCGTAGTTCCGCCTTGGCTGGGGTGGGAAGTTGAGCAGCAGGTGTTAGTTTGGGTTCCCATTCAGAAATGAGTGACACTTTTTCTTAAAGGACTAATGCATCCAGTTGCTTACTTTTAGAAAATTGACCAGCTAACATCGTGAACGGCACGCATTGGCATGCCGGCTTCCACTCCTCTGTCACTGTGTGTGCCATTGGAAGCTTTTTAGAAAGCAGAGGGAATTGAATAGTTGAGTTCCAGCTTTGTCCTTTGTGTTTTGTTAACCCCGATTGACCTTGACCTATGGGCACCATGACCTCTGCCATTTAGGTTGGTGAGCTTGAATCGAGATGCAGGGTCTTGTGTTGTGATAAGTAAGCGGAATGAGAGTGCCATTTTACATCTGAACCATGTCTTTCCAGTTGCCTATTTTCTTTCATCTCTGATTATGGGAGTCTTTTAGTGCATTATTTGCATCAAATGTGTTTGTTTTTCTTCAATTTACTTTCTATACTTTCTTTACTTTTTTACTCTTTGATTTTAAGAAGGGAGAGATGGCAAATGCTGTCACTGTTAAAAATACACTCATAATTTCTTTGGTAAACAAGGCAATGGTTCTATTTACTAAACCAGGTTCACTTAAAAAAAAAAAAGAAAAAAAGAAAAAAAAAAAAGTCTGTCTTCATTACAAAACTCTCTCTTCAAAGACCTGCATGAAGCCAGGCACTGGGGGATGGGATGGTGAGAAGACACTTGTATAATTAAAGACCATTTTGTCTTCCTAAATGCTGAGTTAGATACGCCCTTAATGATGCTACATTCTCATGTGTATTCTAGGCAGAATGTCCTACGTAAGATACTGAAAGTTGTTACGGATTTCTTATGATCTTATTGGAAGAACCATGTTGATTTATGTTGCTTTTGCTAATTTTTTTTCAGGCTCTAGCAATACTTTTGTAAATACAGGGCAAGCAGCAGATTTCTTTTTTCTATTGGTGAATAATACTGTTACACGATGTCTTTGTTCTTATATGCCCCTGTATGTGTAGCTTTGCCTTATCTTGGTTGCACAACTTGGTCTGACTTCTCAGCAAGGCTCTCTCTGTTGATGGAGATTTATTAATTTGCATTGAAGTCAACAAAATTGGTGATTGTTAATTTAATGACTTTTTCTGAGGAGTTGGTTCATTAAATGCTGTTGATTTAACTGATGTTTGCAATGATTGAATTAGGAGGTAAAATGTAAACAGTTGATTTCCACTTTAGTGGTATATTTTAGTAAGCATTTGCAAAGCAGGAGGTAATGCCTACAATGAAATGGAGGGAAAAAAATACAAAACACAAAGAGCACAGTATCTTTTTCAAGTAAATGAGCCAGTTATGACTTGGCTAAACCCAAGGGGTGATTTTCATTTTTGGTAACGTTCTTGTATTTTTAGGCATAGATTTTGACAAAATTATTGTGAAAAGTAATGGTTTGCTCCAGAAGTTGAGAATGACTTTCAAAAAATTGCAGCTTATTGAGAAGAGTCAGAAGAGTTGGAGCTGTAAGGAAGGCAGTGTTACTTCTCAGTGAGCGATAAAAGGTTGAAATTGCAATAGCTGCCTCCTGTGGGTTACCCCATTCAGAAGAGAGCAGGATAGCCTGGAGGATATACATTTAAGATTGATAGATTATAGCTTGCTCATTGCGTGGCTTTGTTACTTGTAGATGCTGTCATAAAACCCCATCCCTGACCCTACAATTAAATCTCTGTGAAGGATATAGAAATAAATAAATAAAATAAGGAAGTGGTTGGCTTGTTGCACTCAACTCATTGTGACAAATGGCTCACTGTTAGGTATTTCTTCAGGCTGGAATCTTTGTAAGCGGCAGTAGTTAGCTTCTTTTAATACCAAAATGTAGCTCTCTCTGTGGTTGTCTTCTGACCTTTACTACAGAGATGTTACTAGCATAAAGCTGTAAATCACTTAATTAAACTGAAGGTACGAAATACAATCTGCCTTAACACTGTTCAATGCAGGTTTAAAATAACAGCAACTCTAAATATTCTAAAAAAAACAAAACACAAACACCATGGAATTAACAACAACAACAAAAAAGTGTAAAGCCAAAGGGTTTGCTTTTGGAAAATGCAGCAGCAGTATGCTTGTTTGGATGTGCCTTGTTTCTGTTGAACAGCTATTTGTTACCCTCACTTTAAAATACATATACCTACAAGTAGGTGTTTACGTATTGTGTGTATTGAACCTGTCTACCCTTACCATGATAGGGGAAGAGGTGAAAATAATAGATGGTATGGCTCTCGCGTAAATTTCCACAGTAATTTGTGGCCAGAGTGTCTATTTTGGACTTTCAGAGGGTTAAACAACAACAGTTCATTCATAGATGCTGAAAAGGCAGCGCAGTCTGTTAAGATGTGAGCAATGCTGAACTTGCTTTTCCCCTGTCGAGCGTGGAGAAGTGTGAGCTTCTGGTATTTAGCTTTGTTTTACTAATCTGTGCAATAAGGTGAAAACTCTACTTGAAAAACAAAACAAAAAACAAAACAAACACCTTTCTCTGCTGTATCTCTAAAACGTAGCAAGTTCCTAAGTGCTTTTCACATATTGCGTCCTGATTTCTCTTCCTTGCTTTGCAATGAAAATAGCATTTTTCTGTCATTAAGCAACGAAGTCTGGCCTGTGTCCTGCCCACTCATCAAGTCCTGACACAAGGATGTTAGCTGACAGCTTCAGTGCAGCTTTAAAGGACCAAACCCAGACTTTAACAATATTCAGTGGTCCTTAAAAAGCCAGTAGCGATTTGTGGCAGATGCACTGGCGTCAGCCTATCTGCCTCCTGCAAAGCGCGCATGGTTGTTTAGCTGTGTAATTATGGAAACTGATGGTGGGTGGAGTAAGAAGGAAGAGAAGAACAGGTACCTGTAAAGGCTAACTTCTGACCCAGGAGGCTGGTTCCTTTAGGTTACCAGTGGACACAATGGAGCTCCTACTCTGACATGTCTTGAAGAGTCTGCCTTTTTCACCCTCTTCAGAGGAAACATAGAGTGAGCCTTTTTTCATATTTCTGTGTTACTATGCAGAATATGCACATATGTTAGGTGCAGAGCGGTGTTCAACTCCAGCTACTGGGACTTGGCGTGAGAAAACAGACTGGAATGATCCTGTCAAATTTGTGGTGATGGAGAATGGCTGTAATAGTGGTGACTTCCCTTCATATGTTGCAAGATGTAGTTTTTTTTTTTTTTTTGCAGAAGTTCACTTTAATATTGTAAGTTGGATTTAAATTTATCTTTTTTTCTTATTTCAGGTCTACCAGTCATGAAACGAATTCTTCTGTTTTTTATCCTGGCTGCTGCTGTTATGTATGGTATACTGCACGGAAATTTGTGGAGGAATAACCTCTACTGGTATGGCAACACTTTGTTTGCTTATACCTTCATGCCCATATGAAATATGTAGGTGTTAGTTATGTGTTGCTGAATAGCTGTTTACTAGTAATCAATAGAAGGGATTACTACTGTGGATATATGTACTTTGTGGGTTTTTTGTTTTGTTCTTTGTGTGTGTGTATGTGTGTACCATTATGGAATGAGTGTGATTGTTCTGTCTTGTCACCCTTCCTCTTGTGTTGGTTTTAAGCCAATTTGAACGTGTTTTTATGGAGAGGTCAGGACCTCAAAGATAGGAAGCCATTCTGAGTTCCATCAAAAGAGGTGCTCCAGCAAGAAGTGAGATCTTCTTCTGTGTCATGTCTCTGTGTTGTCCACCCCCTTGTGTGTTTAGTGTTAGCTGTTGCTTTAGGTGTCTGATAAATGACATAGCAGAAACCTGCCTCATGCATGGGAATATCTGCAGGTGGAGTGGGCTCCTTCTTGCAAAGCTGAAATTTGTTAAGTCCTGGAGGCAAGATTCTGGGAAGCAGGCCTCTGCTGTCTGCAGGGTATACAGGACAGGTGACTTGGGACCTAAAATTAAGAGTGCTTATTGCAGAAGTTGAGTTTCCATTGAGCTTCTAGTGTACAATTGATATAAACGGTTCTCTGTTGTGGTTTCTTTGTATAGCAAACCTCAGTGTTACACCATTTCCCCTTTTTGCAGGATTAGCTTTTATGGACAAACTTCTTCTGTGAGGGCTCCTTCTTCCAATGAGGCTAGTGGAGTTACCCAGTAAGTTCAGCAGTTGAGTGATTTTGTGTGCTCACTTTATTTTGTGTTTTTTTTTTTGTGGGTGGGTGAGAGTAAAATCCATAGTCTTGGTTCAGCTGGTCATTGTACAGCTGTGTCCATGGAGTATTTGTTGTGAACACAATTGTAACATGTCTGGTAGAAAGGAATTTGTCTGTCATATCTCCAGTGTTTGGTTAATATTTATGGCCACTTATCAGTGGAAAGCAATGAATTGCTGGAAGGATGTTTGTTTACATCCTCCAAATTCCTGGAATTTGGAGTTATATTTGAGTAAAATTAGAGCTATGAGGGCAATTTATGTGCTTAATTTTAATAAATCAGAGGCGTGGTTCACTTATGTGATATGCTAATGTTCGTACAAGCAGATCTTGTGTGCTAAATTGAGTTTGCGAGACTAATGAGGGCATATGATGGAATGTGAAAGAAGGTCTTCATTTTCTCTGAGGCTGTCCTGCAAAATGCTGTCTGTGAGGTTGATTCTGGAAAGCAATGAGCTGACCAGCTGCTCCATTTCACAGGGTGCTTTCTCAGTGTCAGTATTCATGTGACGTCTTGAGGGTACTGAAAGCAATTAACCTTAATGGTCTGCTTGGCTTGTGGCTCTAATGTGGTGGTTTCATCCTTCTGTTCATAATGCAGCCCAGATGCAAGCTTTGCACATGCTGATCTTTACCCTCCCTTCTGGGCTTCATATTTGTTCTTAAAGGAGCTAAAACACCAAGACAGGAATGTGCTTAGAAGCGTAAGCCTTGGCCTTCTAGCCTCATTATGGGGGAATCACTTATCCCAATATAATCTCATTTTCCTTGAAGTACTCTCTGTGGTGCAGTCTCTTCTCATCTCCCAAAAAAGGACTCTCCTCTCTTCTCTGAGGAGTGCTAGTGCAACTGTCTCAAATGGCTGCAAGGGTGATGCAGCTGAGGTGTTCTGCTTCTCTGCAGGTGGGTCTGAGATCGAACTTCTGGTTATGGCTGCTCTAATAGCTGCCTAGTGAGGGAGGAGCACTGTAAAATGAAAGCCTTACTAGGGAAAATAATCATACTGCAATCAGAAAGACCCATCTTCATAATACCAACAGAAGCAATCATGAAAATTTGCCATGGTGTTATCTCGATCAACTTACTGTTTTGCTTGTCCAAGTTTATCTTGTTGCTGCTGCCCCTTCCTGTTCTTGCTATTTCTTTGAAATTCTCTTTCAGGCTGCTACCTACGGCTGTGGAGAGGAGGAACATGCTAGACACATGTCTCCTGAAACCAGCATTTGAATCTTTACTGGAGTGAGTATTCTGTGAGAAGGGGGAGGAAAGGTGGTGGTGATTAAGTAAAAATATTGGTTATTTACATGTTCTGGACTATTTCACATTTTGATTCATCTGTGTAAGTACAGGCTTCTGGGTTTGTGTTCACTGTCGTTTTTCCTGGTTGTGGCAACACAAGTTGTTTAGCTTGTCATTGTTCAGCATCTGAGTAATATGACACAACTAGCTCAATGTGCTGATGTATGTATTGAATAAAAAAGTAATCCTGTATGTGTTGTAGCTAGTAACAGTGAAACTATTTTCTTGATTGAAATACAAGCCCTCATCTTTTTTTTTTTCTTCCCATGCTTTTCTTGTAAAAGGAGCCTTCAGGTCCAGGACTGAAACTCAATTATTCTGCTGTTAAGAGCATTGAATTAAAAGATTTTTTTTTTTTTTTTTGATAGCTAAGCACTTCTATAGCAGCCAGAGGCCAGATAAATTTTGAAAGTCTCTTCATTTTTTCCAGAGAGAAGAGTATAAAATGTGCAAAAACTCATCCACACCCCCTCATTTTAAATGGATCCTTAATTTTAGTGGAATTAAATTTTATTGAAACTTGGGATTGTTTATGGGTTTGTTCATTGGATAGGTGCTACTGAATTAAATGCTTTTGTCCTCTGCTTTAAGATACTCAGGGAAAGTTTCCTTTGTTATGAAGCAGTCAGCTGAAAAGGAGGAGCTTCTACCCAAAACATAGGAGGTGTCTGGTCACAAAAGTGCGTCTCAGATGTCTGTCAAGAAACACTGGGAGTTTTTGTTATTAGAATTATGTCTTAGAATGATCAAAGTAATGCTGCAGGAGCAGAAGCAGACAAGCTATATTGTTGGCTTTGTTTTATCTGAGCAAACACTAAGCATGGCCCTGAGAAAAGCTTGGGAAAATGTTTAGATCAAGTCCTGGCTGAAGCAAAGAAATTATTGCTTTTTTTTTTTTTTTTTTTTTTTTAAGTATTTTTCCTGTATAAGAAAACAGGACTTTGATTCAGTGCTGCTGTTATTTTAAAGAACATGCAAGGATCTCAAGTTTCTCCTCCCCAGAGCCTTTGAGTCTTGGTTAGCTGCACGTCTCAGAAAGGTGGTTCTAGGTTCCATACCCGCAGAATGCCCAGGCTGTCTTGGTGTCAGGCACAGCAGGGTAGCTGTGTTCCTGGGCAGGGATGGACTCAGAGATGTACAGCAAGAAGAAGGTAGGTTCAGAGCTAGAACTGAGTCTCCCGGATATTTCCATAGGTCCTTTACTGGGATAGCTTATGTGAGCTGAATATCTGGTCTGTGCACTTTGGTAATAGCCTGCGGAGGCTGAAAGGATATCTGACCTTGCAGAATTATTTATTGGAAATGAACCAGAGCTAGAAGTGCCAGAATTAAGAATCCTTGTGCAATAAGTAAATTATTTATTATGGCTAAGCTTACCAGCTGCTTCTGAACAGCAAGGCAAGTTGTTAATTTGAGAGTTTAGTGCATGATGTCTCAAAGTTAGCTGTTCTTGCTCAGTTAACCTATAGCCCAGTTCTTGGTGTGTGGATTGTGTACCAGCTGAGCACATGGAACTTAAAGAATGAGACACTTGATTTGTAGGACTGTGAGAGAGCTGTGTGTGTGTTTACAGCTATTAATATTCTTAATGGAGCAACAAGTCATGTGCTAGCTGTGGGTATTTATGGTCAACACTCCAGGTTTTCTCCCTGTGACTGCATACTTCTGTGTTTACATCTTATTATGAGACCCAGTATGCAGGATTGCTGCAAAGTCAACCAGTTCGATGAGTGCAAGTTGACCTAACCATGAGGTGAAACTGCGGGTATGGTAGCATGTGACAGGATTGGGGTTGACTGCTCTTTCAGGTGGCTTGATTTTTGACGGATGTGGTAACAGAGTCCCTTCCCTGCTATGAAATAACCTTTGGCTGTGGCTACCGTTTTTAGAAGAAGTGACCTGTTGTTTCCATCTTGATGCATATAAGGTGTGACACACTCCTGTTCCAGTTTGTAGGAGGAATGTGCTTTTGAGGCAAACCTCCTCGTGATCTCCATGTGCTGGGCTTCTCATTGCAGAGCAGTCATGGCACACCTGGACTGGGCTCCTTTCAGACAGTGCTGCACCACAAGATGCACTGCAGGAGCACGCCTGATGTGCTGCAGTTGATGGGGGTGTTCAGTCTGTAGGACCCCACTAGTATTAGTCCAAAGCAAAGTACCTGAGACGTGTGCAACCCAGACGTGGGAACTCCATACCTTCTTGCTGAATAGTTCTACTCCTGTTGCCCCAAACTACTTGCTAATATCGACGTAGCCATAAAGTACTACTTGTTTGGAATGGGTTCGCTTCTCATATAAGGTGAAATCTGCAGGAGATGGAATTTTTCAGTTAAAATACTTTGCTTCAAATCCCATTTCTACTTATTTAATTGCCTTATATATATATATATATATATATATATATATTTTTTTTTTTTTTCCTAGCTGCCACTATTATTCTTTTTTTTTTTTTCCCCTCAGTGTGATTATTTACTTTTCAAACCAGAAGTTGCCTGTTGTCTTACAAGGTTGAGTTGTCTATCAAATATGCTTTCTCATGATGCGAGCTTTTTCAGTGCATGCAATTTTAATGAATCTACATAACTTATACTAGCGAAGTCCTCTTATCTCACTCCCTGCCAGAATTTTCAATTATAATGTTTTCCCCTTTCCTGTCACCTGCTTTCTTTCCCTGTAATTAAGAGTTTCCTTCTTTTGAAACAGCCAAGTATTATCACTCTTAAGTAGGATATGAGTCTTTTTAAAAGTGACTGTATGAATTATTGTCTTAATCAAATACACCATGTGGATGTATTAAAAAAAAAAAAAAAAAAAAAACTGTTTTTTTTTCCTCCTCCATTAGTGTTGACAAAATATACCCATTCCTGTGTGCCAACGATTTTATCAGAGCAGCAGAGTTCCATGGAAGTGATAAGTTTGAGCTACCTTATGGAATAAAGAGAGCAGGTATGTGTTCCCTAGGTACCTGTTTTTAAACAGAAAAACCTAAATGTGATGGAAGGCTATCTCAATCTGTGGGCCTGATGTTTCTTGTTCACTGATGCTAATCCTTTTGGGTCACCTATCAGTCGATTACAGTTCTATTTCATGCCTCTTTTCTCACGCTTTCTGGCTCTTAATAGAACCACTGCAGCGGGAGGGGAGTTCTCCCTCTTGGGAGAGAAGCTCCAAAAAGATGGAAAGAAGAGTAGAGTTTATTCAGCTTCCTTTCATTTGAAAGTGGGCTGGAGCACTAAAGATATTTAGCTCATGCGTTGTTCAGTGAGTGCAATGGATTTCAATCAACACACCTAAGTTGATCAGGGTTCAGAGTCTTACCGAGGCAAATATTCCCCAGCTTGGTGTGGTTACATCAGTAAAATTTCCTGTTTACAGGACTGCCTCCCCTAGTTGGGGGGGTGTTGCTGTGACTGCAGAGAGTAGTCCCACCATTGGATGGCTGCTGAACTCACACGGTGTTTGATGATGTCTGTTGGTAACGGGTAGAGTAGGTGGGGTCAGAGAGCCTAGGCCTTAGTTTTCCTTTTAGAAAGGGTTGTAAACTCTTGAGTGCCTTCGAGAGATTTTAATGATGAGCAGTGCACTGTTGTAGTATACCTGCAGATCTGGGCTTTAGCCTTTCACTTTGCCCTCCATCAGCGTAACAAGGATGGTGAGTTTTCCTGCACCTCTGGGGCACTGATGAGGGAAGAATGCATTTGGGAATGAGAGTTGTTTAGTCCTGCTTGAGTAAGAGATATGTGAGTGTCCAACAGGGGTGGGCTGGAGAGGTGCCTCTGCTCAGATTTGCCAGTGAGTACAGGCTGGTTTGATGTCTTCTCCCAAGATGTGTAATACGGTTCCTGTCCTTGGCTGGGTGGCCCCTTCTCTTAAGACAATGCTGCATCTGTTCCTGTTGAAGATGGGTCACATAAAAAACCAAAGCCAATTAGGATGCAGGTGTTGGAAACTCTTCCAGTATGTACTTGTAACTATAATTTTTTTTTAATTTTGAGGAAAATCTCATGCTGTTTTCCAACATGTGATTGTGGAAGCAGGAAAAGCTTCCAAGAGAGGAGCTCTGATAAATTTGAATTTCCTTGGCATCACTGATTGACCTGTGACTTTCAACTACAAGTGTTCTCAGTTTTGAGTTCATTTGAGTAGTGCATAAAAAATATTTTATCTGAAAAGGCTTTAGTCAGGGTGGCATACTTTTACTTTCATAGTGGAAAGCACTGAATGTTTTTATTAAAATCTTCTTTATATTTTCTTTCTAGAGCAATTTTTTCGTTTAGCTCTTTCAAGACTGCAAAACTGTGGACTGTCCAATGAAGATGACAGGTGAGATGGCTTATTTTCTACAGTTTTTGTTCATTGCATTTTTAATGTTCAAGATTTATTTGTAAAGCAGTGTCGGTGACATTATCCTGAAATCACTCAAGTTCCTAAGGTGCAGGTCAAGCCTACAGTGTCTGTGTAACTAATTTCAAGGTTTAAGTAAGTTTGGCTTTAAACACTTGCAGCACCAACATTCAAGAATAATTTTTCTGTGAGGGAGCTTAAAATCCCTATTTTTTTCTTGAACTGCATTCAGAATGTGCTGTCTGAACACAGTCCCAGCTTCCTACACCCTTAAAAATTGCACACAATCTATTTTGAAGTCATTACTTGTGTAAGTAGATAACTTTCACCATCTCTGCATATCTCAAATATTTTCAGAAGATTGTAGATTGATAAAAGAAACCTTACCTGTGTATCCTCAACCTACTGCATCTGTTGTCCTGCTGCACACACTTACTCATATGTATGTTCAGTTTCCTTTTCCCATAAATGACTGTGTCCTGTTCCCAAGGGAGACTTACGCAGCCAGGAAAGATCTTTCCTGGCAGCTCTAGAGTAAGCAGGGTTTGGTTCAGCATGGAGCATGCCATAGATAACTTGCTTTCCATGCGTTAGGTTGTCTTGTTTATATCTTTGTTAGAAGCAATTTCTGCCGAGATTTTTTGTTTGTTGATATTTTGGAGGTGGTCTTTTTGTGTGTGTATGTGTGTTTTTCTCTAGTTCCTTTTTGTTTGCTTTGTGTTTTTTTTTTTTTAACTTAGGGTAGTGTGGTTGGCAGAGGTACTAAAATCATGTGTTTACCAAGTGACGCAAATGATTTCTTTGCAGTCAAGTAAATGGGCTGAGAACCTACCTTATATGTTAATGTACGGAATACTTAATAAAGTAGGATGCAAATAATACTGAGGTTGACTGTCCTTTTTTTTTTTTTTTTTTAATCAAGGAGATCAAACAGAAGATTGTTGCTCCAAGTCAAATGACAGGATCACATTTTAATCAAATCTAGGTGCAATATGAACAAAATTGGTTTTCAAACATAAGAATTATCTTTCTTTTTTTTTTTTTTTTTTAATATTCAGTTTTCTCTTTCTTTATCTATGGTACTCCTTCTTTTCCTTGTGCTTAATATCTAATTCCAGGATGTTCAGATTTACTCTAAAGTTCAGAAGGAGGAGAGAAGGAAAAAAATAATAATAATAAAAAAAAGCAACCCAATACCTACCCTCTATGAAGAGTAGCATAACTGAGGAAACTTACACAAAAGTGATTGAGAAAGGCTAGGCTTTTGTCTGGAGTTTGAAGGAGAATGTCAAAGGTTATATTAGAAATTTATTGAAATGACAAGTTCACTAATAATTTTGTCCGTAAAGAACCTCATAGTACAGCATAGTATATCCTAACATATCCTAAATATATCCTAATAAGCGTCTCTTCTGTATCTTGAAAGCAAAGGGATTCTTTGAATGTAGATTCTCCTCTTGAGATAGAAGCATGTTTAGTGGTTCTGGGAAGTATGATTCTTTTAATAAAAGTAGGACCAAAGCTAAGTGAGAACTACTACTACTTAATAAGTAGTAGCGTAAATGAATTGAACATACAATGACTTCATACAATTTGTTCTTTCTTAATTATTTGTTTCTTCTGCATAGCACTAATAGGGCATGAATCACTGTAGTGGGGAAGAGCTTTTAAATATACTTTTAGCCAATATACAATGGCTTTTAAATATGAAACATTTGGGGAATTTATCTTAACAACATTCTCCAGTAATACAGTAACAGAATTATTAGGCAGTTGTGTATTGCTGTCACCTACCACTGCCTCCTTGGCAGAATGCAAACTGAATTTCCCTGTAAACTTTTGTTGGCAAGGTAAACCTACTTTAAAATATTTTAACAAACGGTAGGCAATATGAGCATTAAGTTCGTGTACATGAGCTATATTTCCATGCAATATTGATAAAACTGTACACAGTGAGATACAAAAGACTTTTTTTTTCCTGAGTAGCGCAATTTTTAAAGTTTAGATTGAATTCTCACTCTGTAAAGGTTTTGTTTTGCAAAACTGTTCAGAAGGGAACAGTGTCACTGACTTCTCTGGAATAGCCTGTAGGGAGAAGGATTTTCCAGGCTAGGGGTATATCCATAGAATAGCCTCCAGACACCCGCTCCACCCAGTTTCTTATGAGTGGCAGACATTTTCAGGATTTCAAGTTTATCAGTGGTAAATTCTTACGAATACGCTTACACAATGCTAAGACAACAATATATGACCTCTGCATCCTCCTTTTACCAAATAACCTCAAAGGAAATAATTTGCATTCCTCAACAGGCTACTGGGGGGGTATGGGCTAAAGCAGCTGAGGTCAAGATGCTTTTTTTTTTTTTTTTTTTTTTTTCCCCCCCCCAGAGGAATGCAGATGATGCAATCTTCTTGCCCTTTAAAGGCTACATTTCAGCTTAACAATATTTTTCTTTTATGTGACTAGGAAAATGTTTCTGTTAGCATTTCACCATATAAACAAAATTATGCAAACCAGTGTCTAACCTTTAAATTAAGAGGCCCTTGTACACAATATGAATAGGGAAATGGTTTGAGTGACTAAGGGATTTCCTTTAGGTGTTGGAGATCAGTTACCATGTGATTTTTGCATCCATGTAGATTTCCTGAGTAGATTTCCAACATCTAAATGTAATCTCATAGTCACCTGAACCACTCCTATGACTGTTGTTATATCCCAGGTCTTAATCTTTTTGCCTTTCTTAAATACTGTGCTGGAGATTGCAAACTGGACCTCCAGACATCTCAGTCCATCATATTTCATGTATAGCGTACCTGATGTCATTTAAGGACATCTGAATTCACTTCTTTTCACGTTGACTTATCAATGTGAAGAAAAGATAAGCATTTTTTTAACATGAAAAAGGAAACTAGGAAAAAGGGACTGGTAAAATATCTGGGAATAACAGTTTGCTTAAAATAAGTACTTCACTTCTGTGGTCTGTGGTAAGTACAGGTCAGTTTAAGTATCTTTCAATGCAATCCAGCCTTGTTACGTATTCTTTACCTCCATTTCATAACTCAGGTTTCCTGTGAAGTTGTTTTCTGTTTGCATTGGTGTTACACCCAATGCACACATGCAGGTGTTATGTAGTCTCTAGAATAAACCATTTTCTTTTGTGCTTACCAATGCGATCTGTGGTACTGTGGACGTAGACCTGTTATCATAACTGGAGACTCTCCAGCACTGGTGGGAGAGGGTGCTGAGGGGAGGAGATGATTCAGAAATGGCACATTTACACCAAACTTCCTGTTTGAGTTGGCCTTTAACTTTCAGGGCCTGACAGAGCATAAAAGCTGATCTTTCAAGTGTGTTTGTCTGTTTCTGACTGTACAATGACATGTACACTTCATCATAAGTATTTATCTGCTTGTTGACTTTGATATCTATTTCAATAGTTCACATACCAGTGTTAGATGCTTTATTGGTTATTTGAAGGCAGCTGATAACATTTTTTCAGTACATGTTATTAAGATTACTGGAATCTTAAAGCTTTATCACGCTTCAAATTCCGGTCTGCTTTTCTGTTTATGTAGTACTAGTCACTGTTAAAAAGCAATGAACAAGATCTGGTCTGCATCTCTCAGTAAGAGGGAGTGAGTGGATTTGACTCGAGAGCAGCTACTGAGTTTCTATAGCTGTGTGAACCTCAGTTGCCCAGCTCTAAATTCACATTTAATTTTACCTCCTTGCCATATCACAGCTGCAAAGGGGAGAAACTGAAGAACTGCTCAGAGTCAAAGACATTATTTCAATAGCTAGGGGTGGACATGGTGAGTTCCAGTTGTCACTTCAATTCCAATCATCACTTCAGCCAAAAATGGAAAGATATTTAGTCTAAGGAATCACTTAAAATTCAGCTACAAGGGACAGAACTAGCAGTGTAGCCTCAAGTAACTTCTTGGCTGCTTATCATGATCAGAATAATAGAAATCACTTGTTTAGTATTTGTGTTATGGTGATGAGGTTTGTATCTCACAGTTACCCAGCTGTGGTCCAGATGATTGAAACTCAGTGATTTAGAGGCGTGCTGTAAATGACAGGAAAGTGTGATGTGCTTTCTCACTTTTCCTTTGTTCTGCCTTCATCACTTCCTGATGATGTTTTTTGTCTCTTTTTTTTTTTTTTTCCTTCCTGTTTCCTTCTCTACTGCTGTTTCTCCACGGCCCAGGGTCTTGCTTTGAGCTCTGTGGTACAGTTGCAAGTAAAAAGGTGTAATTCAGAAGAAGGGTAACTTCGATTCCCTTCCTCCCACTGTATGCATTGCAAAAGTTCACCTGCAATCATTGCATGTTCATCTGTATGCTTTCTCAGGACGTCTTAAAGCTAGATTGAAAAAAATACTTGGAAATGTATGGGCTGGAGTAATCTAGGAATAGAGGGAATGGTTTTGTAGTGGTAGAGGGAATGGGCATACTGAGGACAAGATGGTGCAGCAGGTTTTGCCCCTCTGATTTTGGAGGTACCAAGTCACATGGAATTGTGGCATTAGTTAGAAATCTTTTTCTTTTTGTGAACACCTGGCATCTCCTAAGCTTTTTAGGAAACACTAGAGAAAGGTGTGCCAGCTTTTTCCATGTCACTCAACCTTCAGAGATGTGTTTAGCTGTTCTAGATTTCGTTGAATGTGTATATTGATTTAGAGATACTTAACAGGCTGGTCAAAGATATATATATGTATGTATGTGTGCATATATATATGTATATATATGAAATGTATAGTGTGTGTATATAGACATTTTTAAATAAAGGCAACTCCCTCTGCAGATGTGGTTTTAGAGCAGCAGGTGAAAAGCTGCCATCTCAACATTTCTTTGGAAACATGGTTATTTTAATAGTTGGCATTTATTTTCATTTAAGCTTTTCTATAAGCTTCAGGTTTTCAGCACTGGTTTTGGTCACAGTTTCTTTTCCCCTAGCTCATACACAGTGCAGCATTAACTGTGTTAACAATTTTGTAGGAACTTCATACAATGAGATGCCAGTGTTCATTGTTGTTGTTCATTGATGTTGAGTAATATCCTTCTCAACTGAAAAAATGAGTTGGACTGTCTGTGGAGTAAGATGTTAATTAGTCTGCATCAAGTGCTACAGGGGGCATTTAATAGTGGTTAAAGTATTCTTTATGACTTCGTATTGTGGTCCCTTGCAGTAAGAAATGGTACAGAGCCTTTTTCTTGTTTGAAGAACGGTGTGGGTTTACATATAGCATGCAAGGCCACAAACCTTCTGTAAAGAGGCAATGCTTCCTGAGAAAAATGAGACCAAGCCTGTCTAGCCTCCTTTCTGAAACCAAAGCACACATTCTGTTAGCATTGGAATGTGCAGCAGAGAGCAAAAGATATGAATAGATGAGCTGGGACAACTCCTTGGAGAATTTTTACTATGAGAATTTCATTTCATAAGTTTAGCTTCTGTGTTTACATAATGTTTTTTCATACGCTTTTTAGCTGTGAATGTATGCTAAATTCAAAAGGATGGATTACTTCGGATGTATCATAAGATCTAATTTTTTTCCTCAGTGTTTTATATACCTGGTGATGCTGTCTGATTTGAATTTAGTCATATGAAAACACAGCTTTTTTATCATCTTTCTTCTTAGGTCATGACAATGTGCACTTTAGCACATGCTTACATAAGTTTGACAGCTCTTCCTAAGTAGATGGAGAAAATTCAACAGCATTATATTTGTGTAAAGACCCATTGTGTGCTATTTTTACAATTCAGAGGTTTGTAAACTAGATTGTGAACCTAAATCTTGCCATTGTCACTTTCCTTAGAGGTCTCAAGTTATGAGGTTGTACAATTTGGCAGGAGCATCTTAATTTGAGTTAGAGCAAATCTGGGAAAGCCATCCTAGTTGGTAGACTAGGAAAAATCTGAAGTGTTTTGGAAGATGGTTTACTGAATGTCAGACACATCACTAACGAGCTATACATGTTTTAAACAACAAGCTGCTAGAAAACCAACATTTAGTTACTGTTTTGCACAGGAGCAGCCACTTCCTGGCTTTTGTGTTCCTAAAAAAAAAAAAAAAAAAAAAAAAAAAAAGTAGCCAAATTTTGAAAAATTTAGTGTGCAAAACAGAATCTGTACTCCTGTGAGGACGAGGAGTGTCAATGATACAGTACATTGGTTGTTAATAAATCAGCTAAATGCTCATGAGGCAGCTATGTTAATTACAATATTGAAACAAGGGGTGTAATGCATATTAAAGCTCTGTTTGTTCTGCAGCGTTTCCTGTCGACGGTGTGTTGTGGTCGGTAACGGAGGAGTACTTCGAAATAAGACGTTAGGGGAAAAAATTGACTCATATGATGTGATAATAAGGTAAATGGTATTTATTTTTCATTTTCTTTGCATATGGAGAGTCACAAACTTTTGTTGTAAGTCAGTAGCTTTATAATTCAGTTATTATACAAATGAGAATGCATTAAAGCTCCCATTATTCTGTTACATCAGAATAGTAGTAGTAGATAAATACAAAAAACATCAGAATAGTAGTAGTAAAAAGGTAGTGTTTTATTAGATAGATGCGAGGGAGGAAGGAACACTGTGTGTATTCTGTTTCATGGATGGATACATGCGTGCAAGATGCTGCCATCTGAGATGGGTCTGGGTATGTGACAGTCCAGAGTCCTGTATTTGCCCATTGCTGTGAGCCAGCATCCTGGGCAGCCCTGCCTCTGACCTTCCACACCATGCCTGTTTTCCTTTGTGCTAGTGCATGCATTGCTTGGAGTGGATTAAAAGTAACACTTAGCCTGTGAAGTCCGTCTCAAGGCACGTGTCATCTGGAGCATGATTTTGGTGTCTGTCTCTTTTCCTCAAACATGTTAGCTTGTACTAGAAGCATACAAGAGGGTGCTGGGGTCTGGAGGAGGGGTATTTGGATAAGGGAAACTGAAAAAGTGCTCAGAGGGGAACAGGTGTGTGGGGATGTTCTAACGCCAAGCAAGCTGAAATGGACTATTTAGCTAATTATAACAGTATTTTCTGCATAATAATAAAACAGTTTCTTCTCTACAGAAACTGAGATAGTAACCAGTAACATGGCCTTTCTGCCAGTAGGTGTCTTGTCAGATGGTATGCCTGAACCCTCTTTCATTAAAACCTTTACCATTTCAGTTTCTGCTTCAATGTTGTCTCAATCTCATTGTTACTTTGCTGTCAGTGATACAAGGAAGCTCCGTGAAATCTTTTTAACTTATTTCAAGTATTTGGATTTAATCCTTCAATTTAAAAGCTCCTTGTAGATCTATTTACTCTCCTTAAAATGGGAATTTTTATAGATGTCTGGGTCACACATTTAAAAATGGTCAGTTCTAAAAACAAAATTGCTTCAGAAATGCAGTATACATTTTTTTACTATGAATGAAGAAAGAGGTGATTTTTGCATATTGTATTTAATAACCAGTTGTGATAAAAACTTTGAAATGTTCTTTTGTGTACCCGCCTAAAACATTTGCTCCCAACCAGCATACCTCCTATTGCGAGCAGTTCAGTTGCATTAGCAGAGCAAAGTATGCCTGAGTACTCCAAAGAATATGCAACACAGCCATCAAGCAAAAACTGCAAGATGGAGAGTTAAACACAGCTCCTGTGGCACCTCAGAGCAGAAGAGACCTTACCCAGAAGAAATCACCTGCCTGCTGCTTACTAATATGTTGTAACACAAAGCAGTGGCAGCTGTACAGGAACTATTAAAACAAAAAGCGCTATAAATATGTATCAGCATCATTATATGCAGTCATAATCCCTGTTGCCATATGCTGTAGACAGTGGAGAGTATTAAAACACTCTTGAATTGTCTTTTGTGGGAATCAGGTCATCTAGTAATGTGAATGGAGCAGCTGGTAATTCTTCAAGCAAGATATTCTCTTAGGTTTTCTCCAGTTGCTGTGATTGATTTAAAATTGGAAAGTTTCTGCTCAAGTGACACATTATAAGTAATCGTGCAGTTGTACTCTAAACCACCTTGGCCATGTTCCCATATGCACTTGATCCCTCTAGGTTAGCAGGTGATGCAGGAGGCACCTGATAATTGCTCATCAACTGTGTAACGTGATAAGTGAACACTGGGCCCCTAACCCCTTGCATGCCTGGATGTGCTGCTTGCCTTGCAGACTTCTGTGTGTGCCAACCACACACAGTAAAGACAGATGTGTGGGGCAGTCATTGCAATCTCTGTGTCTCTGTCCTCTGCAGAATGAATAATGGCCCTGTTATAGGGTATGAAGAGGATGTTGGGAGAAGGACAACTTTCCGCCTTTCGTACCCAGAATCCATCTTCTCAGATCCGATCCACTATGACCCCAATACAACTGTTGTTATCATCGTCTTCAAACCACGTGACTTAAAGTGGCTTTGGGAGATACTAGGCGGTCAGAAAATTGTGAGTTTAAATATTTACGCACTTCTGCACTCAGCTTGCCACACATTTCTCCTACGAGACTTACCTGTTTTGCTTTTAACCTTAGCCCTCCTGGTTGGGAAGAATGCTGGATCTCCCATTATGTCTGTTCAGTTTCCCTTTCCCTTGTATGCCTCTATTCTTTCTCACTCCTACATTCAATTTGGCTGTTCGCCCCAAAGCAGTTGTCTTCTCAGAAATATATTTATCTTGTTCTAGCACTGTTTCATACTCTGACACACGTGCGCCAGCCATTTCCCAGGTTATTTTATCCTGCACACTTGGTGAAATTACAAAATAGTTTTTTAGGGGACCTCTCTTTGGAGGTCTGAAGTCTAAAACCCCTGCTCAAAGAAAATGGGTCCAAGTTCAAAGCTATACCAGTTTCTCAGGGCCTTGTCCAGGTAAATTTCAATTATTTCCAGGGATATTTCTACAACCTCTGTTTCAGTGCTGCACTACTTTCACAGGAAAGAACTTCTTCTCATCCTTTCACTGCACACCCCAGGATCTTAGTCTGATTCTGTCTTTTTTTTTTTTCTTTTAATCCCCTATCAGTTATTTAAAGATAGGCCGAAAAAAACCCACACGCTTCTCAAACCCTTCTTGCACAACATGTGCCCAGGCCCCCTACCCATTTTAGTGACCTTCTATTGAATTTGCCTCAGTTCGATGCTTTCTCTCGTGCTGGGGCTGGAAGGAACCCAAAATAGTGTTTGTGAGACCACAGGCAGGCTTAGTTCAAAGTACTTGAGAGAGATCATTTTTGTCTACCTGCTCCATATGTTCTTGTTAAATTAGCCAAGTGAATAATAAGCATTTGTAGCCCCCAGGGCACAGTGCTGGTGCATGTTGTCCATCAGGGACTTTTCTGCAAAGATGCTTGCCAGCCAACCAGCCATAACCTCTGCTGTAGCCCTAACCTCTGTGTCCTGTTGCAGGAGCACAATTTGGCACATACTATTACTGAATTCTGTCTAGGAGGTTCAACGTTCCTTTTCTTCTTCCTCAAAGTGCTGCTTTTGGATTTTGCTCTGGCTAGAATTAGAGTTGCTACCAAAACAAATTCAACTGTGTCTGGCAGTTAAAAACATGTAGTTATTTGCCTGTTACAGAGTGCTAAAGGCTTTTGGAAGAAACCAGCTCTGAACATGATATACAAATCTAATCAGATCAGGATTCTTGATCCCAGCATCACTAGAAAAACAGCTTATGATTGGCTTCATTTCCCAACAAGGTTTCCCAAAAAAGAGGTAAGCTTTCTTCTTTTTTAGCTTTTAGTTACATGCCACCAAAGAAATAATCATTTCTTCATTATAGTGGGACTGTGTTAGAACATCTTTCAGGTTCTCATTGCGTAAGCTTGGGCTTAGGTGATGTTTGAAAAAAAAAAAAGAGAAAATAGACACTTCCTGAACTCCAGTCTTGTTAGCCAAAAATCTCTATTTATGGGTTTCATAATTAGTATTAACTATTTCTGTCTACAAGTGTTGTCTCATTTCCTCTTACAAATTGGGAAAAGCAGATAGGCATTGGAACACAACGGATCTGAAGAGCATCTAGAAATATTAAGGAGTTTTGAAGTACTAAACGTAGGGCTTTTTTTCTTAACAAGCAAGCAAACAAAGCAGTAATTTTAGCACTGCTGCAATTTCACTCTACTGGGGGTGGGTAAGAAGTGGGGAGCACGCAGGATATTCCAGACCTGCTCTAATGACGTGTATCTAACAGCATTCTTGAACTTACTGATTTGATGCCAAGCTAAGTAATGAGTTAACCAACATTTTGGATATAAAAAACAAAACAAAATACAACAACAACATTTCAACTGTCAGCTTCTGGCTGAAGAATGTTTTATTGATGAAAGGTAAGGCTTCAAGTAGGAGACCTGACATGGTCACTCCTGACTGCACAAGGGCTGTTTAACAGAAATGCTTGTACAAATGCGGTTCTTTTGGGTCACAGTCATTGCATGGAGCTGCTTCATCATGATCAGCCAACTGACACACAAGGAAACTTCTGACAAGCTGCTACTGTGGAGTATCTACCACAACTGTTTTTCAGTTTAATCTTTCTAATGTTTGAGGGAGTTGTTTTGTGGTTTGTTGCTTGTTTTCTTATGTGTGTTTTTTTGTTGTTGTTGATTATTATATTTTTTCTAAAAAATAGTGGTCTATTAGTGTCTTTGTCTCCCTTATGAACTCTCAAACTGAAATTCCCAGTTCGGCTGCATGCTTGCCAGGGCTCCGTGGCATTTCAGCTCTTCAGCTGAGAAGAGGACAGCACAGAAGTTGGGAGCTTATTGATCTCTGAAAGGGCCACAGAGTATCCATGGCTTTCATGGTTCCAGAAATCTCTTCTGTCTCTTCCTGTGCTGCTCCTCGCTTAGTGGAAGTGAAATTGAAGCTGGTGCTGTCAGTGAGCCAAGCAGATGTGTGTGGTGTCCTGGAGCTGATATGCAGGTGCAGGCTGCTCAGTCCCTTTGAGTAATGTGTATGTTCTTCATTCCTCTCCTGCTTGCTGGGTGCCCTTGATTGGAGCTGGAGCAGAGCATGTCTGTGGTAGGATGTAGGTACCCCTTTCAGCCTCTTCTGCATCCCTTGCTTCATTCCCAGGTTTTTACAGCCTCACATCCCAGACAGCAGCGACAGCTGAGCTTAGGTGTACTTGTCCTCACTTCTCCCATCACGCAGAGGTGGGCTGTGGCTTGGAGCCTGCACATCTGCAGTCACTCTGGCACAGCTGATGCAAAGCAGCTCAGTTAAGTCGGGATTCGTCTTGGGTGGTCTGTTGCATGACCCAGTCTGGAGCTCTCTGTATTTAGAGCACATCCCTGGGGGGAAGGGAGGAACTGGTGCTGCCTATGCTGTCCTATGCTTCAGCCCCCTCTGCCTGAAAAGATGCCAAAGACAGCTGTTACTGTCGCTGCCTTTACCATTAAGCCAACATTATATTCCCTGTGTGTGCATTTGTGCTTAGTCCTGCAAGCATTTCAGTTTCTCTGCCAGCAATATGATGGTATTAACAGAGCTGGGAAGAACAACTGTAAAATGAAATGTGCTTCCCCAGCAGCAGTAAAGTCAGAAAGTGTTAGAGTCATTGCAGCACCATGCCTGTTCCCACTAAACATGACTGGCTGAACAAAATTCATTGTGGGCCAAGATCTGTGGACATTGCGAGGGCAAGCCAGGATCTGCACACTTCAGTGACAGCAGTTCTGCTTGGCAGAATCCACAGAAAATCAGTTTGCTTGATAAGAACTTCCTTTGAGGCTTGGTTGGACAAAAGAGCATGCTTAAAGCATGAAAATGTATTTTATAAGTAGGTCTGTTATTATAATTACTATGTTCCTTTGAAGTGAACTGTGTATTTATGATAGGCAAGGGTAAATAGAGCTAGCTCACAACCTGTGATATTCCTGAGATTTCCAAATAAGACTAATTCTGACAGGTACCATGCCTGTCATAATTTTGGGGGACTATTTAATATGGACGTTGTAACAGGTGCACCACTAAGTTTATGGTATTAGGCCCCCAGGGTGGAAAGCTGTTTTGCTAATTGGCAGGAACCCTGGGCAGTGGTATGCTTTGTAAGTCAGTGTCATTTTTGGAGTACCCCAGAAGTTGTATAAAGGTGCAAGAAAAAAAAATGACGTAAAAGATAATTCAATTGTGTGATTTTAATTAGGAGAGTTAATTAAAGAGTTGTTAGTAAGTTTTCCCTGACAATTTGTTCCTTTAGCATATAATACAAAGATGTGTTTTTGTGTCATTTAGTTCTGCCTTCTTCCTGTGCAGAATTATCCACTGCTGCTTTGCCTGCTTTGTTTTCAGAGGCAAATGATTTGAGCCTTGAGTAAGAATTCAAAAAAGAAGGTGATTTTGTGCTCACTTTAGGGTACGACTGCAGCTACTGGAAGTGTTCAGTTCATTTGGTCTCTGATAAAACTGTTATTTTAGCCAAGACTGGCATGTCTGCCTGAAAGTTTTACCCATTTATAGGGAATTTTTTCTTTAAGCTTCGTCGGTTGGTATGATGAAAGAAATTACCTCTGTGTACAAACCTTGCCTCAGTTACTTCCTTAGATCATTTTAGCTGCTGCTAAAAGAGCCATGACTGTTACCATAAAATTTACATGATGCTTCCAAAGAGTTCTCTGGTCTTGTAAGAAATGCAAATCTTCAGTTCAATGCTCTTAAGTTTGCACGATTAAAACCTGTTTATTGCCTGCTCTTGGTATTTTAAGTTGCATTTACTTCTGAGCTTTCTTATTGTAGGGAGACATAAGCAATTTTATATAGTGTCCTTTCTTCTAATGAAAATAGTGGGAGAAGATCTAAAGCTGCCTTTTCATGAATTTCCCTGCTGAAAAAGTTCAAATATAACCAAGTTAATACAGCTATAGTGCATGTTTTCAGTTTGGTGATAAAAAGATTTGAGACATGTCATACTCTGTTCACTGGGATCTTAGTCATCTAGAAACTTTCAGAACACATCTGATAACCCTGTCACATTTGATAGAGGAGAAACTGTCTCCAATGTATAGAAGTCTGACTGGTTTTGTGAAAGTAGGTTGCTGAGTGGTGGGGTGACAGGACCTTACTGGTGCCTCTGCTGAGGGACGAGCTACAGTACAGGCTCAGCTCTTGCTAGAAAAGCAGAAGATCTCAGGGAAGGCTGACACAGTAGGTATCCTGGCCATGGAAAAGCTGCAGGCAGCACCTTACTCCCTTATGAGACAGGAGGGGATCCAACCCCAAAACAAAATGTCTGTAGAAGAGCTAGGCTCCCTGTTTTTTTTTTCTGCCTTTTTTCTTAGCTTTGCTGTTCATGTCAAGCTGCCAGTTAATTTTGCATGCATGTTGTTTGTGTTCTCTTTTAGAAACCCAAGCACCCAACAACGGGGCTAATTGCCATTACACTAGCATTTCACATTTGTCATGAAGTTCACCTGGCAGGCTTCAAGTACGACTTCACTGACAGAAACAGTTCTTTGCACTACTATGGCAACGATACAATGTCTCAGATGATGCAGGTAAGGTGCACTTGTTCATGCTGAGGGGCATACTTTGAGAAACGCTGCTGGTAAGTGAGGAAGGCAATGCAGCGAGATAAAAACTTGGATTGCAGTTTAGAAAGGCCTCCCATCTTCTACTGGTTCAGCTGCTCATGGGTTAATGTTGTTTAAACTCACATCTCTTGCTTTTGTTTCTGAAAAATGTGGGTAACATTTGTCCCTTGAGCTACACCTTATTCTGTAACATCATCATTTGTGTACTCTGTTTTGCTTTAATGGTGTTCTTCCTAGGCTACGCAACTCTTGTTTGTAGAGGCACATTGTCAGAACATGAATAGGCACTGTTCTTGTTTCAGTTCTTTGGTGGCTACTTGAAAAACTAGTCTTAGTTGCCAAATTTCTTTAACAAGAAAGAAGTAAAGGAGTTAAAATCTATAAACTTGCAGCTGGGGAAAGAGCTGAATTTCAGAATTGAAAAGTAGAAAAGTAGCTCTTACAGAGGGATAGGAAGAGAAGGAAGTGCTTCCAGGAGGTGGAAGCCACAACTCACCAGGGAAGGAAGCAACAGGATGCTGGCAGACATCAGGAGTGCCTTCTCCTCCTGCAGAGAAGTGTTTTTCTACAGCCATGCCTCTATTTTCTGTAATGTCTCTGCTCTTGCCTTCAGCTCTGTACTCTGAGCATCTTAGTCTTGGCCCTTTACATCAATGTGAACAGTTTTCTCATCCATATGCACACCTAGTATGGTGTGTTGGTTCCAACCAGGGCTTATTTTCTTTCCTCCTGCTTTTCTTGAAAATGTAGTATGGGGCAATGTCCATACGAGCCTCTCAAGTCTCTCTGATGAATCCTATGTGCCCTCTGCTCTGAGATAATTTTCCTCTGACACTGAACTCATGGTCATTTTCAGGTTCTTCTCTGCAGGTGCTTTGCTTTTTTTTCTTCTTTTTTGCCAATATACTCAAGACTTGGGTAAGGTTG
Source organism: Aythya ferina (assembly GCF_964211825.1). Lineage (NCBI taxonomy): Eukaryota > Metazoa > Chordata > Aves > Anseriformes > Anatidae > Aythya > Aythya ferina. The sequence continues at coordinate 118,515,682 of NC_140296.1, read as the reverse complement.
ATCACTAGTTGAATAGACATCTATAACTTTCCTAAAATCTGAGAACTTGAAACAGAAGCATTTACACTGAATTCATCTTAATTTTTTTTTTGATTCTGTGTCCAGTAAGCTTACCTGAAGCACGAGGTTCTTTGAATTCCCTGTAGTCCCCAGTGGATGTTTTGGATTTCCTTGTTCTGTCCTCCACTAACCTCAGTGGTCTCTTGATTATCTGGGGCCCTGCATGAGAGCACAGAAAATGGGTTGGTTTGGGCTTGTTAGAGCTGACTGGCAGGACACATTCAAGCTACAAATGTCTTGTGTGCTCTTTGAGAACCTGGGTTGAGCTTTGAGAATTACTCATTTTCTGACTGCTTGTGTTGTAAATGTCATTGTACTGCTGTTGCCTGTAAGTCCAGGGAGGAGCTGGGAGAGTTGGTAAAGGAAGGGCTTCTGTCCTATGGGTTTGGTTTGTGTCCTAATAGAAAGTCTAGTCTAGTTTTGAGCAATGGGTTCACTCACCTGTTTTCCTGGGAGACTGTACTACAGCCAATCTAAGAAGTCTTTTCCCTGCTTCCCTGCTTCCTGCTCTTAGCATCTTCCAAGTAACACAAGTAATTAGAAGGAAAGAGCAACAAAGTGGTGCTTCTGATAATAAGTTGAATTTAATTTTTTTAATTATTATTCCCTCACATCTCTTTAGAATGAATACCATGACATCAGCGCTGAGCAGAAATTTTTGAAGAAGCTTATAGACAAGAACTTTGTGGTCAATTTGACGTGAAAGATGGAAAATATGAAGAACAATCACTATTTTCAAGATTCAAAAAAGTTTTATTTTTTTGTATGACACTTTTATTTTTTAAGTGCAACATAACTGTTTACTGTTTAAAAGGAGCACAGAAACCTCACAAGGCAGAAGCTTCTTCTAAGCCTGAGGATAATGGACTGTTGCAAGCAGAGAACTGAATTTCTGTGAAGCTATTTAATAGTGGGGAAAAACATGACACTTTCAGCTGAAAGTATCAGGGATATAGAAAAAAAATGTGATCCACGTGACTTATTTATCAGCAAGAACTTTTTCCAACTGTTCAATTCTCTGGAATATCTTCCTTTTTAACATTGTCCTCCAAAAAGGTTACACTGTCAAGAGACTGCGAAGAGTGTTTAGGTAATAGATGGATGTAAAGTCTTGAATCTCTTGTAATCTCAAAGTGGCTTTAAAAACAATGCCTATAAATCATTACTGTGTCTGGGAGAAGGGGGAACATATAAAGCACACAGGCGTAAGTCTGTCCTACTCCTGAGCAGAGAACATCATCTTCAGTGAAGAAGCCACAGCCTGCACTGGTCATCAACTCTGAACTGCTGTCTGCGTGTGCCAAAGGTGAATACCCTTTGGTCTGATTTGTGGATTTGTTGGTATTGACAATGCTTGTGTTGTATCCAGTTTATGGAAAAACATACGCCCTGTGCTGTGCTTCCAATAAATTTTACAAGTTTTGACTTCTCTTAGAAAAAAGGGAGTTTGAAGACTGAAGATTTGTCTTAATTACTTGTCTGTTACTTCCTGCAAACCACAAGAGGAATGTGAGCTGGGACAGAGATGCAGAGTGTATCTTCCTGTTCACTTGTCAAGTATCAAGATAATTTTTCCAGACTAGCATAATCCCCTTTTTCACATGCTGTAATGAATATCCAACTTCGAAATGCATCAATGTGAACAACTGTTCTTATTTTTGGTAGTGGAGCATGCTAGGGAACATTCAAGATGTACATCAGCTGAATTATCATTTGGCTTCTGCTAATCTCTTCCATTTTTACTTTTAGATTTAAAGAAAGTGGCTGAACTAAATTAGCAGTGGGAATTTACATGGGATTTTATGAAAGTACTTAATGGGATGGTTACATTTCCTGTATTGATTTTTGTCTCAGACAGGCCTGCTGAATTAGTTGAATTTGTTAGGGAATGACCTTGACAACTATCAAAGATTAAATGAAAAAGTGAAATGCCATTCTAATTCTTTCATAGGATATATATACATGTATATCTTCCTTATTGTGTCAAGTTTGTTTGAAGATCTTTAGATTATCTTGATCAATCACACCTAAAGAAAGCACAAAAGTTTGCTTCCAAAAAAAACCCACAAACAAAACAAAAAACACCTCTTCAATGTTGGTAGAAAAAAAGTCATTAGCACAGTATCATCTTTTTCAGGAACTGAGGATTACAAGCGTACTGAACAGCAACATAGAAGAGTAAGCATTGAAGTGACCAGAGATCAGTCTCATCCTTTTCCTATCTCTCTTGCAGAGTGCAATAGGTATCTGAAAACTGCCTGTAGTTCTCGTCTTTTTCTTTAGCCCTTTGGTTCTGCCAGTTGGGAATTGCTGAGTGCAGCATGACTTGCAGGCAAACCTCACCCAAAGAAGAGGTGCCTTTTGCTGCATGGTATTTTCACTTAATGACTCCTGACTTCTGTTTGGTTTCAAGCAAATTGGATGCATTCAAAATAACTGAGGATGTCATAAAAATCTGCATCCCCCTTGTGGTACAGGCAGTGCCATGAGTGTGGCAGTTCAGCCACATCAAGTGATCCTGTGTGGGGTCAGTCCTTGTCCAGCTGGGTGCAGGGAGGGGAGGGGCATGCCAGAGGTGCTGGGGGCAGCGGGGCAGGTGCCTGTCCTGGCAGGAGTGTGGGAACCCAGAATTTCTTCACAAGGTGGTGGAAGGAGTCTTACTCAGTTATTCTTGAGTACAGCCTTCCCCCATCCCTTTTTTAACAGGCACATTTCTGAGGCTTTGAGAAGGGCTCTGCTTAAAAATCTGAACAGGAATAGGTGGGGTTATGTACCAGAAGGTAGTAATACTACTATGTTTAGCTCTACCATAATGTATTTCTCATGATTATTTCAGTTAGTAAGTTTTGTACATGACTGTATAGCACCAGGCCTGCAGTGATTTAAACTACTGACAACAGCAACTCCCCAGGAAAACAAAAATCCAAGGCAAGGTTTTTCATAAAGCTCACAACACTGACCTTTCTTTGCATGGAAGCCCCTAGCAGGTGTCTCACCATGTTGAGGGCAGAGCCAGGCAGAGGTGGGTGCATCCCCCCTAGGAACCTGGGGTTGCTCCCAGAGCCAGCCCTGGCTCCCCCAAGTGTTGTGGGGTGCCCCGCTGCTGCAGGCTGCCTGCCAGGGTACGGCCTCGTCCACCTGACATCCCACACCACGCTGACTGCAAGGACTTCTGTCCAGGAGAGCTGTTGCGTTTGCCCTCTCCACGCAGTGTCTGGTTCTTGTGATGGTGCTGGCTGTGTTTGTTGTTTTCCACGTGATTAGTGTGCTGTCTACCGGCATATATCCCTATCAGCTGCTCCTGCTTATTTCTTTTTAGTAAGTCTCCCCACTTGTACATCTTTCTCTTTTTGGCAATTAAACAGTACTCCTGTGGATGTTTTCTCCCTGCTTCTTTTTCTCCTGCAGGAAAGTTTGAGTCAGTGTAGGCTGAGGTTGCCCTCACAGGAGGGTGACTCAGTAAAGGTTAGAGCCAGGCCTGTTCGCTCGGGCCTGAGCCAAGAGTTAACGCTATTGATAAACCGTAGGGCAGTGTTTTTTGAAAGCACAGCCTGCTGGCTGCCAGCTCTTATCTTCAATAATAAGCTGTGAGCTACCTGATTCATTGTTTTTCCCCTGTAAGATGTTTTGGTAGGGTTCTGTGTATGCCAGCACTGCTTCGTCAGCCTCACTTCATGAGGTGGTTTTGTGCTGTTCTGCCTTGAGAACAGTTACTGCTTTTACATGGACTTGATGTAGGCAGGAATAACGCTGTGTACTCTGTCAGTAATGTCTACAGATCATGGTGTCTATTTTATCTGGGCACATGTTTTCAAAAGTAGCTTGCAATATCAAAGATAAGGCTTGGGACTTTTTTAATAAAAAAATATTAATAAAAAGCAATAATGCTTACACCAACTATTTCAATCTCTTTGAGAGTGAGTTGATATTAAGATTTTCTCTTCCCATTTTTGTCATTCCTAAAGGCAAGGGTTCTGCACTGAAATTTTATTGTACTAGCTGCCCATTACGTTGATCACATCATCAGTGGTGAAGCTGTCACGTTTAAATCCCAGGGTGCTGCAGGCCTTATTTCCGTGTCTGGTAACAGCATAACTACGTAGGTGCCAGGTAATTTATGTGAAGTGTATTTCTGTATCAGTTGCAGATGGTTTCACCATTGCTTCTTCCCTTCACATTCTCCAGCAGTCTGCTGAAATTCAAGCCAGCAGCGTCTTGCAGCAGACGTGCTCCTGCATTTTACCTGCCACCCCCGTACAAAATGCTTCACCATCAGAGAGACCCAGCTCTAAAGTACCAACACGTACACACAGACACACACAGTCAGGTAACTTGCATCAGCCGAAGTTCTGTTTGGCTCAGACTTTTAGGGTGCCTGTTTGTTTTTGTCGGTATCTTTTCCTCTACTGTAATAATTAAGGGAAGTTCTGAGATATGTTGCAAGAAGGAAGGTGAGAAATTATTGCACTAAATATGAATTTGAGAGTGCTTAAAAGATTAAAAGAGTGCTTAAAACAAAACCGTATTCCAGTGGCTCTGTGTTGAGAATAATACAGAATCACAATGTTGGTGTTTAATAATCAGTGTATGGTATTTCTTGTATCCTATGCCATGTTTCTCTTTTTTTTAACAGTGCCCTGTTAAAGTTAACACCTTAACTTTTAAGCAGAGTCTGATTTTTAAGAACATAGAAAGCTCGATGTCGGTTTCTGGTGTAGGTAATTATTTTATTTGCCATTTTTCTTAAGTTTTATATGCCTTTAAAGTGCCAACTGTATTTTGAAGACATTCTTAGAGTTTTTCAAGTGAAATTTTGAATGCTACAAATGGAAAAAAAATATTTTTCTGTGAATAAATTGTGTTAAAGATACTGCCCTCAAGCTTATTTTTGCAAGGCCCGTGCCGTGTGTGTGCCCAAGCCCATTATTAGTGCTGTGTAAAGTAAATAAGGGATTGTCAGATGGGGCATCGAGTTTCAAAATGGACTACTGTGGTTAGTAGGGCAAACAGGGCTGAAATTTTTTGAGCCTAGGTACAGTACCTGGACTGTGCTGCAGGTAGAAATATCACTCTTGACTCATTAAAATCACAGCTGGGACATGGTATTTGTGGACAACGTCAAGACGAGCATCCTCCTGACATTGTTTGATGGCTTTTTAATCTTACCAGCCTTACTGCCTTCTTTCAGGGGAATGTTAAGATAGATGTTTAACTAGGAAGATGTGTGTGATGAACGACTTTAGATTGTAAGAATCAACACTGATTTTAGTACTTCACTCATGTCATCTTTTCTCTTTCCTCCTGTGCAGTAAAAATGAGATGATGGGGAGCAGGGACCTGCTTAGCCAGCAGCCTCAGGGAGTCTGAGGGCAATTTAAAACAGTTGCCTGCCCCAAGTGGTGGGTATTCAATGCATTCGTTTTGGTATCGACCTTTCAGGAGTTCACCAGCTTGGAGGAAATGCCTATCTTTGAGGTGAGACCACCGGCTGCAATCCACTCTCTGCAGTGGAGCGACAGATCATCACTGAGCTAGTCAGTGACAAACTGGTTGCCACTTTCACACCAGTTTTTTGCCACAGGAGAAAAAATGGGGCATGAGGAGATCAGCAGAATGGGAAAAGCTGTTCTCAAATGATCGGAAAAGCTGGGGCTGTAACAGGTGTCTTGAAGCCTGGGAAGCCCACAGCCAACTTTGGCTTTTTGGCTGAGTGCAACCACCCAACAACGCATCTCATAGCTATTTGAATTTTCAGCTTCCCCACATCCTGCCCTCTGTGCCTTTTTAAGCTGCACTCCTACACGTGCTACTGTCCCCAGTCCATAACACCTGCTCCTTGTCGAACCCTTGCTCTGTGTAGTGCATTAAGAATGTGCCATTGCCCTCGTGGGAGCCTCTTGCACCCCAGATTCCTCTGGGTCCACAGCTGCTGCCTCCTGCTAAATGCAACGCTAGGACAATGCCTTCCTCTCAGGGAGTTAAGGTAAGTCTTGTCAGCAGGGAGGAAACAAAGAAAAATCTACGTATTTATATATAGATTTGCTTTTTCATATCACATTGTCAGTGGCTTCAGAGGGTCCTTGTAGTCTGATACATGTATTTTGTGGCTTGAATGTTCATTCTAATAACCCTCATTAATGAAGAGAGGATTTTTTTTAAAGATATTTAATAAGATATTTTTTTTCAAATCAGTACAAAAATTTTAAATACAAAATTATTTGCTTTTGACATATCTCATATATTCTGGAAACATACCCAAGTCACCAATGCCTGGTAAGCTGTCCATCCGTTCCTGCCAACGTTCCATAAAATTTCTGAGATAAAGCACCACATTATATCACTGGAGTCCTTAGTCAATGTTAGACTGCATTAAACTCTGCACTTAAATAACAGTAATGCCAGTTAAATCCAATTTTAGTTCTGCATGAAAAATCTAGTTCATTTTTTGAATCAAAAGCAGTAGCATTAGCTAAGACATGGAAGAAGTGAGGAGTATTTGACTCTTTCAACTAACGTAAGTGTGTGATGTGCAGCACTGTACAGGGAAACACAGAAAAGGACACTGTCATTTTTAAATTAATACTCTTGAGGTGAGATTAGCACCATTGATGAACAGACAGTTCTTGCATAAAAGTTGCTTTTCCCCACATACAGAAAAGATTGAGGCCTCTGCAGATTCTCCTAGACAATTGGTAACATATAAATAAGGATTGGAAATCAGCTTTTATGTAAAATGAAGTTGTTGGATAAATTTTTATGGTCAGTATTGCTGGTAAAGTTATTGATTGATCTCAGACAATGAATTAGTTAATTAGCAAGCAGAGCTACTTCTGCTTTGCCTAGTCATCGAAGAGTAAACTGATTTAATTTTGGCTGAGTGGCAGAATACCTGTATCTTATTACAAGCCAGACAGACTGCAGGTTTTTAGCATGAATACAGGAATTGAAGCAAATTTATACGACCCTGCTGCATTGCCACATGTCAGCCAAGATGTCTTAATCATGTGGCATAAAGCAAATTTTTAAATTTTGTGTGATCTACCTCATCTGCTTCAACAGTGCAAATGCAGATGGAGGCTTTTTGGGTGCATTTGGAGGTGAACCCAGTGCCCACTGGAGTCAGGCACCCATCTGAGTCCAAAAACCCCTGGAGAAAGCTCTCAGGGAATGGTTATGCCATCAGTATTCCTTTTCCATAATAAACAAATTGTTTAGGAAAACAAAACAAAACAAAAACCTGCAGGACTATCTTACACGGGAAGAGAAATAAAGATCTCCAGCTAAAAGAACCTCTGCCTGTCTGGCAGCCCTTCTGTAAAAAAAAAAAAAAAAAAAAAAAGCAACCCCCACAAAACCAAACCAAACCAACCCACCACCAACAACCCCCCAAACAAGTAAAAAGCCACTCAATTTTCCCATGTAATTTGAGATTGACCTACTATGTTTTCAGTCACTGTTTTTCATCTCATAACTGTGATCAATGCATCAATTAAATATGCAACAGGAGAGTGACGTAAACTGATTTGAACCTTAGTATTGCATTATTGTGAATGAAATGAAGCATGGCGTCACAGAAATATATAATGTACAGCTAATATGTCCCCCTTGGGTGCAAAACGACTGTTTATGAACCTGATACACACCTTTAAATATGTTCACCACACTTTTTTTTTTTTATATCTAGCTGTGCATAATGTTAAACTTTGTATTTTTTTTTTGTACAAGATGGTCCGAAACAGTCATTAAATGCATCTTTCATGGTATAAGAGTTTTAAGCGGAGAAGAAAGGTTTAGATTTGTATGTGTGTGTGTGACTGTCTGGTTTTTGTTTTTACATGGGATACAATAAATATCCTGAAAAAGACGAATGCACGTATTGCCCAGCATAGAGTCCTGCTGCCTGTTCAGATGGCATTTGAACGTAAACCTTGTCTCCGTGCATCAGCTGAACGACGGCACTCCCGGAGGCTTGGTCCAGGAAGCCCTTCTTGTACTCGTCGTAGGTGTACATCAGCGGCTCGTTGTTCTTGAACAAAGCCACCCAGACGCTGGCCCCTTTACAGTGAACATGGTAGGCGAAGTAGTAGATCCCGGGGATCTCGCAGGTGAAGATCCCTGTCGCGGGGTTGTAGTTCTGCCGGCCGTTGTAGAGGAGTTTGTCGAACTTCACGGGCACGCCGACCCGGGGGAAGGGGGTGAGGAGCTCCGCCGTGAACGCGGGCATCTCGTAGACGGCACCGGCGGCCTTGCCCTTCTTGCCCGCGTAGCCGTAAGGGGGCTTGACGCCATCTATCCCCGGCCCCACCTCGGGCAGGTACTGTCCCACGGCCGGCGGAGTTGGGGGGATGATCACTGGGGGGCCAGGTGGCCCGGGAGGGCCGGGGGGCCCCTGGAGGCCGGGCTGGCCAGGGGGTCCAAGCGCCCCGGGCTTTCCCGGGGGGCCCTGCAGCCCTGCAGCCCCAGGTTTGCCCATGCCAGGGAAGCCGGGGGGGCCGGGCTGGCCGGGTTCCCCCTTGGCCCCAGGCAGTCCTGGGGGGCCAATGGGGCCACTGGGCCCTGCAATGCCTGGGATCCCTGAGGGGCCCTGAAGCCCCTGGGCGCCGGGCAGCCCCGGCTCGCCCTTCGGCCCCACGAGCCCAGGGACGCCCGGCAGCCCCGGCAAGCCCTTGTGCCCGGCTTCCCCCTTGGGCCCCGTGGGGCCTGGCAGCCCCCGCAGCCCGGGGGCTCCCACTTCCCCGGGGAAACCTGGCTTCCCAGGGAACCCCTGCAAGCCGGGTTCACCCTTGGGGCCCACAGGTCCCGGTGGCCCCACGGCGCCGCCTTCTCCCTTGGGTCCTGGGAAGCCCGCAGCACCGGGGGGGCCCATGATGCCTGGCAGGCCTGGTTGGCCCGGCTCTCCCGGAGGCCCCCCCATGCCGGGTGGCCCCGCGTGCCCCTTTTCCCCCTTGGGCCCCAGGGGGCCGGGCAGGCCGCCCACCCCACGCTCACCTTTGGGCCCAGGGAAGCCCGGCTTCCCAACCCCGGGGAGGCCAGGGGGCCCTGGCAAGCCTGGCAAGCCTTGCTCCCCCTTGCCTCCTGGGAAGCCCGGCTGGCCAGGGATGCCGTCTTGGCCGGGTTTGCCGACCCCAGGCACGCCGGGAGGGCCTTGCATCCCAGGGACCCCCGGGGGTCCCTGTGGCCCCAGCTCACCTGGTGGGCCAGGCTTGCCCAGGGGACCCTGCGGTCCTGGGAACCCCACCATCCCCGGCTTGCCGACCCCTGGCAGACCCACGGGGCCAGGGGGGCCGGGCAGCCCGGGCGGGCCCTTCAGTCCTGGCAAACCGGGGATCCCGACACCCTTCTCCCCTTTGGGACCAGGGATCCCGGGGGCCCCTGGGGGCCCCTTCATCCCAGGTTCACCCTTAGGTCCTGGCTGTCCCTGCAGCCCTGGAGCACCCGCTTTCCCTATTCCTGGAAGCCCGTGAGGTCCCGGTGGTCCCTGTGGTCCCGGTATCCCCATGGGCCCGACCTCTCCCTTCGGTCCCATCTCCCCTCTTGGCCCTGGTGGCCCCATCACCCCTGGTTTCCCAGGCATCCCTGGCAAACCCGGCTTCCCAATTCCTGGATATCCTTGTGGACCTGGTTTTCCTTTGGCTCCTGGCACGCCGTGACCTGGTAATCCTGGTGGCCCTGGTGGTCCTCTTGGTCCAGGCTCACCAGGGGGACCTTGCTCACCCCTCAAGCTGCGCACAGGCATTTCTGGGTTGGGGAGGAACGAAATAGGGAAAGGGGGGGGGAATAGAGAAAAAAGGTGAATGTAATCACATCTCTTGAAAAACACAAAGGTAATTTTAAACTGAATGTGCTTCTTATGGTACCTCTTGTTTTTGTGGTAGGTGGAAAAATCGAACTGGCCAGAAAATTACTGGCTGATGTTTGTAATTAAGAGGATGTTCTTGCTGTTTTGCATACCCCAAACTTGCGTGTGTATTTCTGTTTATATGAAATACTTGTTTTGCATCCTCTTCGCTTATTTTTTGTCACGTAAAAGCCATTTAGTAGTGTTTCCATGTATATGATATTAAGCAGTGAAATCTGCCTATTGTCCCATATTGCTGTATGAGTTTAAGAGGAATGCAGGAGCTGCTCAGTGTGCTCATGCGATAGGAGTACTTCACCCTTAAGAGGTGAAGTAACTTGTTGGAGGGGCCCTGCTTGTTGTAGGGGCTTACATTAGCAAGAATTCCTTGATTAACATCATTAAAATAAGGTTGAAACAGTACAAAGTTTAAGTCTGGTATGACTTGCCTTTTCAACAAGGCTTTAGTTCACATTAAAATGTTACTGGAAACCTACAGCCTTACCTGGCATTGCTAAGCTCTCAAAAGTTTTTGGCATAGCCATGGCTAATTAGATCTCCCTCTAAACACTTCACAAAAAGCTTTTTATGGTCCCAAACCACGTTTTTATTTGTGTGTGACCATTTGACATTTCAGGTTGAGGTGAGGGAGATGCTGCCTGGGAGCGGTTGTGCTAGGGGCAGGTTGCTTTTCAAGCTGCAGACTTCTGCATGTAGTGGAAAGTCTGGTTCTCTCCTGCTCTAAAATTGAAGAAGTGAGAGCTTTGGGATATGGGGGAAGGAGACAGATGAGGTTTCAGGGCAAGGGAATTGACTGTTCTCTGAGAGGCAGAAACCCTCTCTCTCTGCACATTTTGCATTTTATGCATGTAGAAAACCTTTGCTTACAAGACAGGTTGGTTTTACTACAGTGAGTCGTGCTTGTTTAGGCACTCCAAAAACAGGCCCTGAAATCCTCCATTTCCCACTGAAGCCAGTGGAAGCTGTGATTACTCTGGACCTTTAGAAAGGCAGAGAGTTAACCAGCTGGGCTGAGGCTGCACATACACTTGCTGTGCCCACAAGGATTGTATGACACTGGACATTACAGGTCTGGACATTTTTAGTTGCTTTCTTAAATATTTTAGTACTTTCCAAACTTCTTTTACTGAACTCTGAAAGTGCTTGTTTGTGCAGACTTGAGCAGCAACACCCTGTATGTTCAACATGTTAGTCCCACGGTTAACCTACAGAAAGATGACTTCAGGAATCAAAAGAGCAAACCTACGCTACATCCAGCCAGCAGCAGCCTGTTCACCCATGGGCAAACACTGCCATGGGCAGCCATGTGTGTCCCCGTGCAGGGCTGATGAAGAGCCCGCTTACCTTTTTCTTTCTTGGGAGCCATGTCCTTGCCGAGCAGAGGCACCTGTGGCACCTCCTTCATGTACTGAGGCAGGTGGGGATACTCCTTGCCGTACTGCATGTGTGGCACCTCCTTGCCCATGTGCTGCATCGGGATGCCTTCTTTGCCCAGCGGCATGTGAGGTACTTGTTGTCCGAGGGCTTGGTACTGAGGCACCTGGGGTGGCAGCTGCTTGATGCCATAGTAGACGCCGCCCTGAGTGGACCTCACCAGCTGTAGGTAAATGGCAACAGCCACTGCCAGTAGCTGCACGGGGACCAGCAGCACAGCCATAACCTGTGGAAAAAAACAGCAAAACCCACAGTTGGCAGAAAATTGTTTTATATTAGGCTTGGTTCATCACCTAGAGCTAGCACTGTGGGCCTGGATGGCGGGAAGCACGGAGTGCCCAGGTGAGGAGAGTGTGTGAGTGGCTGCAACTGGGGGTGAGCTCGTGGGGCGCTGCAGGCATCGGGCCCTCAGGGGTTGTCTGGTGTTGTCCCCACTCGCAGCTGTAGGGCTCGGTGCAAGTACCAGGAGTGCTGGCACTGGCCATCAGAGAAGCCTTGTCTCTCTGGTGTTGTGAGGGTTATGGACTGGGTGGTGATATCTCACTCAGTTCTTGTGTGCTGCTCCTGCTCTGAGTTCCCCAGTAGTTTGCCTTAGCAGAGCATTTAGGGAAAGGCTTGTTCGTCTTTTAAAATGTCTCTCCCTCACTTTGTTCTGTGAAATCTAATAACTTAAAGGAAATTCGGATATGATTGTTACTGAGGGAGGGTAAACTTAAACCGTGCAGGATACTGTGATTCCTCCGTTTTCCTATTAGCGTTTTTCAAGAAGCTTTCTCCCCACAGATGTTGTAACAGCACTGTTGTCGTTAAAACAACCGGCAGAAAGTTAATGTTTTTCTATGAGGACCAGTCACCGACCCCACGGTGTGCTGCCCGCAGCCGCTGGGTGGAGCACGCGCCACACGGCTTCCCGCCCAGCAGCGCCGTGTGGCGAGGGGACGCGGAGCCGAGCCCACAGGGGCACCCAGACCCCAAAGGGCAGCCGCTCGCCCTCGTTCAGCAAAGCATTTCAGCACGGACTTCATCTCCAGTGAGGTCTGTGTGGGTCTTCGCCCCCGGCTCGGTGCTTTGCCGTGTGGTGAAGGGATGGGCGTGAGGTACGCGGAGTCCCTGCCCCACAGCTTGAGCGCCCTTCAGCCCCAAGTGACCTCTTTGGGGTCTCTTCTGTCAGCTTTTCTATAATCCTTTCTTCACCAGACCTAACCACTGGCTAAAGCCTCGGCTGCCTGTAGGGTAACACCTGCCTCAATGTGCAGGGAAAATCCCAACTGCTGGAGAGCTTTGCCTGTGCTGTGGTGGAAAAGCACCGCTTGTGTGGGGAGAGAAATGCAGTGAAACCTTGGGAAGAAAAACAACAGAAGGTGTTGGATAGTTTGGGGCTGTTGTTAAAGCCTATAAGTATGAGGGGGCAGGGTGGACTTTGAAGAATGAGGTTATTAAATTAGTGCCTTGCTACTTTGCTGTTCTGGTGGCCAGTTTTTTCCTTTTTTTCTTTTTAAAAAAATAAATTGCTTCAGTGGAATAAGTGAAGAGGGAAATAGGTAAAATTCCTTCAGATTTAATTTTTCTCTTTGTTTGTATAGCAAGATGTGGTTTTTGTGCGCAAGTGGGAGCTATTTGAAGTAATTGAAAAAAATTCCTACGGGGAGACACCAGTCTCCCCACAGAGGAGAGAAAACCAAACCTCCCGTGCTTGCCACCGAGCCCCTGGCCCTGCCAAGCCTAATGCAACGCACCTGCAGCTCTACAGGCACAGGGGATGTTTCTGTGTGCGTGCGTGGAAATTTTGAGGGCAATCAGGCAAGAGCTTGGAGAGATAGGAAGGCTCCAGAAAATGAGGTGACCTCACTGCATCTGCGTTTCCTTTAATTTTTTTTTTTTTTCACTCATCATAACCAAAACAGTGTGGCCTGGAAATGACAGATTGCTTCTAATCTATTGACTTTGGCCGGGGCCGGTGCCTGTGAGGTGGAAGGTGGGGGTTTATTTACTGAGCGACCTCGGGCTAGATGGGACTTGGCCGACGTCTTCGTGGGAGGAGGTCAGCGTCTCCCGGCAGCCCCACGCACGCTGTCTGGGGCTCGGGATCCGCCACAGGTACCTGGGAAGGGACATGCTGGGTGCTGGCCGTACAGCCCAGAGAAGGGGGTCTGGCAAAATTAACTTTGATGAGGAATGAGGTGAAGCTGTGTGCTGTTGCTCGCCACCTCCCCATAATGGGCTACAGCTCTTGGGGACTGTCCTGGTAAGGCAAGCCTAACCTAGAGCACAAAGCATCCCTGGGGATGTCTTCAGAGCCAAAGTTCGTTGTCTCTCATCCTGCTTGGCTTCTCTGCAAAGTCCCTTAGGTGCTTGGACAGGGAAGCTGGAGGTCTCTTTCTGCCCTGCAGTTTGTTTCGGAATGCCTGGATGTACTGCTCTCTAGTTGTGTGAAGACCTCACTAGGAAGCTATCAGCATCTTTAAAAGCCTAAAAGCTACTGGAAACCTTGGTCTTCGTTTTTAAAAGAAGTGTATAGATCCTAAACATTGGACAGGTCTGTCAGAGCTTATGAATAGCAAAAGTAGACCGATAGCAGTGACAACAGAGTAAGGACAATATCAGAGCAAGGAGGAGAAAAATACGTGCTAAAGATGCAGCCAAAGTGTAAGACTTCCCGCACCCTTCACCCATATCTCAACAATTTTGGGATGGCCTCCAAACGCATTGGTGTAGTGTGATCCAAAGTGCTTTCAAAGGTATCTGTCAGCAGCGCGATAAGCTAACTTTGGAACAGGATTTTCCTGGGCTTCTGGCAGAAAGCAGTGAGAACGTGTCTACGTGTTTATGGCAGGTAAATCCTTAACTGCTTGAATGTCTGAAGAACGAGGGAGGACAAGCTGCTGTCTTCACGCACAGCCCAGCACATGTCTCTCCTGCTCCAGCAGATGTGGTGTGGCACGTCATTTTGCTGCCATCGTTCAGATTAAGACACAGTAAATATTTTGCTTTACCTAGGGTGGGGCAAGCAACTTGAGGGCAAAGAAAAATTATCCCAAACCACAATGTTCAACTGCTTGTGTGTGAACACGTGTGGCACTCTCTGTGGGTGAGAGAGAGTCCCTGGAAAAAAAAATACGCAGTTTTACGGGCAAAGCTCAAGTGAGAACATTTCTCAATAATCTCCTTGGTAGAGCTTTTCTCCTGAGAAAACTAGAAAGGACCTCCCTCTGGCTGTTTGTGTTTGTCAGCAGAAACTGAAGACAAAACAAAATGTACCAGCAGTCATAATTCTTAAATTAGTGTGAAGAAATAATGGCTGTTTTAGCCTAATTGGGTGAAGAATGTATGGAAAGAGTGAAGCCCGTCTGCATGGGACTTGAAATCATAGGTGGTCTTGCGAAGGGTGGAAGCCAGACTTTGATTAATTGGTTGTTACAGGGAAGCTCTGCAACCAATTTTCAGGTTAAATACATGTAGAACTTACCAGTGTCTCAGAACCTGGAAGCTGCTTGCCCCAGGGCTAGCTCTGTTGGCTTAATTTGCCACAGCCTGTGAAGTGCTGTGTTTCCCAAAGGTGCACAGGGCGCACTGAGCATACCTCAGGGACCCAAACTCTTCTGCCCTGGGGTCCTTTCCATGGGGGCTCCCTAAAGCTGTGGGACTCGCTCCCTGCTGCATGGAGTGCGCGGACTGCCAGCACTTGGGTTTCCACATGGAAAGGAGCACCAGAAAACTTGCAAAGTGAGCCTCCCAGTGACTCTGGAGAGTTTGTGCCCAGAAGAGTGCTACTAAAAACGTTTGGTGCCAAAAAGCTATGTTCTCTGAGATGATTTTGGCTTGAGATCAAGAGTGCTTAGGAACATAGCTACTTTTGGAGTATCCTAGATATCCTTGATCGCATTACCAAGTATTACAGTGGCGTACCCAGGGATGGCTCTTATCTTGGGGTGTCCGATCCCACCTGGAACCCCACAAACCTCACTGAAGTCTCTCCCTGTCACACAGAGGCACGCAGGGAAGCAGAGTGCCAAGCCAGCAGCAAACAACGTAACCCAGCCAGCGAGGAGAAGCACAGCTGCATGGCAGAGTGCTGGCAGGTCCAGATGCACAGCAGCCCTCTGCAGAGATTTCCCTGGCTCCCAGCTCACAGACAGAGGTATGTGGCATCCCAGGTTGAGGCAAAAAAGAGCTTGCAAGAGGTGATAGCCATTTTCTATTTTCCTTTTTAGTGTTACTTTGGTAACAAATAGCCTATACTGTTACTGTTTATATGAGGTTGTTCCTTAAACCTCTGTGTTACACCTGCAAACACATGCACTCCCCATGCATCCCTATACTTTTCTTTTAATGTCCTGACCCGCTCTAAAGCATTAAATTAAATCAATGGGTATATCTTTTTTCCCGTTTGTAAACCAATTCTAACCCAGCTAGCTTTCTTCTAAGAATTTTTTCACAAAATTCACAGAAAAAAAGAGCAGCCGTAAAGCCTTTAATTCCTGTGGTTGCTCAGCACCAGTGGCTGAGTGTGACTACGACTAGGGAATACTTTTATGCTTTTTTATGTCAAAAGTCAAGTACGTGGGCTTCTCCTTCCTGGAAGCACCATGGCAATGTGCACGTGACTTGAGCAGTCATCTTCCTAGCACATTGTTGTCCGCAGTTTTCAGACTTGATTTCAAAACTTAATCTCAGCTAAAATTAATCTCTGCAACATTAGTCCTTAACTCCCTTGAGGACTTTTTTTTTTTTGTATATCGCTGAATACTTTCCGAATGGATTTGAGGAGGCATTGTACTGCGCAGAAATTGAATTTCAGTGGCAACTCGCATTTTCAGGGGCAGGAGAAACTGACAGCCTTCTGCTTGCCAAAGAATTTTGTTTGCTCAGTGCTTAGGGTGCCACTTAATACACACATTACCACTTCAAGGTAAGAAAACTCTTCTGCCTTTCTGTGCCAAGCAGGGTTTTATGTCATTTGAACAGATGTTTTCAAATTTGCAATCAAACTAATTAAACTCCTAATTTAGAGGTTTTCTTTTTGTATGTTCAGTTGCAATCCACATATAAACAGGAAGTGAGGGCAACAAAATGTAACTTGGCACAAATTTCCCCTCAAAGTTCCATAACACAAATTGAGACTAGCTCTACCAATTTAATCTTATTTTCGGTGGTAGAGAGCACAAGGGCTGGGGGAGACAGCAACCCTGTGCGCGGGCTGCGTCGCGCTGCCAGGAAGAAATGTTTCTTCCATGCCAGTTTTAGACTGTCCTTCATCATTTGGCTTCTGACAGTGTCTGCAGTATCACTGGGGCGATGCCTGCTTCCTTAGTGGGTGAAGAGTTTATCTTCCTAAAGTGCCTGCATACTCAGCAGGGAGGAAAGATCACGGCTAACTGGGATTTGTTAAATGCAGCCCTGCATTCTTGTCTCTTGTGAAACTCTCCCACAAAGATCAGGTTTGTTTATTTCCCCCCCCCCCCTCCTTTTCACTGCCTCCTCCAAGGAAACAAAGTAGTGTTGAGTGTCTGTGCTCCATTTGAGTTGCTGAGGAACAGCTATTGTTCAGTATGTTAAAAATAAATTAAATCATTTTGCTCAAGGTCTAACAACTGTGTCTGATTATCATGTGGTATTTAGTAAATCTAAGACAGTCATAGGACAGTCAAGGATTGTCACAGTGAACATTTGAAAATGCACATATGCATAAACCTGCTGCTGATGGGGAATATTCAATATGTCATGGATGCTATTTCTTTTTTTTAATTCAAATTGGTGCCTCAAGTTGCTTTCTTAGAGAAGTGTGAAAATATCTAAATGGCTTAATCGTAAAAACAGATTATAATCTATAAACTGCCTTTGGCTTCAGTGGTAATTATACAATCTCTTCTTGCACTGCCTGGGGAGATATCTTCATTTATCTGTTTATAAATCTGTTTCCAAAGATGAAGCAACTGTTTCTGCTCCAATCTTTTTCCAAATTGACTAGTACATGTGCTCAGGCTGGACGGTGATCCATCCATCTGGGTGCGAATGGCACCATTCAGCTTGTCCCATTTCTTACTTTCAAACAGTGTATATTTGTGTGCGTGTGTCTGTATCTGCATACGTATGAAAACACCTGTCTGCACGCAGATATTTATGGTGCATGGATGTGAAAACACACACATCCTTTGCCTTCTCCCTGCACCCAGTCTGCTGCAAACCCGCCCGGGGGCAGCCAGGCAGCCATCTCCTGCTCGGTGTGACTTTGGGCAGGAGGAAACAGGCACCTCCACCACCCCGGCTCCCAGGCACCGGGCCCAGCTGATGCAACAAAAGCCCCAAGCTCCGGATTTAGGGCATGCAGAAGTGGCCCTGCCTTGCCCTGTGGCATGGATGTGCTTGCATGCAGCACTGCTCAGCCTCGGGGCGGGGAGGAAGGACCGATTTAGGAGCATGTTTGCAGAAAAGCATGCAACTCTAATTAGGGGATTAGAATTAATTGTAGGTAGGATTTAGCAAATGCCTGCCTGTGAATACATTTTCCTGTTCTCTGCCACGTGGCACGCGCTTGAATCCCCTGCCTAATGCTCTCCTCTGGGCAGCTTGCCTGCGGTCCTGGTGGCAGGCGGCTGTGGTGGAGACACCTCAGTGACAGGCTGTGCCGACTCCCCGTGCAGCAGCTGGCCGCAAAGGCCTGGAAACCAGGCCCAGTGGCACAAAGCGATCACAGCCCAGCACTGCCTGTCCCCTTATCAGCCCTGGTCACCCTTCTGGTGCGGTGCTGGGACTGGCTGAACCTTGAAGTGTTGATAGCGGGCTGTGGGGGTTACTGGCTGCAAAACGGTGTGGGCAGATAGCTACAGGCTTTCTCTGGCAGCCTCCCTTCTCAGCTGTCTCGTCACTCTGATGCCAGCCTTGCTTTGGCAGGTGGGCTTTCAAGTGACCCCGTGAGATGCCCTGTCGATCGGTGCATGGGGGTAGGCAAAGGTTGGGGCAGGAGGCTGTCCCTGGCTGTGGCAACTAAATCGAATTACATGTAACCTGCATCTTCACCCAAACATGACCAGCAAAGAATTTTCTAAGGGTTAACTGCCAGTTTTACTCTCAGAGAACTTTTAGTTGCTCCTTTGATCCATTATTGTACTAAAAGCAGGCAAATTAAAATGTAATTTGTGAAGGTGCAATGATTCCTAAAGAGGCAGAAAGGATCAACGCAGGCAATATGTGTTTCATTCTAACAGAGACTGCTAACGCAGACTGCCTCACAACTCTGGAAAGACTGCTTAGAAGGTGAACCTTGCATGAGCTGGTAGATCTCAATATATTTAGGAAAACTTATATGTGTTTATAAAAATCCCATTCATTAACATCAGTAATGCACAGGCAGGTGCTACAGTATATATTTTTCTTAAACACACTTCCTCAAAAGTGGCAATAGATAGGAAAATGCTGATGATAAAACTGCTTTTGTCAATTGCAGTGGTGGATTGTTACAGATGTCACAAGGAGGTTAATGCTTATTCTAATAAAAATGTAGATTATTTAAAGAAGTGTAGGTGACTGCAGGTGTAATATACGTTCATATTAGACTTTTCAGACTAGGTAAGCCGTGCGTGGCACCAAACCTGAGGAGACTGGGGAAAAGTGGCCAGAAACTGCTTTTGTGTTTCTCCTGATCCTCAGGCTGTAGCCAGTCGCTGGTGCTGCCTGCAGTGAAAAAAGACTGCACTGAGGGCTCCTGGCACCTGTTGGGTACCTGATGCAGGTGGGGGTGACAGCTTGTCAGGAAGGGGTACATCTTACTCTCTGTTATCACTGAGGAAACAAGGGTTTCTTAGAAGTTTAGACCTACATGTATAATTCCCACCCGTTTCTCTCCTCTTCTTGGATATTGGCTAAGTTTGTATGTTTTCCAGTGGGTTCCAGATGGGAACCATTAACCACTAACACAGCGTCAAAATCATGAAATCTCACCAAGAGTGCAATTCTGGGTACAATCATTCTTGGATTGAAGCCTTTGTTACAGAGAAACTTCATTTAATGTGCACCTTTGTAGTGATCATACTCTCACCTTCGCAGCCTGCATTTATTTTAACAGTCCTGGAGTTCTTGGACTATAAAGCAAGAAATCTGTGAGGGACTGAAGTATTTGGCTTGAATCGTTTGAAACAGTTTATTGTTCCCTATGACTCCTCTTGCAATCCTGTGGCCTTAAGCTCTGCCTTCTTGCCATATTTGCTTGACTGCCTCTTTCTGAAAATGGCAAAGCGTAGCATTGCCTGTTCATTTTCCTACTTTGATGGTATACAAAATGCATTTTCCTAGCTCTCATCCAATTGCTGTTTCATGATTTTTTTTTCTTTCTAAATAAAAGCAAGAGGTTTTTGGAGGTGAATTGTTACCACTTAGAATACATCCCTTCCCTCTGCTTTGATGAGCCTGTCAAGGGAAAGATCAGCTCTTCTCTCCCTTAATTTTCTTTTTTGTGTTCAAACTTTACAGCTTCTCAGAACCCCGAAGTTCCAGTCTACGGGAGACAGGAAAACAATAACAAATGTCTGCAAAATGTTTTTATTGAAAAAAAATGGCCTGTCTCTTAGAGAATTTTTATTGGAAGGGTATTTACCATTGAAAGATTTCTGCCCTTTGCATACTTCTCCTACCTTTGTTCAAACAGTGGAAGAAATTATCTTGCCTTACAAGGTTAAGCATACTAGACTACGTCACCCAGATAGAAATCAGTGAAGGACGTTCTAAAATTATTTAGCAACAGTTATTTTCCTATTTTATTGTCAAATACTGCAGATATTGTCGTATTTGTTAGGACATGCTGATCTTAGTCATGACCTGACGCTGTTCCATTCCCACAAATCAAACAGATGCTATCGTGTGATCCTACTCCCTAAATGGGTAATTCTTATTTTTATTCTATTTGCCTAGATGAAGACTAAGATGACAATAACCACAGTTAAGCACTCATTCAGTTAAAGTGGTTTAAAAACTGGGCTGTTCATTTTTTTAAAGCCCCTTTGTTTCGTGGGACATATCTGTGGGCTGACATGAAGCTGGAAGTTGCTGGATGGTTGACAGTGGATCTACCAATGTACATCGCTTTCTAATTTGGCTCCTTCGGTGCAAGCACTGCCAAAACTCTAACGTATTGCTCTGCACTGTCACTGTGGCTGAACTGCACACGTACATCCCTATGTCACACCAGACAAATCCACACACCAGACAAATCCATAAGGACCTCCTCCCTTTTCCTCTTGTGCAGCAGGTATGAAATATTACTTATTCAAATCTACTTTGCTGCATACTCACTTGAGTAGTCAATGAGTAGACAAGCAAAGACTGAAACTCTGCAAGTGCAGAAATAAGAGCATGACACCGTCAAAAAGCTTAAAACCTGAGTTGTGAACTCTGCGTAGGTTTGATTCAGTGAATACTGATAGTAAATGCTTGGAAAATCTCTCAAAAGCACAGCAAGGAAAAATAATGTCTCTGAAGCACTCACAGACATGCAGAGCTTCCCCCTGCCCCCAATGCACTTATCCTGGATCCAAGAAAATATACAGTCTTTTAAACATTTGTGTGAAATAAGAAATAAATCAAGTTAGAGGGAGATTCTCTTATCAAAGAAGTAAATCCATTGTGTCTCCTTGACTTGAAGTGCTTTGGATTAGACCCCTACGATGCCATGAGGCAGAATTTATTTCCGATATGCAATCCAACATCCTGCGGTTCAAAGGACCTGAAATTACTGTATCTCTCACCTTGGAATAAACCAACCAAGAGCCAGTGGAAATCAGAGCCAAGCACAGAAGACTAAATACTATCACTTGCTGAAGTCTCACAACTCTCCTCCAAGAGAAACAGCACACAATGTTCAGCATAGCCCTTTGGATCCACCAGCAGTAACTGTGAGAGCAGCAAGAGCGAAGGCCATAAAGCAGGTCAGTGCTCAGCTCTCCTGTCTGCCTGTTACAAAATGTCTGCAGTGGGAACCGACCCTCACACTTCACCGATGTCATGGCCAGGAAGGAGGACTACGCCAGCGGTGGTGGGCTGAAGAGCCTGCTGCTACCCCACCACTCAGCTGGATCTGGTGGGGCACCAGCCTGCAGCTGGCCCCGTTACAAGCAGAGATGGGGTTGGGATACACAAACAAATAGGGCTGAAGGGGGAAGTTAAGGACTTTAGTCTGTAATGGAAATTCAAGTCCCTGATCAGCCTGCAAGCCTTACATGGTGCAGGGAGCGCACTAACACCTCCTGTCCTTTGAGACAAGTCTCCTGTGGCTTTTGTCCCCATGGGGTCTGCTGCTCACTGTGC
Source organism: Aythya ferina (assembly GCF_964211825.1). Taxonomy (NCBI): domain Eukaryota; kingdom Metazoa; phylum Chordata; class Aves; order Anseriformes; family Anatidae; genus Aythya; species Aythya ferina. The sequence continues at coordinate 118,494,033 of NC_140296.1, read as the reverse complement.
CAGCTCACCGCCCACCTCCTGCTGGGGCTCTGGGGGTAGGAAATGGGCACTTCAGTACCCTTAGCTGAAGAAAGGAGCGAAACTCCTCTTCCACAGCCTGAGTAAGCATCTGCTTGAGCTGCTGCTATCTGCTCATGGTTTGAAGAAAAAATTTGGCACCCGTCTTCAAAAGAGGATTATGGGCTATGAGCTGAGCACAGGGGGACTTGTGTCTGTGCGCTCCATTCAGCAGAAGGCTCTTAAAACCAGGAGAGAGCTAGGATTTAGGACGAACTGCGATCTTCAGCTTTTCCTATTTGGCTGGTTTAGGCAGCTCCCCAAACAGTGGCTTTTGTGAATCCTCCTCTGAGGCACTTAACTCCCCTTTCGCACATGCACGGAGTCCAGGCATCTAATTCAGGCATGTGGACTCCATTATGGAGCCAGATGCAAACATCCCTTCGTGGATTAGGATCTGAAAGATTTTAAATCCTGTATTGTCAATCAACTAAGGCCTCTGCTTTCCCTGCCTGGTCCTCTTTTTGTTTTAAAATTCTGTTTTCTTTGAAGCCGATATGTATTTCTCTAATTCTTCTTGTATCTATTCAAAGGAGCGGTTAAGGCATTTGCTAGCTGTTCCCAGGGTGATGTGGTTAAGGCAGCAAAGATTGACTTTAGAAAATCTGGAGTCACAAGAGTCAATACACTGGAGTAAAATCATATTCTCTCCTGCTAACTTTCTCCACCAGATTCCTGCTGCTGAGCATCAGAACAAAAGGTTTGTGGCTACCTACAGGCCATGGCTTACCCGATTGACAAATAAATCCACCAGGCAGGTATTTCACTAGCAAGGAAACAGTTTTGTTTCTCCAGACAACAGAATGGCTGTGAGCAGTGTCAGTAGTGCTTAGTACATGGAGGTTGGCTTTGTTTGTTTGGCTGTGGGATGTGGTACCTACTCGAAGTTTGTTTTGTGCTAGGTCAAGAAACGTACACAGATTTTCAGATGTTAGTGGAAATCTTGTATTCTTAATAGAAATACTTCTAATATACTTTGTGAAAGGCTTATTTAACCATACTAGAGAAGCATGAATACATGATTATAGCCCATTGGCTCTGAGCTTGTTTATAGAGATGTTTTTTTTTTTTTTTAGGGCTGAGCTGTATTCCCTGAAAACTGTTGCAAAGTCCTTAATAAATGAAACAAATTAAGTAACAGGCTGATAAGACCCTGCAGGAATGAGCTCCCTAAAGGCCCAGGCTCACAGGTTGTGCTAGAGGTCATCCAGGCACTGGGAAGCAGCCATTCCAGCAGACCTGAGCAGTGCGTGGGGATGGCCAGCCCCTGCCTGAACATGCATGCGTGTGCATTTGCAGGCAAATGAAACAAGCAGTAACAACAAAAATACAGGAAAAAAAACAACACCCCACCCCCAAACCTCAATATTCTCCCCCAAAAAAAACAAACCAGAAAACCCAGTCAGCTTTGCTGGTATTACTGCATCTGTTGGCAGCTTGTGCTGGCGTAACCCTGTCACACCACTACCCCGTGGGACCCTGGAGCACAGGGTCTGGTTTCCAGCCGAGAAGTGCCTGGAGCAAAGCTGAGAGCTGAGGGGCAGAGGTGAAGGCATTAGCTGAACTACCAGAGATTTAGCAGCTCTCTGCTTGCAGCAGAGGAGCAACCTAACCTCCTCCCTCCAAGATCTCCCATAAGGTGAGGGATTGCTTGGCATTCAGATTTGCAATGGGTAGCTCTTTCTTTTGATACGCTTTTCATCACGGGCTTTTGAAAGTAATGCCTCAGAGAGAGGAAGGAAGGCAAAATTATGGAGAGTTTTCATCTCTTAAAATATAGTATAAATTACTGGTACAAGGCAATGCTGTTGCTTTTAAATGCAGATTTGGAAGGATTAGTTTTAAAAAGATACATGTTGAAAGAACAGCACTCCTTTTTCTTCTTTTCACCCCAGAAGGCAGCACCAGTAATCAAAATCACCAAGAAAATAAAACAGCAACAACAAAACACAAAAAAAACAAAATGAAACAAAAGTGCTCCAAACCCAACATGCAGTGTATCTCATTTTTTGACAGTTTTGTCTTTTGCCTATTTACACTCTGGACTTGATTTTCTCCTAATGTGTGCTTGTACAAAACTCATAAATCACCTTTGAGAACAGCTGTTAACTTCTTCCCCTGCCTCTCCTTTTCCTGAATTCCTTCTTATTTTATCTTTCTTCTGTCTATGACTAATAGCTATACCTTGTTTTATCCTGTCTTGTATTTATTTTCCAAAAGAGGCAGAGTCTCTTAACACTGGTCAGTTGAAAATTATTTTCTTTTTTGATATTATGTTAACGATTACGTGCTGTTACGCCTTTAGTTTGGAATGAACTCCTCATCTTGATTAAATGTGATGCCTGAAATAAACTTGTCTTCAAAGGACTAAGACGTGACAAATGATCCGGAATAAGAGGAGAGATTCCTGCTTTCCTTCCACTTGCAAAAATCAGTACATTGCAACCACACAACGCTGGTGTGGCATTCATAATATGCTGATAACTTACAGAAGAAAAGACAAACCTAATTAAGTTTAATTTGGAAATGCAAAATTGTTAATGCAATATTGTTGAAGAATTTTCCTTGCTAGAAAGAAACTCGTGTCTTATCAGTTCCTGTGCATCAATTATACTATACATTATATATGTATTTCCTAGAGTTCAGTAATTCAGGCCTCCACAATTGTAAAGAAAACCCCGTATGATCTGGAACAGATTTTTCTCAAGTGACTCGATTAATCGCTTCCATGTGGCAATTAGCAACATTAGAAGCTTGTGAAATTCAGCAGCCAGGGAGCTGGTCACTTGTACAGATGGGCAAGTTGACATGTATAGACGACCCCATTATTTTTTAATGAGAACTAGAACACGTATAAAACTTGCTAGTTGTTAGATATTTTTATATGGCTCTCAACTTATAGACTTATAAACCTAGGCAGTTAGTCATGCATTAGACCGTGGCCTGTTTTTCTTAATCAAGCAAAACTACAATGAGAATTTTGCTCAATTAAGAACAGAAGAATTTGGCTGAGCTTTACTAAATTCTTGGCAGTCGGCAAAAACTGGCCTTTCCAACAGTAAGTGCCAGTGCAAAATATTTTGGCGAGGAACAAATGTCAGTTTAGATCCACTAAATTCCCATTTTCAGGCGGTAAAATTGGAATCACTCTGGTTTGTATTAACTTAAAAACACCCAGACTCTGTCCTACTGTTGTGTGCCTCAATAACCAGGTACCACCGCTGGCCCAGATTCTGTCCTCGGCTGTGGCAGCATGTTGACTGCAGTGGAGGTAATTCCTGCATTTAGCAGAGTAACCAATATCACCGAGTCCAGGCTTTTCCATACGCTCTATTTATTGATGCTGGTTGTCTGCTGTGGAAGTGATCGCCGTGGTTAAACGTATGTTTCGTACTGGACAGCACTGATTGTTGTTGAGTCTGTTTTACTGCATCCCATCTTGCGAGTGATGATACTTAATGGGATACTGCAGATGAACAACTTCACTTGTCTAGCGCCTCTGAACTACAAGGAAAGCTTCCAAAGATGGAAGAGTTGGAAGAGAAGTGGGAGAGAGCCTTTCCTTTGATTTTTTTTTTTTTTTTGAAGGAAATGTTTTTCTTCTTATCATTCTTTTCATCTATTCAAAACTCTCCCAAAGTCTTTCTGGAAACTGGGCTGAAGATGTCATGAGAACAGACATTATTTCACGTATCTGGTATCTTTTTTTTTGACTGGCAACAACGATCCCATTTAATTAAATGAAAGCAGATTTTGAATGTCTGTTGATGTACAGTTCTACAGGCAGTAGGAGAAGGAGGGAAGAACCTGTAAAGTAAACCTATCAATTAAATTAAAAATACATACTTATGTTCAGACTTGACTATTGCTTTGCAAAGAACTCCCAAAAAAACATGTACATGGATCCCATTTCCTGCAGGAGTTTGCTTTAAGCACCCGTGGAGTTGATGCATCATACTTCAAAGATTTCCAGTTTAGCTAGAAGTAGGGCTGTAAATGTTCTGCTCAGATTATTCACCATGGCTTAGCCGATGCTATCAGCCAGCCCGCTTCATACCTGCGGAAAACACTACTTCTCTTTGGCCTGCTAGAGAGCTCTGCAGGCCAAGTGTCAACACTGCAATCGGGTCTATAAATCTTGTAGATTATTTGTGCTGGAATTTCTCTTGCCATTGTGATGAAGAAATAATTGAGTTGCAGAACTGCATCAGTACATATGAAGCTCATTGAATTTTCTTCTCTAACAAAAGCATTATTTTGTAAATGGAAAGAAAAAAAAAAGTATAAATGCAAGCAGATACATATGGTTTTGATTTTTGGACCCATTTAATTATATAATTATTTTTTGCCAAATAACATGACATGGACAAGTTATACAAGTTATATGTTAGCCTTTTTTCTAATTTAACCAAAGTGATCATGTATATTGTGTGCTGGCTACACACAACACTATGTTTGATCTTTTTCCAGTCAAAGAAAATGGGTGCAAAAAAAAAAAAAAAAAAAAAAAAAAAAAAAAGAAAAAAAAAAAGAAAAAAAAAAAGAAGGCATGGGAGGACCCAGGGCTTCTAAATGTGTCAAACTCATTACAAAAGACACTTTAAACTTACTCATCATTCAGACTTGTCAGTGAGGATGCCTCATTGGCTAAAAATAATGATCCTAAATTAAATTGATTTGTAAAGAAATGCAGTGGTGCAATACTTTTCCCTTGTAATTATAATACAAATGCAGATGATTCTTAAGAAGAACAAAGTTTGAAGGTTACCACATTTTAAAATGCACATTTATGGCCTTGCTCAGCTGTGTGCTGCCAAAGCACGCACATTAGAAATGAGCTGAGGTGGCAGAGTCAAGGTCCAGAAAAGCCTTTTTTTTTTAACTTCAGGTATAGCATAGACTCTCACAACTGTTATCTCTGCACGTGAGGCTGATGCTCTGAATCAAAATGGTGAAATAGGCACAAGCTGAAAGTTTGCTGTTCTCATAAGACAGTCTTTCTTTCTGATACCACAAGAGGGGAAGGAATCTAAAAATGATAATGGTGAAATACTGTTTCTGCCTCCTGATAGGACATGCTGCCCCTTAAGATTTAAAAAATACCTGGCTGTTGCTTTTTCCCTAGGAACTGCTAAGAACAAACAACTTAGATGTACGAGTATCATTTTTTAATTTTGTTATGGGAAAGGCAGGCATGTTCCACCATACCCTGCTCCCTCTCTGCACGTGTGTGTGAATCGCCTGCTAATTCTCCCTATATTTTTTGGCATGCTCCAGCCCTTGGTCACAAGTTTCTCCCCCTCCTGCCCCCAAGCATTACAGTTTGTGGTGGAGAAGGAAGGAGGAGCAATGAAGAGAAGTCAACCAACAACCAGTGGAGCTTATTAAGGTCCCTCAGCTCACACATCTGATGTAGGACACATCTGGAGTTCAGCTGCGAGCAGCAATAACTTGGCAAACCAACCTGTGCTGAGCACCAAGGTGCTGCAGCCTGGCTGGCTGGTGGTACATGTGCTGCCTCCTTTTGAGCTAAACTTTGATACCTCTGCAATACGCTGCAGATACTTCTGGGACCGCGGAGTGGGTATTGCTGCACTTTGCCATTCGCCTTCTGTTCCTCATTTGCAAAATGGGTCTGGAGCTCTGAGCTCTAAGTGATGTTGTAAGGAGAAGCACATAAAGCATTTTAATGAGGGCTATAGTAAGTAATCAGTCTTCTCTTATCGTCCTCATGCTTGTGTGTGTCTAACACATTTATGGAGAGAAGAAACGTTTGCTGGCAGTAACCTCTTCCATGTACTACATTGTTTCTCAGTCTCCAGTCCCCACAGCTGAGTGTTTACATGTCTCTCTGAACCTCCGTCTTTAAATAAAACCGCACAGAGACCACAAGCCACTCTTGATGAGCAGACACATTTATTCAGGTTCTCTTCAGGCGTATGAGACTCAAAAGAATAAAGTTCCTCAAAATGTATTTGTCAAGAAGATGAGCACTCAAGATAAACAATGTAGCAGAGGCCAAAAGAGAAATTAAAACAGGACATTCCCCCCATCTGGTTTGCTTAAGCAAAATCAGATGGATTTGACTCTGGGGACCTCAGGACTGGAGCTGCCTTTTTTTTTTTTTCTTTTTCCTTTTCTTTCTTTTTTTTTTTTTTTTTTAAATCCATGTATGTTGGAACTGTATTTGCAGTTCGTATGAAACTGTAGGTGCTACCCTCAGTTTTTCTTAAATGCTGGCTGTATTACACAGGTTCTATATGTTATTGCTGCTTCTGTGTTCATTAATCCTCTGTGTAAATGCAATCCATAAACTGTTGTTAACCCCATTACCACAAGCACACCCTCTATGCCTTTAATTGCAGCAGCTTTCATGAACACATGCCTTTGCAGTCTGCGATGCCATAAAGAGATGAAACAGTACTTCTTAAGTAAAGGGACACATTTCTTTGTCTTGCTATTGTCATTTATCCCAGGTTGGATTACTGTTTTGTATGTTTTGGGGCCACCTGAAAATGCCTCAATTCTGTACAGTAACTATTAACTCCAGTTTAAAAACAACCAGAGTAAGGTTTTGATTTGTTTTTATATAGTAAAGATGTGCCAATCGCTCTTTGTCCTGAAAGGCTTGAGTCTATCTCCAGCTGCCCACATTAAGGCTCAGGCTGTGCCCTGCTTTTGGGGCTTGTTCTGAGTTTACAGCTAGGTACTGCTCATGAAAGTGAAACGGTGAAAAAAGAGCTAAAACGGCTGGTCAAAAACAGCCTCTGAAAGCAGTGGAAAGGTTGGCACTTGCACAGTTGTATAAAGGAAATACTGTTATTCCTAAGGACAAGTTACTGTTTCTACAGTTATAATTTAACACGTTTTTCTCTTTAGCACGAAGCCACACACTGGTGTACGTCTAGGCGCAAAGCAAACACGGTATCGGGCAGCTCGGGGACAGTCAGCTGGTGTGAGCAATGTTAGTTTTGTAAGCCTTGCGTGGAGCTTTATCTCACTCCCTGCTGCAGTCTGTACTGGATGAAGGGGACTTGATATTTCAAACCCATCTTTTCTAATGCAAATCCAGGCAGAGTCACCTTAAGTAATTTGTGGCATTAGTCAAATAGATGATCAGATGTTTATGAATCCTTATTTGTAACCAAGATAAAAAATGGGTTGTTAACAAATGTATTTGTAAAACCAAGCCTGTAGTACCTCAAATGTTTCAGCAGTGCATCTGAAGATCAAATGCTTCCTATCGATGCATACGTATTTAGCTACTGACAGGCACTACAGGCAATACAAGTATTTGCCGGAGCAGTCTTTGAGCATTGGGTTTTCCTGGGAAGTCAAAGCTTTGAGAGCGCAGACGTCTCCTTACTGAAGCTGCCCCTTGGTGGCGTAAGCGATCCACTTGAGCACAGGCTCAGCCCTGACAGTTGATTGAAATTGTTTTTAAAGCAAAATAATAAAAGCACGTCCTCATAATTTTTCTTTATTTGGGTGCTACTGGTGTCACAGCTACACCTTCACGTAGTGTTTGCTGGGGCACAGCTGTGTTCTGCTGCCTTCTAGTCAGAACGATCACGTCATGATAAATGATAAAGACGTTTCTTTGTGACAAAGGTAGAACCTTGTCAGCGTTCATCCTGTGTCTTTGGATGAGGAGGGTTCTGTCTTCTACCAGTTATTAGGATCACCTACAGACAGCTTGTTTAAAAAGAGCATATTCCTGGTTTTGGCCAGGGCAAATCTGATGTAACCTGACTGTTATCAAATATAGAGTCTTAGAATCATGTAGGTTGGAAAAGACCCTGGAGATCATCAAGTCCAGCCATCAAGCTAACACTACCTTGCCCCATCGCTAAACCATTTCCCTTAGTGACACATCCCCACATCTCTTAATTAAAACCTCCAGCAATGGGGACTCCACCACTTCCCTGGGCAGCCTGCTCCAATGCTTGACCACCCTCTGCATGAGGAAATTCTTCCTGATATACAATCTGAACCTCCCCTGTGGCAATTTGAGGCTGATTCTTTTGCATCCTCTCACCTGTCACCTGAGAAAAGAGACTGACATATCTTTCCTTTTAGTCCTTTCTGTCTTTCTGTCTTCTAGTTTTTGTGTAGTTTTTCAGCTGTTTTTAATCTCTTGTTCATCAGAAGGCAAGGGGCTTTGTTTTCTGTCTAACCCAGAAGTGGATTGTGGTGGAAAGTGCTCTGCTCTGAGTGCATCAAAACCTTTCTGCTGGTTGGCAGAAAGTGTTGAGCACCAACCCTTTGATATCAATCTTTCCATATTTAGGGAAGAAAGAGAATGAGTTTTGTAGCGTCTCTGCAGTTCTTATGCAGTTATACTTCCTATTTCGGGGGTCATACTCATTCCTGTCTAGGTTTAATCACCCATAGTAGGGTGTTTGTACCTCATACTTGACCACTGTAAGAGGAGGTAGCATTATGCTGTATGTTCAGGCATTTATTCTGCTCTGTTCAGCATTACTAAACCTAAGAGCAAAATCTTCCATCTCTAGGTAAAAAGTGAAGGGGAAGAGAAAGAGCAAAGGAGCTAAAGGAAGCTAAAGCAGGAATGTCTCGAGAGAGCATCTGTCTTTAGCTCCTGAAGGATGCTAAGGAAGGATGTGAAGGGCTGTGTTTCATGGCAGCTGGAACAGTTTCTGCCTGAGCTTGGAGGACAAAGTGCACAGAGCTCCCAGGCAGCTGAGGCTGGGAGCAGCTCCCTCCTGATGCTGGTGGCTGCACCAGCAGGAGGAGCAGGGAGCCCCCAGGTGCCTCACAGCACCTGCAGGCACGACATGGGCTCAAGCTTTTGCCACTTGTAATGCACACACAGGCTCCCACTCCGTGACCCCTGAGATGTGCTGGGGTTACAGAGACAGGAACACAAAGTACAATCCCCTCTGGGAGGTTAAATGAACACATGTCACAAGAAATTTAGCCAATACCTGGATCACCTACTGTCCCGTTTTTACTGTTTAATCCTTTTCACACTCCTAAGAGGTCTCTGGATATTCCATTGCCCATGAGATGCACCCAAAGACAAGAATAATGGGATTTTTTTCTTTTCCTAGTTTGGTGCCTCAGCAGTACATGCCCGAAACAGTGGAAGTAGCAATTTCACAAAAAGCAGTGATTGCACTTACTTCCTAAATACATACGTAATAAAAGTCTTTAGATTTCTGAGATTATATATCTCCAGGAAAACAGTCTCCGCTTGATTTAGATTTACTATAGTCCAGGAAATAAAAATGTCATCATCCATATTTCACAGGCCAGAGTTAAGCCTTTCCTATGGGAGATAATACAATAATGTCCAGAGAAGAGAGTGAATTCACTGCAGGCAAAAACTGTAATCAAAATAATAATAAATTAGACTGCTCCAGCTCTCCTTTGGTTCAGCTACAGACTGGAAGAGATTTCTCAGAAAGGCATTTGACATTTTATTGAGACCATGCACTGGATGGAAAAAGAAGAATATCACCTGCTAAGAGTTAACGTTTTAGGACTCTTCCTCCCCATGCTAAATTCAATATTTCATTTTCAGCAAGAAAGCTGCCAGCCAGTTGGATTAGCTGAAGCTGGGTAAGCCTTTTAGATTATCAAATGTCACATGAAAAAATACTAGGGAAGCTGGGGCTGAGTAAGTGTTAAAGCTTTGTTAGGATGGCGTGTCCTCAAAAATAATTGTAGATGCCAAAGACAGAGCTTTCCAACTTCTTTCAGGCCAAGCAGAGATGCCAAGTATACAGAATTGGAAGCCGTCTATCTTTTTTTCTTTCTTTCTTTCTTTCTTTCTTATTATTTGCTTGATACTGTGCAGACAGCAGAGACAAAATACCAAAAATGCCTGAAATCCTTATGACCTTTCACTGCAAACTGTGAACTTTGTCCGCTAAACTCAAATTTCTATGTACACTGCCAGCACAGGCTCCATGCTGCTGCTTTTTCTTCATCTTCCCAGTTTATCGTGTACCGGGGGACAGCTTCCCAAGGACCAGGCAGGAGGGGGAGCCTGAGCACATTCCAGACCCCTTTGCAGGTTCAAAATACTAAATCTCCGTGCTGTGCATTGCTCAGAAATACCTGCAAGGCGAGCAAAGCAGCATGAAACACGCCGTCTGCACACAAAGCAAGTATTCTGCAGCCATCAGCTGGTGCGGCTCACATTCCCGCGTGTGTGCTGATGCCACGGTGCTGCCTAGCTGGCCCCATTTACGCCGTCTCCCATTTACGCCAGGAATACTCAGGCTACTGTAGAGCAAACGGTCCAAAAATGCGTTCAGTAAACGATTGTGTCAGCTTCTCAAGTAAAAGGTCTCTGATTTCAGCTTTGTGCTCTGGTATTCCTCCACCCCTGGTAAATCATGAGCTAGACTGCTGCAGAGAATAAGTACAGGGGAATTTCAGATAGATGAAGTAGAAAAGGATCCTTTGGAAGACTGCTATGAACTCTAATATTGGACGCTGTTTGCATACCTATTGCAGTTGAGAAAGGATAAAGATAACCTTGTTACTTAAGCAAAACCCAACAACTGCATCAAAATCCTTTGAAACTAAACAGAAGGTTGAAATATGTAATAGATATTTTAGCTGAAGGTTCACTTACTAACCTGATAGGTTCATGGGCTATCATTGCTAGCTGGGTAATCCTTTTGAGCGTATTTCAAGTTCTGTTCTGCACTGTGGTAACATTCTCTGAACATTACAAGACAAAGTTCCTGTGTCTGAGCCCCCTAGGTCTAGAAAACTGGTCAAAAATGTGACATTTCTGGAGAGCCTCCTGCATAGAAAATGTACTAATGTTTCCTAAAGAAACTCAGTGACTTCGCAGGGAATAATTTTGCTGAGAAGTTATGCCAGTGGGGCTTTTGAAAGAAGGCGTTTGCTTAGTGCTACTTATCCCTGGACAGAGAAGCTATGGGAAAACATGTGGAATGCGTTTGCAACGTGGTGACTGCAGCTATATGCTCTATCTGTTGCTGTTACTGAACTCTGTTATCAAACCGTACCCTTCAGCACATAGCCAGGAGGATTTATGCTTAATGCAAAGCCCATAAAAAGACTTAACTGTTTCCCAAAGCAGACAGGCATATTGTGCTAGTCTTCCATGGACTTGCTGGATAAAAACCTGCCTTTTTTTTTTTAGCCTAAGCACCTTGAGTTAGCTGCTTATCATCACACTGCAGAGGGGCAGCCCCTGCACATCACAAGGGAAAATGCTTCTGGTGAGCTTGTACCTGTAGATCAGAGGCAAGCTTGTGTGTGTGTGTGCACGTGCGAGCTGGCCTGGGGAGCTGGGGAGCCTGAGCAGCAGAGAATTACAGAGCAGCAGGTCCTGCAGGACTCTGCTTTGCACAGCCTGGGGTCGTAAACGCGTCCTCATCATTGCTGGCGGCAAGCAGGAGGTATCCCCAGAGCAGCCCCGAATTGTATGATTTGTGAAGGCAAGTTCATCTTGTTATTCCTCAGTGTTCCTCAGTACCAGAGCTTTATGTGTCAAGTATCACTACTAAAGCCCTAAAGAAGCCCCTCTTCGTCAAAACACAGACAAAAGCAACCCTTGGGTTTATGCGCAATAATATTTGGATTAGTCAAAGAAACCTCATTTGCCAATAGGAAAAGAGAAGTAAATTTCTAAGCTATTGAATATGCTATGCTTGGAAAGGATTATTTCGTCTGTAATTCCTCTTTAATTTCCTCCCATCAGAAGTGCTGAGAGGAGTCTGAAGCTAGCTTTTCAAGAGACTAAGGCAGTTCGTCCACTGATTTCTTTTGAAAAATCAATGGACCTGGAAATGTAAGATAACATTTCTATAAACGCATGAATAATACGAGGTTTAAATTCCACTAAAAGCCGTCTAGGGCTTCCAACTCCCCAGTTCAGACAGGGAAGAGGAAGACTGGCAAACTAACCCATATTGTAGATAAACAGGGATTGAATGGAGGGACATAGGGCACAAGAAAATGAGGAGGCAACTGGGGGCTGAGAAGACTATGTTCGTGGGGTTTAAACACGGAGAAGTGTAAAAGACCATGGAATAAAGGATAGACAAAAAGAATATCAGCCTATACAAACTGAAATGTTACTTTCAGTAATGTAGATTTGCCTTTGATTTTGAGGGGAAATCACTAGGACCACATAAATAACTTGATCACCTGACTCATTGGCTATGAATTCAAGGTTTCTTCATTCTTCTCCCTGATCAGATTATGAAGTGTCTGAAGTTAAACTAAACTACTCATTCTGGTAACCTTCCTGAATAGTTTTGCTTTCTTCATTTCAATTGTCTTTTTTCAATTTAAAAATATTATTCGAATACCACATTTGGGTGGGTAATGACTGCCATGACACCGTGTAGAAAACCAAAGCAATCTGAAGCAAGCTAGACAATCCGAGTACATTTTTAAAATACCATATTGCTTAAATAAAATAAACTTAAATCCCTTAGTCTAGCAATTACTTTCAGATGTTTGATTGTTTATTTTTAAAGAGCTGTCATATCATCCATTCAGAACTGATGAACACTATTTTGATATCTTCACGAGTTTTCTCTAACATCTGCTCCCTTCCTTACATCGTGAACGACACACTCATCTTCATTGTCTCTTGTATTTATCTTAATTTCGCTGTATTTTATTTTATTGGAGGAAAAACTTAGCAGAGCTGTTTGTGGCAAGATTTAGTTACAGGAAACCCAAAAACTAAGCCCCAGTTTCAGCTGAGACAATTAGACTGTTGATTTTGGTAGGAGCTCAGGACTTCTATTGGACCCAAATGCCTTTCAAGTCTAATTGCCAGTTGATGATCAAGTCTAAAATATTTCTGTATTCTTGCTGCAGATATTGGGCTTTGTTTCCCTTTAATTTGAGGGATATTTCTATCCAGATCTGAATGTTTTGCTGAAATTATTCTCTATTCACTGGAATAGATTAAAACGAAAAGAGAAAAAAAAGGAAATAATAACATTTTCCAGAACTCTCAACGGTTTCTTAGGCTTTTTTTTTTTTTCCCCTTCTTCTTATTTCTCTGTGCTTTGATATCTCTGTATTGTTGAGTACAGTGTTTGTTTTTCTCAATGCAGTTTTGCCATGCATGAAATGTAGCAAGTGCTCGTTTGCACTTAACTGTTGCTTTTTACTGTCTGGAGTAAATGCTTAATGGTCTGTATTCCTATTTCACCTGCTGTAGGTGAAGGACTCTGAGGTTTTTTGAAGTGATCTACATTATTGTATAACACTGGAAAATCTCTCTCAGAAGGTTTGAAGAAATTACTAATAAAAATAGCAGTGCTCTCACAGAGTGTGTTAATCAGCTGCTATGTAACCTTTACAGCCAAGTTATCAAAATCCACCGCCGTTCTTGGATGTGTGTTTTATTGCTAGGTGGATTGGGCTCTAAAACTTTCTTATAGATGCTCTGGGAGAGCTTAAATACCAGCAGGAATGCATTTTATACTCTATTAATGTTTTGTGGGCTGGGGCCTTGGGCTCTACAATTTCTTCTTTTTACTTTTTTTCCCCCTTTTTTCCTTTATTTTTGTGTTACCCCGGGATAACACCCTGTCTAGGGACGGGCTCCAGGGGAGCGGGTCTCAGGGCCAGCTCTGACAGCTGGCAGCTGCTGGGCATCGAGCCGTGGGCGAGACTGCCCCGGTGCCCAGAGAAGCCCAGTGGGTTCCCCAGGCAGGGTGTCTGCCAGGGCCGGTGTCTGGAGCAGTGTACTGGTGGAGCCGTGCTTGTAGTGACTCTGCTGGTTCCCTTTCAGACAAATTCTGCAGGATTTCTCTGGAGGAGAGGCACACGATCGAACGTGGCGCTCATCTTCCCAGAGAGCTGTTGAGAAAGTCTGAGGAATTTACATGATTAATTCGTAACATTTGGATTCTTTTAATTAGCCATCTAGAAACCAAAACAGAGCGCAGGACACTACTGCAACGTAGCTTGTTAAGCAATAATGCATTTTTTCTTCCAAAAGTCACACTTGATAACAAACAATAGTCATAAGCATAAGATGACTGTGGATACTATGAGCTAATGTCTAGTTGTCAGAAACTTTTCCATTAGGGCTCCAAATGATGTTTAACATATTCTTCCCGTTATTGAGCTAAACTAAACATTGCATTAAACATGGATTTCCAAATGAATGTTACTGCTGTTTGCCTTCACATATGCATACACATGGATTCAGACACGTGTACATATGTATTTCGGATATCGAAAGTACATCAACGGCATAGCTCACTATATGCCCAGGGTAAAATGTTTTCTGTCATCCTTTTTAATGAAACCCATCCTTAATCTTTCCTGACTTTCCTAAACTATGAAGAGTGTCCAAAAGAGTAGATTTTCTTTTAATCTAGCAAAGAAAATTCTGCTGAGGATAATCACCAAAGTATGTGTACCATATATTTTTCTACTCAAAAATCAAAAGCTTTTGGTGCGTAGCAAACACTTGAATAACTTATCAAATCCTTTTTGGTGCTTGCTTTAAGACAACTTCTGTTTTAAGCCTTTGCACTTTTGTTCTGGCATTATGCATAACTCATTCAGGATTTCAAAGCTGGATATACTTACATTTAGATATCAGGACAGGGCAGAAGAAGGACAGGTTGTTTGCTTTTCACTGTAGGAGACCTAGATTTCCTGTCTGTGTAAGGCCCGGTGTTATTTTGTTGATTTTAAGTTGGTCCTAGAGGGAAAAGAAAGCTTATAAGAAATTCATGAGCACAGTAGCCTTTTTTTTTTTTTTTTTTTCCTTTCAGAAATGTTACGGAAATTTGCCCAAGATTTTCAAACATTGTGGCGTAGCATAGTCTTTTCATTCCATGTTCAAGCCTCTTATTCAAGGTCTGCTGTTCAGAAGTGTGACAACCTGGCAGCTCGTTCCCTCTGAGTAGCCTCTTTAGTTACTCAGTGCTTGCAAAAACTGATGTAGCAATTTGAATACGGGACTAAAAATCCTAATGTTTGATATTTTTGTTGGCAATCCTGTAATAATTAGGCTGTAAATCAAAATCTGGGTTTGGATTTCAAGAAAAGATCCTTGAGTCTTGTTCCCACCCTTCTGGAGAGATGCTGTGTAGCTTTTTTCAGATTACTAGGTATAAAATTATCAGTTTGAGTGACTGCTGAAAAACATTTACTTATTCTCAACTTTCTCCAAGTGTGTTGCCGCCTCAAAAATGTACATGCAAACCCTTCCTTGCAATGGGCAACATATGGACATCAGTTCCCAAGGGGCTTGGACTGATATATGAGGTGCTTGGAACCACCATACAAAGTCCTGAGCACAGCTGTGCTCATGAAGGTGCAACAAGGGGAGCAACAGGCAGCACTGGCATCCTACATAAATACAAAATCTGCATATTTTATGGGCTAATCACTCTCAGGCTGCTGCTACCAAGACGCACATTTCACCCGATCCACGTCCCACAGGCATGACTGGGAGGACTCTGTGATTTGGTGGGCTCAGCTGCCACCAAGATGTTCAAGGTAGGTCTCTCTCCATTTACTTGAAGCATTTTATCAGCCAGGCCAAGAGGAAAGTTCAAGAACAGCAGCTTCTAGCCTCTCTGCAGATGAAGGCAGCCCAGATGTGGTGCCTACTCCAGGGCCTGGTATACCCCAGGGGTCTGTGCCCCAGGTGGCCCTGCTGCCACCAACCTGCGATAACCTTAGAGGGAGAAAGCATCTGGGGAGAGAGGAGAGCCAAAAAGCAATGTTCATTTTGCAGGGGAAACCTGCAGTTAGCTTGCCTGTTTTACCTCAGATTTATTCCAGCCCCTTAGAAATGTGCCCGCTCCCTGCTCTCATCTGTTCCTCTGAGTGCACCAACTGGGCTTTTGTGAAGTCTCTTTCAAATTTGACAGAATAACTAAGTTTTGGTCAAAACAGTACATTTTCACCAAAATAAACCAACAACAACAACTTTGAATCTTGTTGACAGAAGAGCATTTTCTGCCATAAAGGAGATTTCAGCCCAGCTCCCTCCAGAGCACATTGCTGCCAACCAGTCCTTGTGCTTCAGGAAACCATGAACCAGGAAACCTGCTCTCCAGGCCCTCTGCTGTAGGTTAGGGTGACATTCGTGGTGACAAAGCTTTCTGGCCTCTAGTATCAAATTATTTTGAAGAATCTCTGTTTTGGTGACCAACCAGCTCAGCTCTCTGGCAATGCCAGACCTAGTGTTGGCTTGTGGTTGCCCTTGTGTTGGTAGATAATCCGGGGTGATTTTCTCCTGCTGTGCTGCTGCTCGGGGAGCCACCACGATGGATGTCCCAGTGCCCTGACCCTGAGATTTAAGAGAGATACCTGACAGTGTTCTTACATAAAAAGCAAAGTCTTCTGCTTGAGACAGTTGCTTGAAAAAGGGGAAGGAATTATATAATAGTCCTTCAAGATTTTCTTGCATTTAAATGGTTTTGTTCTACTTTCAAAAAATATATATGGAGGGAGTATGGAAGTAAAAATAAGTGAGAACAAAAATTCAGCAGGCATCTGTCCTTCCAGACACTCAAGGACTTCACAGGAAAAACTTGAAAGAAGGAAAACAAAAAGGAAGAAGGTGAAGCTTTTTTCAGTGGTACCCAGCGACAGGACAAGAGGCAAGGGGCACAGGCTGAAACATGGGAAGTTCTGGCTGAACACAAGAAAAGATTTCACTGTGAGTGTGACAGAGCACTGGAACAGGCTGTCCAGATTGAGTGGATTGGACTAGATGATTTCCAGAGGTCCCTTCCAACCTCAACCACTCCGTGATTCTGTGAGTGATTTCAGTAGTCAAAGAGAAAAACAATTTCACACCCCATTATCAAGGTATAGGAGATAATTCCCAAGAACTGTGGATTATTTGCAATCGGTTTCATTCAATTCGTTGAGCTGGATAAAAGAAAGTGCATCTGGCATCTTTCCTGAGGGGACTCTACAGCCTGCAGAGCAGAAATTGCCAATTCCATCGCCGTGTGCAGCATAGTTTTATGAAGTGTAGCTTTTAATTGTTTATCCTGCCAACCAGGCCTTCTCCTTTAAGCGGGGAGTCAGTAATTCAGACCACATCTACATTCATTCATCACCTTCAGATATGGCTCTGGGCTCCAAAGTTCAGCTCTGGAAACAAACTTCTCCACAGCTCCCAGGTGCTTAGGTCTGGGGCTTTGGCTCAGCTTCTCGCACAGACGAAGGAAAGTCACGGATTCAGAAGCAGCTTTGAATACTTAGCAAAACGGGGAGCTGCCAGACTGGAGGGGATGGCAAGCTACTTTGCCTGTGCCTGAGGAGAGAGGGATTAGGCGTTTCAGCCGCACAGCTCATTCCTGCTTGCTGCTTGTACCATCCATGTCGCTGTTACTGCCTTTGTGGGATTAGAGGGCGGGTGAAGGGGTGCCAGCTTGTACCAGCAGGCCCCAGTACAGCAGCAGTCACTCCTGCCCTTTCTACCTCCAGCGGCAGCAGGATTTTCCTGGCTTTCTGCCCTGCTCCCATCCTAATTCTTGTTCCTTCAAACCAAGACTGACCCCTCGTTGGCAATCAAGAAGGTACAGAAAAATGTGTAGATGCTGATGGTGGAGAGAGCAGAAGTGAGGGGAGGGGGTCTGAGCTGCCTTCAGGTGGGGAAGGAAAGAAAAGAGACCACACAGTGTCCTCTTGGTCCTCGAAAAGCCCCTGTAACATCCCAGACAGTCCCTACCTTTCCTTCTCACACCATCACTGCTGCCCCTGCCTTCCCCGCCTGCTCCAGGAACCCCCTTGGCCATTGCTGACGGGTTTTGTTGCACAGCGTAGCCAACAAAAGGCCAGATTCTGGCTCCTGATGATTTTTCGGAGAGGAACTCCTGGCTGCTTTGAGGTCATGTTCTCTATGTGCCCTTCCAGTATTATTATTGTCCTGCTCTTTGTGTCCTGAGACCAATGACTGCATGTGCATTCTTCCACTTAACTTCTTTCAGACCTGAAAACCTGTTACGGTGCAATGATTTTTTTTTAACCCCCAAAATAAATCTCATGGAAGGTTTCCTACTGATACATTTCCTGTCTCTCCTGTGTCATTCAGTCACATGAAGATCCTGATACATAGGTTAGGGCTACATGAACATGCAGCAACACAAGGCAGTCTTTTTAGCTTTGGAGACAATAAAGCTTCCTGGAGAAGCAAGGGAGAGAGGGAATATGAAAGAGAGAATGAGAGAAATCATTCCTAAGAAGAAACTTAAGCGTTAGATTTCCTGATGGGTACAGTCTCATTTCGTTGCTCTGCTGTTAGGAACAGTTTAGTGCAAATCTGTAGCTGAAAGGAGAGGGGAGAATTTATTTTCTGTGTGCAAAATCTTCAAATATAGGAGGTGGCATTGCATTCTTCTCTCTCTCCCATTCTGCTGGCTGCAGGTATTTGCCAGGTCTGGAACACAGTATTTTGTGATTTCTATTCACGTACAGAAAGGCAACAGCAGAAAGGCAGAAAATAGCTGGATTCTCTCTTTTAGCAGAGAAACAGCATGACCCCTAGTTCGGTTAAGTGATCACATAAATATCAATTCTATTTTAAGCATATACTTGAGTCCCTCTGATTCAATATTCAGCCCAAATGCAAATGACTTTTGTGGAATGAGGTTTGCGTTGAACTGGATCTACTTAGTAAAGTATTTCAGTCTGCTCTTGGGGAGAAAAGAGGAATCTGGTCAATTGCTGCAAATGCTCCTGTAGCAGAATTGCTGCTGTATTCATTGTTTGGGCTATTTTCTACTGAATTTTTTAAATTTTTGTGAGAGAACTACTGTGGAGTAGAAGTCTGGGTCTGGAGCAAAGTTGCAGGAATGTGCACAGATAATTATGTCTTTCGAAAGCAGCACGCTACATAGGATTTCCTAAACAGTACCAGAAAACGTTGACATCCTGGAACTGACATTTGCAATTTCAAATGCCAGCTTTCCAGGCATAATTAGTGTCCTTGTAAATGTTTCAGTATCAAATCTGGGACTCGCTTTGGACAAGCCAGTCCACAAACTCTAAACATATATATTTTTTTGCCATTTATTATTTCCTTTTCCAGTGTTCCAGGGACTGACAGCTGTGATTTTTAAAGCTAGGAAGTAGTAAATAGAAATAGTGTGTTTTAAAGTGTCTATTATGTTTAATTACAATATATAAAAGTTGCTTTTATTTATAATTCACAATTTTCTCCTGCCATTGCCCTTATTTTTTTTGTTTAAAGTACCTGTGATTCCCATCCTCCCTTATACAAAATACACAAATACTTTTACATAACCACAACTTTCCTCTAGACACGCACCAAAATATAGAGTAGAGGATATGAGAATTACTTATGACAGATGAGTCACATTAATATTTTGTTCTAAGCCATGAGAAAAATGAGACACAGGGGTAGGAATCAGTACAGATCAAAACCCTTAGCACATTATGATCCAAAACCACAACCATCTACTGAGGTGCAAAATGTTCTTTTTTCACATAAAATGTGAGAAAAACACAAAGAGTTTCATACTGCAAATGCTGGCGGCACACAATGTTGCAATTATTCTGAATATTTTGAGATGTCTGAATCAAAACCAAGACTTTAAGCAACACTGAGGTAAAAGTGTTTTTATGTCTTTCCACCAAAAAATAATAATATTGTATATGTTTGCCACAATTGCTTCAGAAACGGTGTGCCAAATTTCTACCAGTGACTGACAATAAAAACAAAGGGGGAATGTCATCACATCCTCTGTCCTTACTCGCTTTTCTCATCCTAACTCCTGTTGGGTTTGTCTGTCTTCTGTGCTGCTGGAAAGATCTTGGATGTGCTGTTCTTGGAAAAGGATCAGTCTGGTCGCCTCTTACTGCTACTTTTCCTACCACAGTGCGTGTGGCTACCTCACGCTGCGTATGGGGCATGTATTGGAGGTCGGTGGGTAGGGTCGGTCCCATTGGGTGTGTTCTCAGTAATTACCACTTGCTATTAGACTTCACGGGAAACTTTAACCAGTGCTTCTGATGTGATCGGGTGATACAGGCTGAAATTTAGTCACCACTGGGGGAACCAATCTCCTGTTCCCTAGGACCTAAGTCAGCACTTCCTCCGTCCCCTCTTTTTGGCCTGGTGTCCTGTGGAGAGCTGTGGTCAGCAAGGTGCTGGGGTTCTGCACGAGCTCTTAGCA
The DNA here is from genome assembly GCF_964211825.1 of Aythya ferina. Taxonomy (NCBI): domain Eukaryota; kingdom Metazoa; phylum Chordata; class Aves; order Anseriformes; family Anatidae; genus Aythya; species Aythya ferina. Next base: position 118,473,820 of record NC_140296.1, on the reverse strand, counting down.
CCCATCGGGGAAGGACCTGCTCCTTCTGGTGCAGGAGGAGGCAGGCAGCCCCCGCTGCCCAAACAGACCTCGAGACCTTCTCTCCGGGGTGCACAGTGGGTGCTCCAGGTGGGACCCAACAGAGACTTTGGGCTCACAGGCCCAGGCCAGTAAAATATTTTGGCAGGGTGAGGATTTAAGCATGCATGTGGTCATGTGTATTCCCCCTGCTGCAGTGACTTCAGTGTTCATGGGCTGGAAGCTCTGTGCAACTAATTCCTCTGCAGGGCTGGAGCTGGGCTGTGTTTCTCATCACAAGAGTGACTAAGGTAGGTGAGTGTTAGCTCTGCTTCATGGCGCTTGTTTGCTCTTCCAGCTACAAGTGGGGGCCCTGCTCCTGCCCGCTGCCCTCCAGATCTGTCCTTCCCCCGTGTGCTAACTCAAGGAGCTGCTCACGGTGCATACCAGCGCGGGGCCGGGCTGCTTTTGTGCCACCTTCTCCTGCTGTGCAGGAGAGTTTAAACACGGAAACTGAACACGCGATTCATGGAAAATCAACACGAAAGATTAAGGATTAAAATTTAAGAACTAAATGGGTGGTCTTATCCAGACAATTTCCACAGACTGTACTGAAAGTAATACATGGCTAAATAATAAGGAACCAGCACAATGCTTTGAATATCTAGCTGTAAAAGTGTTACCTTAAGCCAATGAAAGCACAGTCTCGATTTTCTCCATTTTTAATTTGCCTAAGGAATTTTTCTACCTTCTTAATTAATGCAGTCTTTCAGACTTGTTGTGCAGGTACAGGACACATTTCTTATCATCCAATATCAGTAACTATTCTGGTGATTAAGCTTTTACAGGCTATTGGGCTGCGATTGCAACTTGCATGCAAGTAAGTATAGATGTTGCACTTCATTTAGCCCATGAAAATGGAGTGGTTTGGTTTATGGCTGTGAGCCACTTGCATCGAGGTAAATGTAGATACTGGGTTACAGCAGGTGACTTCTTTAGTGATACAGGGAATATCACAAGATGTGCTTTTGGTTAATAGTGGTTTGTAACTGTGATAAGTTTCCCAGGTTTTCAGCCAAAGCAATTCCTACAAAACCACCTCCCCAGAAGAGGTCTGTAGGAGCACACTGAACTGCAATTACAGAGTAGGCTGGAAGTGCCAAGGAGATTATGGGGAGATATTATTGGTCCAGACTGAAATTTTGCCAGGCCTCCAGGACAGAATTAAGTATCACTGTGTTTTTCTCTCTGGTATGTTTCTACACCATGAACTTGGACAGAATTTCAAATTTATGATGAAATCTAAGCTCTGTTAAGACTACTGAATTTCTTTCTTGAAAATTTTCCTGATTCTAACTAATACATGCTAAGATTTGCTACTGCCAGCCAAAACTAGCTATTTCTGGGAGAGGTACCTGTAAAAGGAAACGTTAGGTATAAAGGGCATGGGATAATTTTAGGCAGGTTATTTATGCATGCCTTTTTAAAAAAAGAAAAGAAAGTAGAAAAGTAAACTTTCCAGTTTGTTGCTGCTGCCAATCTCAACAAACCAATTCTTTATCCATTCTGGATTTTTTATCAGATTAATCTCATGTTATAAAGAAAAGTGAAGTGAAATGCACATTTTTGATGTAACGTAATAAAAAGTCAGAACACATAACTTGGTAGTACGGTGTACAATGACCAGCATGCTCTACTTAGCACAGGAGCAGGTCATTTACCTTGCCCTGGTTGGCCCTAGCCAATTCTTGCTGCTTGGTTTGTTTCTTTGGCTGAACCACCTGAACCACACTACATCTTTTCATGTAGTTTACCGTAAAAGGCTGAGCTGTAGCCATAAGGACTATGCTAACCTCTGAGTAATATACGATTGTCCTTAATATCATAAATCCAATCATTATGAAATATCAGAACAGAGAAGAGCCTTGGCTGTCATCTGAGTACTGTGTATGGACAGAAACAAGCAAGCAAGCAAGTAAATTCTGTCCTCCATTGCTGATACCCAAATAACTGAATGTTGGACATTGTCCATCTTTGATCTTTGGCAAATGGGCAAGGCTTAAAGGAGATGAACTTTTCAAACAGTTTCTATGGTAATGTTACAGAATTTCACATCACAAAGTAAAGGAAAAGCTTTTTTTTTTCATCCTTCTAGGGAGCTGAGTTGATAAAGTAACTAAACATGCATCTTATTTATTTTTGAGAGTTACTGAGTAGGGGTACTCATGGAAATTGGGTTACGTGCAAGATCAATTCCTTTGCTGAATCAGGGTCTTAAATTAAACTGACAGAAATACTCCCCATAGTTAACAGACAGCAAAATATCAATTACAGGAAAACATATTTTTATTTTGTTTGACATCATTCTTTCTCTAAGGTAAAATCAAACCAAATACTTCTCAAGCAGATGTGTATTTCTCACTCAGGTTGGGATGAGGAAATGACAAGGAACTATTATTGATCAAGTCTACTATTATTAATCAAAAAGTACATATGTTGTGTGTTTCATCAAAAAGTGAAATGCTTTTAGGCTTATAGAGGAAAAAGTACTGAGAATATGTTCAAAATGCCACTCTTGTAAGTAAAATGCCTCTGTGGACTGCAAAGTACAACCTTCCCCTCATCCCCCTTGGGATTCAAGCTGTTTGTTGTCCACTCCTTTTATGGCAAGATTTTAGGAGTTTCCCATTACAGGCAAGCAGGAGAATTCCTCTCCATGCTAATATTGTACAGAATAAACTCATGCCAGTGGATAATTTGGTCACCATTACAGTAGTACCTAAATATTCAGATGTTTATCTTCACAGTACCTTGTGAGGTGGGGAGGAGACCCTGCTCCCATTTTGTTGGTAAATGAAGCACGGAGAGGCCAAATCCTCCATCCAAGGTTGGTCAGGAGAAGTGTAAAAGATGTGGGATGTGATAAGGAGGCATTCCTTGCCTGCATCAGCAGGTCAGCCTTCCTTTCTGCAGGAATATGAGGCCTCATCCAGGACCAGCAGCACAAACACTGCTCGTGTTTGAGGGAACTGACACATCCCATCTCTTAAACTGTGTTCCTCTTGAGGTGTCCTGTCATCTTAGCCAGATCTCACATCCTCTTGCCTCTCACCTCCCTAGCCCCAGAAAGCATGGTCTACGCTTTTCCAAGCACAGGATTATTTGTATCTTCACAATGTCATTAGCTAACTAGAACTTATAGTCCACACCATGTTTCTGCAATGCCTCAGATTTCTCTTCCAAAATTTCATCATGTAATGTGTGTACAGAGATGGTATTTATAGGTGAGGCTGTGCTGGAGTCCAAGCTGCACCACTGCACAAGTTAAAGATGCAGCAGTTACAAGACAAAGTGTATGGCAAGACAGAAATGGTGCTTGGATCTGTCATGCGTGAGTAATGAAACAAACATTTCAAATACTATATATTTAATATATAGTATGAATGTATTTAACTAATACAATGGGCTGGTAAAAATGAGGACATTAACTAATGACTCTAAAATAAGTATTTATGATTTTCCACAAATATTTATATAAGAAGAGACAGGACAAGCACTGCAAAATACACTAAGAACTTTGACTTAGCTGAACTCCTACAGACAGTGTAGGAACAGAAAGAACATGTGGATGGAAACATAACTAAGATTCTGGAAACAAGTCAGCTCTAAAAAGCAGCAGGAGTCCAGGCGTTGATGGATTCCTGAGACCATTCTATAGAGGATACGAAGATGTACTAATGCTAGGGAAAAATATCTCTTCTGATTTGAGTGGAAAGATTTTGGTAATAAGAATGTTTCTAATCATAATCCTAATGCTTCTGAAATTACGAAGGAGTGTCGAAAGTTTAGATCCTGAATAAAGATGGATCGTAAGACGCAGGCAATGGCATGGCCAGCAGACTGGAAATAATCTTCTCAAGTATAAATCGGATGTATAACTTCAGATTAATTAAGAACCAGTTCATAATAATGTTAGATCATTTATCTTTAAATTTTCATAAATGTAGAATGGAGTCTAATGTCAGCCTTTTCTGGAGGTGGCAAGAAGGATTTTGATGGAGTGGGATGGGCTGGCTACCCCCAGACTGTCCCTTGTACTGATGCTACCCAAACGCGGTGATAGAACTTCTCTGCTCTGGAGTTTGCACTGTAGTCAGTAGTAAAAACAAATGTGCTTGTGTGCGGGAGGACAACTCCAACAGTTAACACTTCTTTATTTTATCCCTGGTATTTTAGTCTGAATTCATTTGAAATTGTGTGTTATGTCAATTATAAAACCATTTTCTGGGTAGGTTCCGCCTTTCTTCAGAGTGATACCACAGTCAAAGTGATCTATACCATTATTACTTCCAGGATGGACCTACCATCACCTTTAAATAATTTATGTGGTATTCGTAGTAGAAAATAATTTAGATGTTACGTGTTGTAGAAAATAACTCTGTCCTCTTTTTCTGTGGCTTAAACTATTGAAAATTTAACAGTCAAATACCTTCTCTGGTATCCAAGTCACGGGGAGGTAGGCAATTCCTAGGGACTTAACAATTATTATTTATTTTATATGGAATGACCCCTGATACCATGTTCGGAAGTGGTAGTCTAAACCTGTGTGGGAGCACAGAATTAAACAGAACCTTTGGCTTTGGGAAACTGGAAAAATACCAGCCCTTTTTTCCCTTAAAAACTGATGAATACAAATGAAAATATAAAACAGCTTATCTTCCACAGCAGCTGGTTAATGCCTTTACTTTCTTAGCCAATAACAGTACAAGGTTGACTGGGATAAGTTTTGTCTGGCAAATATTAAAAAGATATTTCAAATTTTAGCAGGATAGCTGGCTGCTTGAGTAGATACTTGAGAGTTTAAAACATTTGGTTATGATAACGGTAAAACAAAAGATATGGTTATCTTAATATAAAATCTGACTTGAATAGGATGAGGTCTGGTGAGGTAAGATGGGTCAGATTGCAAATCTGACTAATGGATATAACTGTTAGAGATCAAAGCTAGTATCAGAATCCCACATCTATTAACATCCTACTTTTATGTCACTATTCCCAGGTGATCTTTTAGTTGGCAAAGAAGCATAAAATTTCTGTATATAGTGAGATGAGTCTGACAAAGGATGAGGAGAATTAGATATGCTTTGACTCCCAAAAATGACAAGAGAAACTGGATCTTTTCCTATTCTAAAATGAACATTTACTTGGAGAAAGATAGAAAGACAACTCTGCGGGTTGCTTTTTCCCAAAGATGAAACCTGTATTACTTAGATATATGAATTCTTGCACAGGTCACTTGTTGAGTGGGCACAAATTTCACTGCCAGAAGATGGGAAACGGGATGATTTTAAGAATCTGTTTATCACCTATATGGTAGATCTTATTCTGAGATTGAAAAAAAGAAAGATAGGAGCAAACTGGGGAGAACTTGTAGAGATATGTAGTCAGCTAATCTTAGGCAACTTAAAAACACATGAAAATAGTTGTTAGATGAAGGATCCACTTCCCACGGACATTGTATCAGCCAGTGGGCAAGCCTTTTAACAGCTCTGTGCTAATGTTCTTCTATCTGAAAAATGATGATAATAACATTTATCTACCTCATAGCAGAAGCTGGAAGAACTTAATTAACATGTGTAGTTATTTAAAGTTCTAGGGTTGAAAGCTGCACTGGAAGTCCAAAAAAATTGTTAGCGTTATTATTTCTATACCCGGATGATTTGCTCACATTTTCAACACGCCAGCCTGGAAACGTACTAGAAGCAGCACAGCATCGGACAGTTCACCAGATTAGAAGCTCGATGACATAAACAATAGTTCTAATTGGCAGGGTGCTTTGGAAGATCTACCCATGTTAAGTTTTTATTTTCTTTCAAGTCCTGGGCCATTTAAACTCCAAATAAGCTTTGATTTATGAGTCTGTTAGCTCCAAAGCCACTAAAGGACAGAGAGTGAGAGCCTGGAGTGGAGCTGGGAACTCATTCCAGCAGTGTGCAATCTCATTTGGGCAAATGCCGCAACCCCCACCTTGATCTGAAAGGTCAGTGTGAGCCAGCAGAAAACACATTTTTAATATATTGGATAATAAGGAAAACGATATTTGGAACTGCCAGCAAAGACACCTGCTGACAGTTGGCGTTAAGGCAATGGCACCTTCTAGACAAATAGAGAGGTGAAATCCAGTCTTTGCTGAAGTTGAGAGAAGTTTTGCCATTGACTTCAAACAGGCCAGAAATTCCCCTACAATGATTAATGATTTATGTGTGTATCTATGAGGTCTTGCATAGTTTCTGAAAATTTTATATTCAGGCAGCTCTCCATAATGTCGAATAACTGGAAAGCTGAGGTACCAAAGGAATATAATTGACATAGTAAGTACCTAGTAGAAAAAAATAGACTGATAACAGCTTGAGCTAAAAATATTTGTTTCCAGAGTTGTCATCCCCACAAAAGTCATAAAACAGACCATTCAATGGCATTGGTGGTTGGTGAAAAGCACTTTCCAATGCTTAGATGGTTTATCATATCTAGTGGTAGGACACTGCCCAAAATATGGGGAGGAGAAAGGATTCCTGTGCATTCACTGTACACTGTAAATAATTTGCTTGACTCTTCTTTTAAGTCATGCAAATCAAAGGGCTTCAACAGAGATCAGTAATAATTTATCCAAAGCAAGCTCTGAGGAGATCCAGCTCTGGTTTTTGCTTATGCATTTTATGCAGTTTCACTTTCTTCTTCTGTGTTTTTGTATGCTTTTGCATGCTTTTGTATGCTTTTGTAAGCGTCTACTTTTTTTTTTTTTTGAAATTTTATCAAAAAGTTTAAGATTTTAATCACCTGCCAATCATATTTTTGCAGCTGAGTCTGCTAAAGCATCCCTGCTTATTCTCTAAAGGGAGAAAATTTGCATGCAGGTTTTTGAGTACGCTGAGAGAATGTTTCTGTTGAAGTATTTTTTTCCAGTAAAATCCCAGGGTACTTGGAGAGGCTGGTCTGACAGATGAACTTTCACTAGTTTAAAAAATTCAGACTGGTGGTGTGCTTCCAGAGCATATATCACTGGTTCCACAGACAGACACAAGTGAGGCATTTATGCAAAGCCTGGACAAGAGCCTGACACCTTGTTTCAGACCATTCACACTGAGCCATTTACCCGCAGCATTAGGCAGCTAATCCGCTATAACACTGAACCATGGACAAGAAAACCAACAAGAAGGCATTACTGAGCTGTTCCTACCACTGCTGCCTGCAGAAGACCCTCTGTTTGCTTTGGCATGGTGTAACTCACACCCTGGCAAAACTTAATGGTCTTCCATCAAGACTACCAGGCTGAAAGGTTCAGGTGGGAGTCATGCGACTCCTTGCATGTAGACCTCACCTGGTTAGGACCACGTAGGTGTAAGCAGGCCTCGGATATTCAGGGGCACTTATGATGGCTGCTCAGTCCTTATACACAACTGCACTTTGGTGATTTCCAGTGATAGTTTTCAGGTATTTTATTCAGGGAGGTGATCTTTGTCATACTGATCATGTTCCTTAGGATTTCTTTTACTGTTTTGTGTGCACTAATCAGTACCTGCTCTGGATTAGATCCCTAGAAACTGCACTTCAACCAGGAGCACAAGGGAGACCTTCTCCTGACCTGTGGCCTTTGCTGCTGTGATTCCTCAGGACATACAGGAGCTGCTGTCCCATCACACTGAATGTGTGGCACAAGAATACGCCTTTGGATGCTGATGAAAAAAGGTTGTGGGCAATCTGCTAGTGCCTGGGAAAACATAGTGTGTTGTTTTGCAGTGCACAAAAAGGGACAGAAGGACACTGTAGCTTCTGTACTCCTCCCCTCATGTCTGTGTGTGTGTGTGTGAGGTTTTAGAAGGTGACCCTGTTGTAAAGGCAAAGTGTATCTATCATCGGGTGTCACTTTGCAACAGGCATTACGTTAGATGTACAGGTAGCACGGTTCCACCTGCTCACATCTGATGCAATCATGTCACATGTCATAATATCTTTTAAGTTTCAATAAGTACACTGTTTAATTTTTTCCTTCTTTATACTATTTGCTTCCTAAATCTACCTCTAGATCCTGTAATACTCTTAACATATCTGCAAATCTACTACAGTAGCTACTTTATTTAAATAACAAGACTTCCCCTTTACTGAGGAATTAAGCAACCTTTGTTGGCAGCAGTCTGGTAGGGTGCTTAATTCTGAAAAGGTTGTGCAAAACCCAGGCTAAACTATTGAAAGAATGTTTCAAAAAAAAAAAAAAAATCAGAACTGAAGGTTTACTCTGTTGCAGAGCAAATAAACTTGCAGCAGCTCTTCAAAGCAGACCTCTTTGTTAACAGCTCTGAGGCAGCTGTCGCTTTCTCAGCAGAAATGGCTGCGATTCTGCTTGAAATAGTCCTCTGGCTTTTTTTCACCACATAAAATTGTATCAGTAGGAAATACTGTGCTCTTCGTGAGCAAGAAAGCATTCTATGGTATTCTAAGTCTCTCTTTACAGCAGAAGGTTATCTGTATTACTTACACTGTATTTTCATGGCACATATTGGGACTTACATTGAACCGCAGCCTACTAAGTTGAAAACCTCTGGTAAACAGGGCTTCTAGAAGAGAAAAACCAGACAACTCTTAAGAAGCTATTGGGAAAATCTATTGATTTTCTCATGCTATGATAATTATTGGGTTTAGAGCTTCTAGCATCTACTGCTAGTCTTCTGAGATATTTGAACTGATGTGCTTTGGCATTAGTTCTTGCTACCAATGACACTGCACTTTTTTCAAAAACATCTTCAAGAAATTTGGTCAGGAGACTCAAAGGATGTGCACACTGTATTTGCAAGCATGCAAGATATCTGTCCTGTAGGGTAATTTGATGTGGTCTATTCTTCCATCTGTCTCCAGCATCTGGTTATGTTGCAACAAAAACTCATCAGTCAGACTGCCAAGGAAAAGGGCATTGTGGTTGCTGTGTAGTAAAAGCAGGAACACATTTAGTGTTCTGTGGCCTATGCAATGGAAGCGAAGCTATGTCCAGAAGGATGGTGAGAATAAAGGGTGAATAAGGAAACTTACTAAGTAAAAAATTATCATAGAAGCTGAAGGACACAGTTGGCTAAGAAGCAATGTAGAGAAGAGTGCTAAAAAAAACATCTGCATCCACCTGAGAGAAAAAGAAAAGAAAGGGACAGAGTAATGCAGCAAGAAGACAAAACTTGGAATCTCTCAAGGAAAAGACAGGAATTCTCATATCCAAAGGTAGGAAGAACATCCTTCCTGAAAAGTATTAGTAAATGACAGGGGGAGATTATCCCTATCAGGCCTAGCAATCTGCCTGATGTTCTGCATTTCTGTCCCCTACACATGGATGCTGTCACATCTCCCAATCTGAGCAATTCTTTGATTATTGATTTGTCTCAGTGACTCTCATGAAAGAACTTAAGGACTGATGCATACAACCCCCTGTAAGCAAGAGGCACGAAATCAGGCCTGAAAAACTGTGAGCCAACAGCACTGGAACAAAGCTGTGTAAAGGTGGAAATAACCACTGGAAGGAATACTAGCAGTATGACATGGGAACATGCTGAAAAACCACAGCTGGAGAAAATGAAATGATGTCTCTATTCTCAACAAAATCAAGTGCTTATCACACTCGATTTTGAACTAATACAAAGAACCAGTAGCTTACAGCCACAAGACTTTTTAGGGAAGGTTTGACTAATTTTTGTTATTACCAGGAAAACAGGAAAGCAAAGGAAAATAGAAAGAATCATTTCCCTGAAGTTTCCCAGCAAGTCACTTGTAGTGCCAGGCTTTTGGTCTCCAGGCTTGTTATTGCTCAACTCTGTGTGGATCCAAGTGTCTCTTTGCTCAGAGATGCTGGCACCCAACATCATTCCCACTCAGTGCAAAAAATCCAGTTCATATCAATTCATATTTAATGTAGTAACTTGGCTTAGCTCACAACAAGACAGTTAAATAAATTTGCCTTTTTTGGTACTGTTCAAATCTGTACTAAAAAGGTGAATCAAACCTTATGTTTAATATAAAGTGTGGGTAAACAATTGCATATATTTATATATACATCAGTTTACCAACATTCATAAGAAGAGGCTATATATTGATAACTAATAACATTAAGTAATTCTAAAGTATAGTTAATGTTGACGTTGCAGTAATTTGGAATAGGTATTCCGTGCTTAGCTTCCCATGAACTGAGTTTAAGTGAGAAGAAAAGTCTTAAACCTTAGTTCAGTGTCTTCTGAACTAAGGTTTAAATCTTCCAAAAAATGAAGGCTTCCCTTTGAAGAACTGGTGGTGTCAGGTGCTAGGGACTGAAGCCGTGCACCCTTGGTTTAAAATTGTTAATGTCTATCTCATCTGCTCTCTCCTATCATCTTCAATTTGTCAACAGTATGTAGTAATATGTTTGATTCATTAGAGGTGGAAAAAGGATGGTGAAAGCAAGTAAATATGCCAGATATCAGTCACTTAAACCCCACTAGTATTAAGTCACCTCAATTTGTTTGTCTGGTAAAAACTGGCCTCTTGTTGGGTGAACTGAGGCCAGCTTGATTCACCACCAAAATGTGAGCCTGGAACTGACATTGAATTCGCAGATGTGCATAAGAGAAATCTCTTGAGTTTTAAAATAATTGACTTTAGGGGGAGGCAGGAAGAGTTTAAACAGCATTGTTAAGCAGACCGAAGTTAATCAGTTACTGTCATTGCTACTGAAACCAGTTGTAGTTTGACATCATGTTCATTTTCTAATTATTTTGTATAAAGATTAAATTATTATTTTTAATTCACTTAGAGTACACAAATCTGGGACGTTTCTGAACAACCTTCTTGCTTATAAACAACAAAAGGAAGTGATATCATACATGAGATTAATAGCCGAGGAGTGAAGTTTTTGGGTGTGCAAAATTTTTAATTTTAGAGCTTTCAGGGGAAAATGAAGTATAAACCCTGAAAGAAAAACAGCACTATTTGGAGTGAAGGATGCTGGAAATATCAAGCATATATTGAAAACACCATGCATGTATGTGGTGTGCCTGTAGAAAGGGCTCTGTAATTATAAATTCAGTCTTTCAGGCTTTTGGAAGTGATCTTAAAAACAATGCTGTAGTTTAAAAAAAAATAAAAAATAGAGAGGACAATGTCTCTCTTGTCTCTCTGTTTATGCAGGCTGTCATCCAAAGCTGTCAAAGAATCAAGCCCTCTTAGCTGAGCTTTTCCAGGTGTTTTTTGTCTAGTGGAAGTTTACATACAGGCTGATTCAGAGGTGCAATGTCTACAATTGAATTACCAATGGTCGAATTCATTTACGCTTCTGTTCTCTGGTATTCAGTTGAGTCACAGAGAATCTTTTGGGTCATTTAGATCCACATCTGCCCGCCCTTTTAATGGGAGTGATGTACTTTACATGTCAACACAGACTAACTTATCTGGCTCATGTTTTCTCTCTTGGAATGCAAAACTTAAAATAGATGCCATTTAATACTTGGCTTTCATGTAAAGACCCGTCTGCTGATGCCTGATGGAAACATTTTTAAACACTCCATTTAGAGATAATTTTGCTCATATGTTATTGATTTCTTCTATTCCTCTTCCTCCAGTTTAAATCAACAGAAAAAAAAGAAGAGGATTTTGTATGATTATGATTTCAGCATTTTATTAGTGATCCTAGAGTGCTGTAACTTCCAAAGCAATCAATATCGATGATGCTGTCACAAACATAAAATTGCAACCTGCTTTTTAGAAGCAGTGGATATTTGTCTTATCTCCCTTACTGTTTTTTTTTTTTTTTTTTTAAACACTAACTGCACTATTATATCTGATAGAAATGATGACAACTTTTGCCTAAGTTTTGAAAACAGCCTAATGCTCAATTTGAGACATTTTGAAGCGATCTTATTCTCAGAGCTGGGTAGTCAGCACTTGGTGAAAGGCCGGCCTTGCTGCATGGTCTCCATTTGGGCACTTAGGAAGCCAAATATTCCAAATCACTGCCTCCTTTGAAAATACATATTCCAGTCACTTGATACGTGGGAAACTTGAAGCAGTTAAAGCAATGTGCCTACAAGGTGTGATGACTGACTGCAAGAACAAAAAATGGAAATCGGTTTTATTAATTATCACTGATTGTTCAAATGAAAAATAAGTTGCAACTAAAAAAAGAAAAGATTGTTAAAGACCCCTGTAAACATAATCTTGTGTTTAACAACTGCAAACATTTTTTTTATTGCTGTTGTCAAGATTGTGGCAAATGGTCATGAGTTATGGAGATCAGACAGCAGAAAAATACCATCTTAAGTTAAAAAAAATGGTGAAAGCTATGATGGGTAAAGGGAAATCTCTGCTTTTGTCAGAATGATGCCTAAAATAATTAGAAGGGAAGAACCATTCGCTACAGAAGAGAAAGAAAAGGGTCAAATTTCAAGTTAGTAGGGTACATTTAAAGCATCTGGGCCTTTTCTAACAACTCTTCTAAAAATGTCCTGTTTCATTATTTACAGTGCTGCCTATCATGTTGGGAAAAAGGCAATGCATTATTTGAGCCCTGAGGTATGTTGTAAAGGACTTCGGATGTTTTAAGCCATGTATTGGGCAAAAGAAAACTCACGATATTTAAGCAATAACACACAGAAATGAGAAACATCTGCTATGGGTGCATTTGCATTTATCAGTCATCTGGTGGCCTCCTCTCAGCAACCTCAAGCTAATGTTGACTTGGTATCACATCCTTTAATCAAAATGCTCCTTTTGTGTGCATCTCAAACAGTGCTGTTCTTCATCCCACACAATGACTGCTTGTTTGCTTCATGTTTATGAACTCCTTCAACAAGATCCCTAGAGCTTAAGCAAGAAGCTTTGGCCAACATTTTCCAAATGTCAGTGCTTAAAGCTTGGCATCTAATAAGCAACCTTCTTTTCAGAAGCTGTGAGCATCAGAATCTTTCTAGGGACTTGAGAAAGTATTGCTGCTCAGCATTTTGTGGCCATGTATGGATTAAACACCTTAGTTTAGACAATCGTTATTTATGTGCTAGGGCTGGGGACTAGATGTTACACCAAGCTACAGAGTTTCTATTACATGCATGCAAGTAAGCCGAACATTTCAGATATGTTCATCACAGAGTCCTAGAACCATTAGGGTTGGAAAGGATCTCCAAGATCACCTGGTCCAACCATCCCCCTACCAGCAATGCCACCCACTAAACCATGACCCTCAGCACCAGGTCCAACCTTTCCTTGAACACCCCCAGGGATGGTGATGCCACCACCTCCCTGGAAAACCCACCCCAATGCCTGACTGCTCTTTCTGAGAAGAAATGTCTCCTCATTTCCAACCTGAACCTCCCTTGACACAACTTGATTTACTATGATGACATGAATAGTAATACTTTATGAATGGTGATACTTATGCATGGATAAAGCTAGTTTGTCTTGCAGGTATTTTTCATTCTGACTGGCTTCAGAGGAGACTGTAGATTGTAAGCAAATCACTAATACCTGTACGTACTGGGATCAGCTCTTCCCAACCAAACAGCACCTGAGGTAGAATGTGCAGGGGCCAGTGTTTATAAGGTTAGGTCTGGATTAATTATTACATGGAATGGCACTGAGCAACAAACTTTGCTCTTGAGTTATTATGGGAGAAATAACGCTTGATGGAAGGGAAGGCTTGACTTCAGGTTTCATGTCTGAAGCCATCAGAGAGGTTTATGACTTTTCAGTATGAAAAAAAAACGAATTCACATGAGTGTGACTAGCTTCCAGAATTCAAACATATCCTTAGCATAGGAGTGTGGGGATGGGAATATGTAGCACTAACATCTTACTTCATTCAGATTCCAAAGTTTGACTTTGAAAAAAAGCACCTGAAAAGCACTCAAAATTGTTCTTGATAGTGAACGTAATAACAAAAGAAGCCACAAAAAAACAAAGATGCAGGAAGAAACTTGCACATACTAGAAATCTCAACAAGGTGTTGTGGTGATACAAAACACTTGCTAACTCCTTCCCTGCAGACCTAAGCCTCTGCAATGAGGTGCACCTGGTCTCACTTAGCCTTTCCCTCAGCTGTTTTTCTATGGTTGATTATTGCCATCTCTCTGTTGTTACAAATGATTCAGAAGCTAAAAGCAGAAGGTTTATTTTTTATTTTTTATTTTTTGTGTGTGCTTGCATTTGTATGGAAGTGTATGTTTTTACCTAGGAAACGTGGTTGCTTGCTGCTTTCTTTGGTTTCTGAGACTTTATAATGTAGTGCACATATCTGTCATTGTGGAAGTCTAATTGTGGACTTTTATATTTCCAAATGAAAATGGTAAAAATCATATAGTCTCTTGAGGACATCTAGCTCTTAATGAAAAATACCATGTAACTGAAGAGCTGGCAAGATTGTAGTAAGATTTTTTTTCTCTCCCATTATATATATATATTTTTTTTATTTTTTATTTTATTTTTTTTTTTTTTGTGTGGCTTTCTCATCGTTATTGGTATAGCCAAGCAGATACAACCCTAGAGGGACCATTTTGGAGCTGGCTGCAGTTTTGCTATATCTCCTTCTTCCAAGTGGTAAGTGTTGTTGATTCTTGCTATACTTTTTATACTTTTTTTTCTTTCCCTAGTGCTCTCAAGGAGACATTGAGTAAAAGTTTCTGAAGCAGAAGGAATACTGAGGCTTTTGAAGTTGGCTTGTATTGTTGTTAAATTGTAATTGTTTAGGGGGAAGAAGTAATAATGAGTTATAAAGATTCGTGCCGATAGCATTTTTTTCAATACCACAATTTGGAAGAAAAATAAATGCTCTCTGAGGAAAGATTTTTCTTCTAACACTTGGATGTGTATACTGTATCTCTGTGCCTATGAAATGAACTTTTCTAGATCCAAGGAACTTAAATGTGTATGACTGAAAGGAGGTGAAAAATCAAATATACTTGCTTGAATTTAAACATGTCTTAAAAATTATCTGAAGTTATTTTCTGTTAGTAAAAATGTTATTAGTTGACTCTCTGCCCTTGCTTTTTGTGTATCTCTAGGCCCCTAAAAAGTTCTCTGGATTACTTTTGTGTGTGTGTGTGTGTGTGTGTGTGTTGCAGGTGCATTTAACAATTTCTGAATTCATTTGCCAATTTTCTGGTTTTCTATACCATGTATACATGCACTTTTTTGTCATCTTGTATCCGTTAACAGAAGTGAGGAAGAAATGTTACAATGGTTTTACTTAGGTCCCCATCTCCTGGAATTGGTGGATCACATTAGAATTTTACACTTCATTTACTAAATCTGCCCATGACCCTTATGTTTCAGGAAGGCTGGAAAAAAAACCTGAAAGATATGGACTAACTGTAACCCAAATGCAGTAGTTTTTGAGGAGGTTAAAGAATAGCTTTGAAAATTATTAATGGCTTTATAAATTTTGATGGCATGTCAACTTCACAAAGATCACCAGCGTTACCTCAGCAGATAGCTGTAGAGGATGGAGTACAGTACGCTTGCTGTTATGCTTACTTGCTGTGTTTATTTTGGGGATGGGAAGAAAAGTAGCTTGTGTTTTTACTCTGAGGGTCCCTTTTGTCAACACCTATGGGCCAAGTAATTTATTGAGTGTTGCCCAGGTTTTAAAGGGTTATAAAAAGCAAGAAGAGGCATGTTGCACCAAGGACTAGAAATGCAGTGATGTGGTGCATCTGTCCCCTTCCTTTTCTGCTTTGGGTTTAATAACAGCAAATACTGTGATGAGGAATAAAACACTTTTAACTGTGATGTTTCTATTTTTAAAGTTTAAAGGCCATAGTCCCCGGCTTCTATTTTGTGTCCTCTTAATAGGTCTGCCTGGCCTGAGATTGCATTCTTGAAAATAACCTCAGGTGGTACAGCAGCTGTGGATGCTGTGAAACGTGTCTGTGCCTGACTGTTCACCTTAGGCAAAGCTCCTTTTGAAAGTTGTATTGTTGGCTGAAGAAAGAGTGGAAAAATAGTCCCCATGAGAACAGCTTTCATACTTCAGTAAAAGTGTGAGGACTTAGTACAAGTATTTGAAAATTACAGAGCCTGAAATATGCTTGCAGTGGATGTAGTTTAGAGATTCTGAACTACAAAGGCAAGACAGAAGGGACTCTGTCTTTGTGTTAAAGGGAAGGGTATGTATTGCTCTATGAGGCAACACTGCTTATGGCAGTGTGAAGCTCTCTGTTAGCATCTTTTTTCTGTACTCTGGTGAAACTGTGACAATTACAGATCTTCTTCAAAATGTTGAACTTCAGTGTTTCTAAGCATGTCCTGTTATTTTATAAGGCATTCTGTTATTCATTTTGCTTAATCCCTAAACTGTATGAGTGGA
Organism: Aythya ferina; assembly: GCF_964211825.1. Lineage (NCBI taxonomy): Eukaryota > Metazoa > Chordata > Aves > Anseriformes > Anatidae > Aythya > Aythya ferina. The sequence goes on along the minus strand of NC_140296.1, from coordinate 118,457,463 downwards.
AGTGAAGAAAAAATGTTACCATAGAACCTGATATTTTAACAGTGGTAATACGGTAAAATACATGGCAAACTTCCAGGTTCCTACTACCTGTATAGTGCTTTTCTGCCTGCCAAGTCTTTGTTTAGCGGAAGAGCAATGATTCCTTTACCTCTTCCTTCAAGTACATTTAATACATATTTATCTTGCTGGAAATGGGCATGATATTAGCATCTGTTTTCATTTCAGTGGGATATCTGTAGCCTAGAAGGATGGTTGCTCTCATCTGGTTCATTCAAATTCTGAGGTGCTTTAAGTTGTCTTTAAGAGTATCCTGTGTTACTAAATGGGAGTTTGAGGAGGAGAAAAAGCAAATGAACAATGGGAAGGACTAATTCTGCCTTTAAAAAGGCAAAATATGAGACTGTTCTACCTCAAATTCTGTGTTTGTTTTAACATCTGACTTGTACTCAGGCAACATATGTTCCTTATGTTCTGTGGTGAGGGTAGGGAAAAATATTCCAAGAACCTTGTGTATGGAGTATTTGCTGAAGATGAATGAGCAATCGTAAGGACCAGAAGTTAGCGCGTGCCGTCTAGAAGAGCATGCATAATTAAGAGGATCTGAATAGTTACTGTTCTCCCTAACCAACTGAGTGAGGCACATGTGCTGCTGAGGCAGGTTGTTGAACGGAGATAATGCAGAGGAAGGGAAGCTGTCCAGGAGCACAGCTACCTCAGCGTAATAACAAGAGTGGTGGGTACATCGAATGCGCTGTACTCAGTGCTACCCGTCCTGTGGCAAGCTGTTGCTTCATGCAGCTACCCTGCTAAGCCTACCTCGCTGAGTGGCAACACCTGTGGCTAAAACATTAACCTAGCCCATAAGCCAATGATGCTAGCAAAAGGCAATTTCAAAATGGAAAATGAACTCCTATTCTTTGCTGGTTTCTTTGTTTGTTTTTCCAAACTAGGCTATTCCTACAGTTTCTTTCCTTAAGGCCAGTCTGTACCTAATTCACTTCACCACCTCTCCTTAGCTCAATCTGGCGTCTAACCAAAAAATGTCAGCTTTGCTAATGGCAGTTAGCTTTAGATCTCACCCCAACTGCTGTAGCCCAGCAACAGGACAATTCTGGCATGATTTTACGCAACAAGTTAGGGCAATAACGGTGTTGTAGTTCAACTCATTTATTTTGCTATGCACATCACCCTGGAATGGCCTGCTTGCTAAAATTGAGCAATGAATTGATCATTGCTTTTTGGTATCATTAGTTTAAACTGGTTCCTTGAGGGATAGCCCCGTAAAGCAGACGTTTGCTAAAGAATGATTCATTATTCTGCAACATGTAACTGTCCTGTGACACTTAAACAAACAACCCCCACACACCAAAAAAAGCAACAAGCAAATTGACAAATTGATGTTTGGTAGATGTAGTGTCAGAGAAGAATATTAGAGTGAGTTTCTAAACTGTGTCTTCTCAGTGTATTTCCACTGAGGCTCTCTTCCTGCCTCGGTAATGAAGGAGCAGGACTGGATCCCAAATGGTTCCTTTACTGCATCACCCAAATGGATTGTCCAAGTTGCTATGTGAGCAGCAAAACTAATGAATTTTGATTTCTTCTGGATTTACATTCTTTACTTTCCGGAGGCCAAACTGAATGACTAACAGATGAATCTTGTCTGCCGTTCCCTCTGTGGGCATGCCAAGCTGTGTCTCTACCCACTGATTTTCAAGAACTTGTGCAAGGATATAATTCTCCTTTAGACTCTAGACTTCTTTCAAGATGAATTTCAAATTGTCCAGAAAGCAAAAATGTTATTTTGGGGTGTGGGGAGTAGATGAATAGATGGATAGACAAGGAAACAGCATATTGAGATAAACAACTTTCTATCTTAAAAAAGAACGAAGAAAAAGAAGTGTAAGCCCTGCATGCAACACTCCTCAAGAGTAACATTTTCTACAAAAGCATTAGGGACTTCTTGGCTACAGAGTCCTGAAATCCATGTAAAAGGCTGAATACACTAGGAATGATGTCTGGCACCAGTGAACACACAGGCTCAGCCAAGGTAGTGTACAAACCATCAGCCTCCTTTAGCATTTTTGGTAGGATGGTGAGGAATTACAAATCTTGCTGTTGGAAATGTGTGTATACTGTTTTGAATCACACCTACATGTAGAAACATTCCAGATCCATTTCATAAGTGCCAAAGCTTTTGCTATCTAGCCTGGAGGATACATCTTTTCAATATTCTCTCTGAAGTAAACTTTTGGTTTAGCTTGCACATACTATACAGTGATTTAGCACTTTTTAAAAAAACAACTTCTTTTAACATACTGATGTAATTGGAAAAGCATATGTGTATAACTTATTCCTTTAAACCTTTCCACTGAATTGAAATACTTAACATTTCTAAAGCCAAGCACATGATCACTTTAACACTGCATATAAAAGAGGGTTACTGCAATAAATCAGATGACTTGTTGGATATCTTTCCTTTTACTTCTGCTTCAAAATAAATTCCTAGCAACTTTGAAGAGATGACAGTATTATCCTTGAGTAAAAAAATAAACTTGAAAATGTAATGGATGTAGCTAACAGCTGTTCTTTTATTACATTTTAAAAGGTTGCTTCAGGTAAGGATCCATCTGTGGGAATGTGTTTAAAAGAACAGGAGACATTCAGAGACAAACGCTGCCAGTAAGTGGCTCACAGGACATAGCCTACAATTCTGCTTTACAGAAGCACTGGACGGACTTCCTACACCATTCTGAACCCAGCCAAAAAAATAAGAATGAGGTGAAAAGGTAGAATCTGAGGGGAAACATTTTTGAACCCAACAAGGGATTTCATTTTGACAAATGAATTGCATTTAATGACTTATTGCAGCCTTTTCTCTCTTCTTTGGTGTTTATATGTGAATATGTTCTGCTTACCTCTGGACAAATAAAAACACCATAGATGTATCATGATACCAACAGAGTTGTTAACGCTCATCCTTGCCACTTTTGCTCCTGTCAGTATGTAGGGAATTACACCCTTTCAGCTCCAGTTTCATACCAGGGGAAGCTAGCATAATGCTATCTATTTTAGGAGATTAAATCAGTGGTAGGTTTTTGTTATGTTTGCAAGGAATTCTGAGATCTGAAAGTAAATGTGAAGGGTTATTGATCAGCCGGAGGCTGAAATGATGCATTCCTGTCTTTCTGGAGTCTCAGCCCCTACACACTTAGCCAGCTGAATACAGGAGAGCAGAAAAATTAATTGTTATCTTTTGCCTTTGTTATGGATGTAATGTCATCAAGAGTAAAAACTGTCATTTCTCAGTTGGGTGGTTGAAGGCACATCCTAGACATGGACTAGAAGTGGTTGCAAGCAGAATGACAAAGTCTGCTAGCTCAGTGTTTATTTCCTGATAACCTACCATTATTGCATTTTTAGCCATTTATCTTTTTTCTTTTCCAAGATGTGACTCACTGAAGTATGTTTCCTAGCTGCACTGCAATCTTTGTGATACAAATCAGAAACAGAATATGTCTGGGTTTTACTTCATCTCATAAACATTGTGCAAAGACCCCATGTAAACACCCTAATTGTGTTAGTATTTAAATTCACCGTAGATTTATCCCTTAATAAATGTAAGATCTTACAGATGAAAATAAACCAGTCTGCTTCATGAGCAAAGCAAAATGAAATCTGGGGAGAAATAAATAAATGCTAAAATTTTCCAAGTTTCGTATCTATGGGAAATTGAGTGGTGTCCCAACAAAGGAAGTGAAAGCCATTGTCTAATCTGGATTTAGCACAGCATTAAGAAGCCTCCCTCTATCAAGGAGCACTTGTCATAGTGGGAGTTACGCTGTTTTATTTCTGCTTAAGTTTATTACAGGAAATAATCTATCTAGTAACAGAGTATTTTTGTTATTATTTATGTTCTAAATGCAGGAAGAATTGTCCTCACTTTCAAATGTGGGTTTTAACGTTGACAGGTTTGTAAAGCATCTGATGGAGGAGAACTGGAGGATCTAGTTTAGCATATAAATCCTTAGCTCAGAGGTTACCTTTATTATATACATATAGTGCACTACAAAGAACTGCTGACCCGTGATTGAGGAGTCCAGTATTACTGGCTTTGAAGTACTTCCTAAAATTCTATGCTTTGAATTGTCTGCCATGGAATATAGCAGATAAGTGCGTATGTTATGAAAAATACATGCGCCCTTTTATTGCCTGTTGTGGTTGTTTCCTATCCTGTCTTGTATTTGGCAGTGGACATAGAAAGACCAGAAGATAGGCTTGTTCCCCTTTTGAAGACTTTTTCATTGTCTTGTCCTTTTTTTTTCTTTTTCCTTTTGGTCTGGCAAGGAAGTGACTTAAAGCAAAAATGTGTTGGCAAGTCCAGTGACCTGTGAAACCAGTCAGAAATCAGATAAATCAGCTAAGGAATTAACTGCGGGAAATAAATTACTAAATAATAGAGCCTTCTTGTTGCCGCTTTTGATGCGTTTCTTACTGCATTGGACTCTTTCCATGAGATGCTCATAAGAAAAGCAGGAACTCAGTTCCCGTACCAAACCAATAAAACAAATGCAGGCTAAATAGAAGAATTTGCACATTATTTAGAAGAAACTCTTCATCTGTGTTACTCAGTAGACCTCACCATAGACGTGGGAAGCTGCTCTAACAAGCCATATACGTCACCTCCAAAATGCATGACAACTATAAAATTTTGACATGAAATTACATGATAAATGCAAGATGGTTAAAAAGGGAAGGAAAGAAAGATGGCTATTCAGTAGTGTGAAAACAGATTTGGAGTTCAGGTCTTCAATGGTTTTATTTATGTAGTTTAGGTAGTTCATATGTCAAAGCCTTCTTTGGGAAGACAAAGCAGTCTGCCTGGTAGATACGTCCTCCTGAGGAGCACTTGCAGTGTCTGTGGTGGACAACACAAAGGGAGTCAGAACATTGTGCAATTAACTGTGCTAGCGTCCGAGGAAATTTTCTTCTGCAGAGGCTGATCATGTTAAGCTAAATACTACCTCTTATGCTAAATCATTGGACAATGCTACTACATATCATGTGCGCTCTGGTAAATTAATGAAAGATAGAAAACTGAGGTTCTCAAGTCAAAACATGTCAAAAGAACCACCATGCCCCTCTTCCTCTCTTTTGGAGAAACTCTTGAAAGCATGAATGAGAGGTGGAGCAGAAGTGGGAGTGGAGGACTCAGTAGTTGCACTGCATATTTATTTTAGCAATCGTTATGCAACTGGCAGAGATTAAGTATCAGATCACACAGGGAGGCCAGGTGTTATCAGCAACTAACACTGTGTTTGCTTTGCATGGGAGTTAAATATTCATTGGCATTTCTTGTTGGAAGAACCTCTTGGCTACGACCTCCGCAATCAAAGCTTGCCCTCTGACCCTTGCAGTTAGGTGCCATCATCAATCATTTTACACCCAAAGGGTGGCGGGGGTTTGTGTTGCTGTTTATAGAGCTGGGAAAGCTGTGTTACTGTAAAACCTGAGCAAGCAATTTGGGCTGCACAGGTGGCAATGAGCTTTCACCAGCTTTCGTAGCCTCTCCTGCTTGCCACGTGCTGCGCTTTGAGTGAGACAGTTTCCATGGTGCGGAGCGACTAACAGCTGGGATGAGGCAGCAGCTGGGAAATAAATGGTATGGAATGGCAACCGATGCTGAAATGGAAATGGTTTATATCAAGCCAGCTTCTGTTGGCGGATGAAGGCTAACACCTGCTGAGCCACAGAGGTTTTCAATTGTTCTGTTAAATTTAAAACACAAAACAAAACCACAAAAAACAAAACCCAAGGCTTATTAAGGAAGGTGGTTTGCACACGTGTGAGCATAGAGCCATGAAGTTCCTGAAGTTGCTCGCAACTGAGTTAGAGGGCATTTTCTTTACAAGTGTGCTGGCTGATAAGTAGGGATTCTTGTGCTGGCTGGAAAGGGAATGAAACAGCCTGTAATCTGGCTCTGCAGCGAGTTTTTTTCCAGGAACAACATAATTGCATTATAGAGAAGTTATTTTAGACATTAAAAAAATTAAAAACCAAATTAGTTTGCTATACTTACACGATCTCACCCTCTGTTCTGGACTGTTTTAAGGCAATCTCATCAATGAGCTTGGAAGCTGTTGCAAAGTATACGCAAGTTGCCTGATATGTTTATTCATGGGAATTTGGACTTAGGGAGCTTTTTCTTCCTCTGCATTTATCAAAGCAGTACCTTAGGCTGTGGAATTATCTGCTCTGACTAGAAGAAGAGACATCCTTCTTTTGTGAAGGACAATGAGAGGAGAACAGGAAATGTGGCACAAGAAAATGTTACTCCCTTGTTCTGAGAGCTGATGGGATGGCTCATTAAACAGGCATCACCTATCTTGGATGTGCTAAGATGTGAACTGGCTAGCTTTAAGCAGTTTAACATTACTCACCCATATTTATGTTTTATACCTGCCAAACTCTTTGATCACCATTTGGTGCGTGTGTGGCTTTGTTTTTTCCCCTTTTGGTGGTGAATTCCTAAATGACTGCATACATGAATTATTTGATTTATGAGAGTAGAAGGGTCTAGATGTAGGAAAAAAGTTGTTTTGTTTTGTTTTGTTTTTGTGGGTGGGAGTGGAAGTGGTGCAAGTGCCTAAGAAAACCTCTTCTCCCTTCTAATTTTATGCATTTTGCACAAGTTCTGATATACCTGGCCATTTTGGTGTTTACAGAGGGTAAAAAGCCCTCAAATCAGATTTCTTTACTCATCTGAATTTTGAGGGGAATTGTGCTTTGATTAGTAAGTTTTCAGATTGTGGATTTGACATGGTAAGAAAGAAGTATTATGGAAGGTAATTTACATGCATTACTCTAATGAAGAGGATTTATTTTTATTTGCCATTTGCTGTTACTGTTTATTCAGTAGAAACTTTTATTTTAAACTTATGACAGAGTGTTGCTGATAGAGAATACTGAGTAGATCCTAAAGACCCTGCTTTATTCTTGTGCTGTCTTTACCCTTGAGCTAACTCGAGCTCTAACGGGTGGCTTGCCCAAGCTGCAACCCTATCCATAAACATACCCTTCAGCTGAAGCGTGTGGTTGCTCTTCACTTGTCTGGCTGTCAGGGCATAGATTAAAATTTAGCTTAGGGTGCCATATTTGTTATTAGAAATGCTCTGTGGGGTGGATGAAGCTTGCTCATCCATGCAAATGGGACAAGTTTTCCAAGTTTCCCAGGCTCTGCCTTTCCACAGTTCAGTGGGAAAGGGCTCATGGAAAAGCTACAATTACATGGGAAAACGCCAAGTGATGGAGCCCTGACGTGCCCTATGGGCCTTCACTGCCCCTCCGTAGGGAGAGTGCTGCCATCACGAGCCCCGCATGACACTGGTGGTGCCAAGAGGTGGCTGCTCTCATCTGGGCAAGGCTAAGGCAGAAGGGATTCTCCTGGTGTTGCTAACGCATCATTGAATATCTGGATTTATCCTCCAGAAATTAGGTACACTCTGATAGTGTGACCTTGCACAAATCAATTCTGCTTTAGCGCTTATGGTCTCTTTCAGACAATCTTGGATACGCAGTCCCAAGGTCTTCTCACAACTCCTCGCCATGTTCAGCTGTGTGGTCTGGATGCTTGAACATCTCCAAGAGCAATTACGTTAAAAGAGAAAGCTTCTTTGCTGAGAGAAGGATTCTGCCAGTGACAGTGCTAGAACAAATGGGGACTGAGGGAGTTTGGAGGAAGTAATGTTCCAACTTCACCCTTCGACTTGTAATCAGTATAAATGTGTCAAAACAAAGGACACATCCAAGAATATTTCTATCCCTTCAAAGAGATGGACAGAGTTACAACCAGTTTTTTCATTGTTTTGTTTTATGCTTAGCCAGTCTCTTGAATTATGTAATGGAAACTTAATCCTTCCATCCTGCAAGCTGTTTTGCAAGGCCAACAACTAAGTCCACCTGCTCAAATTTGAAGAACAAAAGGATTTTTAACATTTGTTGTTCTTCTACGAAAATATTCTTAAGTGCTCTGGCTAGGCCTCTTGAAGGCAAAACTAAACTTGAAGTTCAGGAATGATATTTATCATGACCTATAGTACAATGCTTTCATCAAGGTAGCAGACTTGGACTGCTTACATTAGAAGGCTATATAATTCAATCTGACAAGGTTAACAAGAAGACACTTCCTCTTAGCAAACCACAGTTAAATTCCTGCCTTGACCTGATTCTTCAAATGTCTGAAAACACCCAGGCTGTATTTGGCCTGTGGTTCCTTGTGAGCCACAGCTTTTGTGGAAAGTACAAAAGGATCTCTCCACAAACACACAAGTGTTTCGTGATGCTGAGTTTGCAGACAGCCTGCTGAATGGCAGTGAATTTTTTCTCACAATCACTCTGTCGATAACAGAACTGCTTGGAGTGAGTTTGCATGGGCTGCCGCATCTACAGCAGGACCGTAATTGTTGCATGTGAATATTGCATGTGTATTTCATACTGTCCTGAGTACATTCATACAGCACAGAAGGTTAATTTTGTGTTCAGTCCCCAGTGGGGCTAAGAACATCTCTATATTTTTCTGCTCTTTATTCAGAGGGACAAATCACAAGTTGCAAGATATATGGTGAGCTCACTGCTCATTGTGGGAATCTTTTCCAGAAGTCCTCCTGACTTAATCTGAGGCAGTCAAGCTTAGAGTTTAACAGAGACTCTCCCCAAAATTCATAGTGAAGAATTACTGCGTTAAAAATGTCCAAAGGTGCTAGGGTACCTTCCAGATGCTTCCTTCCCATCTGGCATGCAAAAAGTAGTAAACAACAGTAGGCTACAGAAATGTTCTTCTAAAACTGCGTGATGGTACAAGCTTCCATACCGTGGAATGTAATTTTTGTGGGAATGCCTGTTCCTGCCAGTAGAGCATCCCCTCCGGATTCCTGAAGGGCCCTGGCAGCAAGGAGGAGGAAGAGTTCTTCAGTGGAAGAGGGAAATAGGTAGGGTGAAACAAAAAGGAAATGCCTGACTGAACAGAGGGAGGAAAAACATCCCTGACACTGTGCCAGGATGTGTCCAAAGGAAATGTTGGAATCTCCCTTCTCAAGGGATTTGTTCTTTTTATTTTTATTAAAAAAAAAAAAAAAAAAAAAAAAGGCAAGCACTAGGAAATGTACTTTAGGGAACAATATTGCATTGGCAGGGAAATGGGCTGGATGATCTAATTATTTTCCATCTTTAATTTGTCTAGGTTTGAGAACAATCCAGATCTTTTTAGCTGTGTTTTTCCCGACTTATTTCTAAAATATTGTAAACTGGGAATTATTTCTTGTAACAGATAATTATTTTTGATCCATCAGTCCCAAGGCTAATCAAATTCTGACCTTTACTGTAACCTGGTCTCCTTTCCAGAGCTGTTGTCTGCTAGGTGGAGTAGGAGCAGTTACAGCTGTTTTCTGCAGTGTGCACATGCGGAGTTTTGGGGGCAGTAAGACTTCAGTTTCTTGTGGTCTACTATTAGTGATCCTCTACAAGTAAACCTGCAAAGTTGGGATAATTCTTCAAAAGCCTTGCCATTACGAAGTGCTTAGCATCACAAACTCTCCGTGGGGTTGCTTGTGGTAGGCAGGAGCTTGTTGCATATCCTTTCTCAGCTGTGCAAGGAGACTGCAATTAAAGCAATATCCTTTCCCAAATGTCTTCACAAAATCCGAACTTCATTTTTTTGACTGACATTTTTGAGGCTGATGGCTTCATGGAATGAAGACTTTTTTTTTTAACTTTTTAAAGGCTAGTGACTCAAATGCTATGTTCTAACAGGATGAAATGCATCTGGGTGCACTGCCCACTCATTCTCAGAGGTATTTATACACCACACTAATTGCTGAAGGGAGGTAGAGGCCGTGTTTCACTGCCTCCCAACAGAAGGCCAAGGAGCACTGCACTGAACAGCATCTGGAAATGCGTGTAGAACCCTGGCAGATTTTAGGACCTAAGTCCGTCTGAACTTGAGTCTGAATTACTTCTGCTTACGGCACTAATTACATGAGCAGCTCTGTTCATTGCTTGATTTGATCTAGAATTTAAATAGAAACTTTTTAAGAGTTGTCAGCATTGGCACAGTTATCTTTTAAGATAAATGGTGTCAATTTTACATAAATTCAGATGCCGTGAGAACTATGGCTTTCATTTTAAAATAAAACATGGAACAAAGCTTGGAAAATACCAGTCTAATGTCTGGAACATCAGTAGACAACTACCAAGGTCTTTTTATCTCACCATCTACAGGTTGGTTTTGTTTGTTTTTCTACAGTTGAAAGCCAATACTCTGATACATCAAATAGAGAGGAGGATTGGTGGGTCTGTGTTGTTTGCAATAAGTAGTTCTGAACATGAAGACCTTGGTGAGCTTGAGAGAAATGCTATGGACAGGTTCCTGTTCTGAAGGCTTTGGCAGTTGGCTGATAGCCCTGCTTCATGTCCCAGAAAGCTTTTGCTGGGGCTCTGCCAACGGCAGAAGCCAGGTTGATTATAATGCACTGAGTTCAAACAGTCCTCATGTGTTAGGAAATGGATTGACTTGTTTCTTCCCCTTCCTAACTTTTAACACTTTAGAGTAACTGGGAACATGGTGCGTCTAAAAATGCATGCTGTGTTCAAAGAAGTGCAGCTCTCATATATTCTCGAGAAACTCTAATACAGCCGTAGTTGCAAGAGATGGTGCCCAGCTACCTTCATTAGAAAGCAGTCTCATTGATTATTTTCTGTATATTTTACCTATGTCATGGAAATATTTATACCTTTTTTCAAGAAGCAAAAAGTTAACAAACAAAATATATATCAAGGTGCTCAATATCGTATTACAACACTAATCATGAAGGAGTTGCTGAGTTGCCTGGCCTTTAAACATGGCGAGTGACAAAACAACAACAAAAACCCTAATAATTACAAAATACATAATCAAGCGTAACTATTAATTTTCTAGAAATTGCTGACAAGCTCTGTAGACCAATGCAAAGGGCATCTTTAACTTCAAAAGGGTAGAGTCTTTCAAAGCAATGCGAATTGGCTTGTGATAAAAAAAAAAAAAAAAGGATTTGAAAACTAAAAGAGGTTGGGGTATGAAGGATCAGACCGTTTTGTTTGTAGATTGTGATGTCTTTTTTACAGTTTCTCTGTGAGTTGTGTGCTGTGGAAATACATTGGAAAACAGATAATTAAGACAGAGGGAATAAAGACATAACCAGAGTATAGTATTTCAAAAGAATAAAACTTCAGCTTCTGTTCAAGTCAAACTATTTGGCTGACACACGGGTGAGCCAAGATTACTGTGGAATGTGAAGATCACAAAGCGACACTTCACTATTACTTCTGCAGAATGTAAATGTCTCCAATATGTTGCTGAGTTTCTCCTCTCCCTTGCCACAACAGATTTTTTCTAAAATAATGACAGTAGGAGTTCTTATATACATGTATTGTGGATTTGAGGTAGTGTGAGTGTGGCTTGTTTAAAGGCAAGCATACACCACCTGTAGGTCTTCAGCTGACTTTGTTCCCATTCATTTAATAAGGGAACAGTAACACAAGATATCTTTGACTTGTAAATTTGATGGTTTTAATGTTGTGCCATTCACCTACAAGGTATAATTTACTTGCGCAAAGAGTCATCGTCTTTCCTATCCCTTATTTGTATATGTCAAACACAGCATAGATTATATTGTTTCCATTTGTCTTTTGATTTTGTTTGATGTTTTATTGTCTTTCTCAAAAACAACTCATGTATTATCGTGTGTACAGGCGCATGTGTACACTTGCATAAATAAAAGATTCAGTTCAACAAATCAAAGACTAAATATGAGCAGATACTTAATTCTGACCCAGTTTGGAAGACATCACATGAAAGATTCATCCCAATAGTGGTGACTCCACTAGCTGAGTTACGCATGTCTGCTTTGGGTCAGGGTCACAGGGCACGTGAACAGCTCAGGTAGGCAAGATTGCAAGTTCTTTACAACAGAAATCATGTAGGTCTATCCTTGAGTTCATTAGGTATTGCTAAGCAGTCTTTGGCATGTCATTACCACATAAACTGTAATCAGTTTGCCATCCTATCCTTTGTTTGGATATTGGGAGAAGTCTCTGCTGAAAGGGTTGTGTGACATAGGAACAGGCTGCCCAGGGAAATAGTTCAGTCCCCATCCGTGGTCGTCTTCAATAAACATGTAGATGTAGAACTTAGTAGCATGGCTTAGCGGTGGACTTGTCAGTACTATGGTAAAGGTTGGACTAGATAATCCTAGAGGTCTTTTCCAACCTTAATGATTCTAACTGATGTTAAGAGGTGCATTGGCACTGTGTTTTCACAAATGGGAAACTGAGGCACATGAAAACAACTTGTATTCAGACTTGCACAGGTTTTGGGTGGCCTGATTGCTGCTCAGTGGAAGTTAGGTGCCTGAATAATGCGGGTGTACGTTCTGCATCCAAGTCCTGCAATTGAAATGTGGACCTTCTTGGTCCATGTGTTAACTTTTGCTCCAGAATTGTCTTATTTTATAATACTCAGTAAGATATCTCGGTGTGAAAGCAACATACCAGCACTAATTTTCATTTAGAAGAAAGTAACAGTGTTAACAAACTGCATCCATCTAAGAATCTACCTGTAAAGAAGGGCTCTCTTTTGGATCAGAGATATGGCAATGACTTACGACAGACTTTCAAGGCTGCAGTTAATGCTGAGAGCCAAATACTTTTGATACACTCATAAAAGTGCTGATCCTTTGTGAGCCTCTTATGGAGAACTTGAGTTAGTTATCACAGTGAGGAATAAACCTGTTGAAAAGCCTATGCTAGAATTCATGATGCTGCCAAGTCTTTTAAGAAAATAAGTATTTGGTTTGTTGTTACTACAATGAGACTATCATGAAGCACTCAAAATCAGAGCGTTCAACGTTAACACAGTGTGTTTTTAATTGAGACAAATTTAGTCTGAGCCAGGGGCCGATCAAGAGAAGGAACATGAAGGTTATAGCCCTTCTTGAGCTTGGGTAAACCCATCCATCGATACCTGTTTGTGTTCAGCAGTTATTGTTTTGACAACATTTGCATGTTGTAGCAACATGTAAATGAAAAATTGGGCAAACTCTTACTGAGCCTGCATACTTCTGTCCTATGTTCTGTAACTTTTCATGATTCAATTATTTTGAGTATTTTAGATCTCTTAAAATATTTTTTGTTTATGATAGATACAGCTGAGGAAAAATATTGTTTTAAGGGCAAGGATGGCTATGAGTAGTTGATTAAAAATGCAAAGAAGATGCTAATTCACTTTTCAGAGTTAGGATCAATAAATCACAACTGAAAGGGCTGAATAGAGGAAATAAGCCCAGTTGAAACTGACTCAGCAATCTTAACATTTGTCTAAATCATTGAGCAGTTTGTTTAAAAAAAAAAAAGTCTAGGACAGATTCAAATAGTTCTTTGGGTTGGGGAGGATTCCACTTTTGAACTGGAAATACTTTCAGGCTTTTTAAAATTCCTACTACTTCTGTCCAGCAAAATTTTAACTATCCTACAGTACATCAATAAGAAAAACATATGTTCATTTTGTCTCTACACTTATAAATTCTAAAATCTATGTTCATTAAAATAAAATGTTATTGGATTGTTTTTAAGTGATTATTTTGAGTAACCCTGTGATTGGATCTCTAAATTTGGGCATCTGATGAAGAGAAAGAAGGCTTGTTTTGTTTAAAAAATGAAATAATTGTCTTTGAGCTTAGCTTCACTCTTCAGAGTGGAAGTATTCAGACTGTTTCAAGTGATGTGCTTGAGTCTCCAACAATTTTGATAGTCCTGTTTATCTTCCTTTTGCACATACAGAAAGAGTTTTTCTTTTCTCTTCTTTTTATTTTTATTTTTAATTGAGGATGTAATCTCAAGTTCACAGAGGTGAAAGACTATTTGGATATAGATTCAAACCCTTTAAAAACTACTTACCCTAAAGAATGTATAGAATCCTCCTTAAAATGTCTGATTACTAAAACAAGGGTCTTGGTATGTATGCATAAGAAATATTTAATAGAAATGTGCTATTTCTCCGAGTCAGAAAAAGGACTGCACAGAGAAACTTTGCCAGATGACACCAGGTCGTTAAGTGCTTTGTGAGAAAAATCTTGGCCTATCCTGCTTACTGATGAAACTTGCTTTCCACTTCAGTGAGGCCAACATTTCACTCATGGATGATGCCCTGGAGATTATCAAGAACATTAAGAAAAATTTCCCATCACCTCTGATTAATTACCCAGAGTAACAAGTTATCCCTTGGGCAACTTGTGTCTCAGCTATACATAAACATTGCTATGTGATTTTTAATCAAGTGCAAACTCTGCAACGAGCAGGATAACTTCACTGTTACAACAGTCACTGCTTAGGCAAGAAAGCAGTTCAACAAAATCTGTTGAGACTCTGATTCACAATGAAATTAAGTGTTATCCAAAATGAGGGTACCAGTTTGGGCTGTGCTGAATAACATGCAACTTAATGTTTGAAGAATTTGGGACAAGTAGTCTGACTGAAGAATTATAAAGGATGGGCATAAAATTGATCACTTTCCATTATGAGGTGTATGTGTATGCACACCTACCTAGCACTGGCATAGCCTGGGTTCTTCCAGACACTAGTATCCAGTCCTCGGCTACAGTGATCCCATATGCTCAGGAAAAATGAATATATTCTTCTGCAGTTAATGTGAAAATAGTTCTTGGAGAATTTAAACTCCCTACACTGTAAAGAACTCAGACTTCTACCACCCTGTGTTCATGTCAGCAGCCTGGTAGCATAAAGCTAGAATGATGGTCATTACTCTCTAATGAAGAAGAAGTAAGTTATGAACCTTAATGATTGAAGTGTGTGTGGGAATTGGGGGCATAAAGGGAAAGAAACACCCTAAAAAGGCTTTAGTAGAAATTAATCTCATGTATCAGAACTATTTGCAGAGGAACTTGGGAAACTATATTGGTCAGTGTGGAATGTACCCACAAAAATCTTGAATTCTTTCTATAGTACGAATACTGTTTTTTTTTTTTTTTTTTTGGTCTGAACATTCCTATTTATGTCTTCCTACCAGTTAATGCATTTACAGTATTTTCTACCCTCAGTGAGGACACACAGACAATTATCCAATTACCGTTCTTCATTATGTTACAATACACAAGTAACTTGTGAATATCACGGTCACATCAAAGTACATTGGCAGAGCTGGGATATGCGTCCTCCTTTGGCTGGGTAATAAAGCCATCACCTTTCCCATCACACTTTGCTGCATTTGTATTCTCACATCAGAAATAACTACATAAAAAGAATAGTTCTTGTTTAACTCTGCAAATACTAATTTAGGATATATTTTTGTTTTGCTGATTCCCATTTTTCAATGCTTTCCTCCCTCTCATTCAGTCCTAAGATGAAGATCTGCTTCTCTCAAAACTGATGTAGAGGCTATCTATGCCTTGAACTTTTCCTTTTCCTTTTCCTTTGTGCTATTTGTACAGAATGTGAGAAAGCTGGAATACTGGAGATGTAAATATCTCAAATCTGTATCATTCAAAAACTTGGTGCATGGACATGTCTGCACTTCTCCAAGAAGTGTTCTGTGATACAGAAGTGTAATTCATCGCACTTTATAGATGGGTAAACACAAAAGTGCAAAAGTTAAGTAACCATGAAGGCAATGTAGGGTATACAGAGATGGTCCCTAAACTCTGACCAAAAAAAAAAAAAAAAAAAGAAAAGGGAGTGTGTGGTGGGATTAAATTAAGAAATAAATAAGACAACCATAAAACCTACCAAGATCAGTACTTGAATTTATCCAGACAAAAGTTTGATTCAGAAGTGGCTCCTGAGTCTTTTCAGCTTGCTTGCTATGCATGCACTCCTGTCTGCCCACCTGTTGTTAATTATAACATCCTATAAATCTAATGTTAGAAGACTGGCAATGAGACACAGTGCCTGTACTGGCTTAGCGGATCCTCTAGGAAAATAAATTTTCAGGAGTTTATTCGTGGATGAGCTTCTGTGAGCCTGGCATTGTCATGTTCTGATATTTCTATTAAGAAGAACACAAGTGGATGTCTCTAAACAAATAATATCCTGGCTTTATATAGCCATTGTTGTTTCAAGCACCACATCAACAAACACTGATGGGAAGCTGTCATTTAATAAACAAAAATAGCTTGCTTGGTAATAAATATTTTTCTTAGAAACCACATTATTCTCTCTTCTGTGGATCATATGACTCTGCAGTTCCTGGATTTTTTGACTTTACAGGAGTAACAAAGAAACGTGGGAAATAATTCAGCATGGTGAAATCATTCAGCTTAGCAAAGCCTCTGCTGTGGTTAGAACAATTTAAAAATGTCTGATTTCACGCTTATGTGTCCAAATTCTTCTGTTTTTCAGGTAGCCACAACTCAGCTGAACTGCACAGTGCCACCTTCCTGAGATGAGGAAAGCAGTTAGCTTTGGCTGAATCACTTGGATTTCATGTCTCTTCAATGCAGAAGGGTGAGCAATATTTCCATCTCACAGGATGGGAATTAATTTCTTGTCTGTATGGGCTCTGAATACTTTCAAAAAAAAAAAAAAAAAAAGGGAAAAAAGAGAATGCCATGAATCATCGCTATTGACTCTGTTCTACATTGGCTGCCATTCAGATAACTTCCACTTATATTGATAAATAGGTTTTTGTAGTCAGCAGTGAAAAAAAACTCAATAGGAAAAAAGGGGAGGGGAAAAGTAACTTGAAGAATGGAAACACATACAAAGATGTATATGATTATATTATGTATAATGTGATATGTATGTCAGTGATAGCAGTTTAAATCTAGATTGGTTCTAAATACAAATCCTGTAAAGACATATGCACACAAATATTACAAGAAATGTTGTATTGCATTTAAATGGATATATTCACAAATGTGGAATAACTTGCTGACAAAGTCAAACTGACAGACCTCTCTATTGGCATTACTGATGACTAAGTTGGTCCAAAACATTTATCATCAGACTTTACTAAAAACACATATGCACTTGCATGCTTGTATGTGTTTGTGTATGAAATCACGTTTCACTCAAAGACTATAAGCAATAAGCACTTCTGTAAAAACAAAACAAAAATACCACCACCAACAACAAAACAAAAGAAAAACTCTGCTCAGTAGAAAGCCCTTCAAGTTTTCTAATGTGTGCTAAGAAGGTCATAAAAAGTTGATAAAAGTCAGGATTCATATTGTTTTACTGGGATCCTTTTACAAGTTGCTACGGATATGGATATTGGTATATTCTTCCATTTATTTGTTCCCCAATTATTCAATATTCTACAGCAAAGATTTTAGTATCCCTGTGTGAGAGCTTTTTTTCATAATGAAGCTCAATGTGGGTATGAATGTATTTATAAGGCTTCAGTGGCTATTGGCTCTGCTTGCTACTAAAATATGGTTTTGATTACTCTTAAACCTCCTGATTCAACCTACGTTGGGAAAGTTAAGCTATATTGTTTTTTACTGTTCACATGACACTGTGTATTCTAGCTCAGTTGAGATCCAAGGTAAAGTACAGTGGACCTGTACTAAAAGAAAAGCTATTGCAGCTGAATTGAAGCTGAAAAGTAGCTTAAAGAATATTAATAACAGAAAGGTAGTGAAAACAGTTCTGGTTTTAGGCAAACAACTTGTCAGTGGTTCAAAATGACAGTTTAGGAGACAGATAGGACAAAAAATTGCTGAAAGTATACAGGAAATATGAATCCTTGGAAGAAAAAATCGGAATGATGTTTGTTTAACAGGCAGGCTTTAAATGACCTCAAAAAAATTGTGTGCCACGTTGGTTACTGCCCTGTAATAGAATTTCATTACTTTGAAAGCAAATGTGGAGCCTGAGGCAACTTTGTTAGGTATACTAATAAGAATCTCTCTATTCTCTAGCTGATCTTCCTATGCACCTACATCTGTGTCTTTCCCTTTTCCTCTTGTTTGCTTTGATGATAATACAATATGCTGTTTACTTATGGATCACATCTAAAGCAGTTAATTCTTTACACTGAGTGTTTTCTCTGATTCAGTTCATCACAATTCAGCTGCATTGGTGTGCATTTCTATTTTTTTTAAATTGAAGGGAAAAAAGAAACCACAAAATAAAAACTGTTAAAGAACAGTGATGTTAATATATTGTGAAAGATGTGCATTTCTACTAGGGCAACAAAGAGAACACTGACAATATCTTGAATATTGATGTACCAGGAAAGGAGGGGAAATGCTGAAGCTGTATGAGAATAGAAAACTCTCTGAGAATGTTTGCTATGTACTTTAGTTCCAAAGCTAACTGCATCCTTATGGGCCAGTGGCCAGCCTCAGAGCTACCTCCTGTTTTTGGCATATGGTTTGGCAACTGATGGCTTCTGGTCTGTGCCCTAAGCCACACGTTCCTATTGCTGACTGACCACATTGGCCACACACTGTGCACTGTTCTGTTCTTTGGAGGAAAACATGCCACTGTTGGCCAGGGACTGGTAAGATCTCATGAATTCTGTCTTTCATGTTGAGCAGAAAATATTTTTAAAAAGCAAACAAACAAAAAAAAAACAACACTAAAATAGGGACATCCATCCTGCTTTGCAAAGCCTTATCTCAGTGTGCAAGTGCCTGAGAAGCAGAGGATCTCTCTCCCTAAAGAGCACCCTGACATTTGCTGGCTTCGGACATGGAGTTCTCTCCCCATATGGTTTGGGACTGGTATTTTCATGTAGTTTCTACCTTCTGTCTGTTAGAACTTTTGACAAATTGATTCTGTCAAAGCCAATAATTTTTCTCAGGAAATAAAACTTTGAAAGACTTGTTAATTGCATTGTTCCAGTACTAGATTTCTTCATTAAGTATTTTGTCCTCAGTGAGTTCAGCTCTTAATGTCAATGCTCCAAAGAATGTAGCCTCTGACATATCTATCGTGGTTGTACAGAAGTATTTTAACAGGCCATGAATCTGGGATGTTGTGTCTATCATGCTGATACTCTGTTTATGAAGGGAAAGGAGTGCACACTTGCAATTGCTTTCTAAGCATAAGTCCGTGTGCTCATAACACATTCTTGCTAAATTTATATTAATGGATGGAGACTGAATCTGCCTCCCTGTTAGCAAAATGTCAGGTCTTTTTGAGTCAACTGATGCTATACTTCACAGACGAATCTTCTTCACAGAAATATTTTTATTGGCAGGGAACAAGGGAGTGAGGGTTATCTTTCATAATGCATAGAAACAATTAAATCGTTAGGAAGAAAATTACCTCAGCTTAATACGAGAATGCTTTGCTGTAGCAGTTCTGATATCCAGACTCAACATCCAGTAATGAAGAGATCATAATAGTGCGGGTACTAAATGTGAAGGGTTCTGACAATCTGCATTTTCTTCCTTTCCTGGAAAGAGAAGGAAAGAAAGCATGTATGTTAATAATCTTCAAAATATTCAGAACATTAGAGAAATATTTTTTACTTTAGTTGAATAAATAAACTACAGAAGGTTTATTTTATCTTTCTATTTTAATATATTTTTTTGAAGTAATCAAATGTTAAACAGGAGGCAGCACAGGAAAACTGTGTTTAAAACCATTGCTCAGGTTACAAAGACACCATGAAGGGCTCACATTTTGTTTTATTTTTGTGAGTAATATTGTCTGCATTCCCACATGATCACAGAATCACACAGAATCACAGAATTTTCTAGGTTGGAAGAGACCTCAAGGTCATCGAGTCCAACCTCCAACCTAACGCTAACAGCCCTCCACTAAACCATATCCCTAAGCTCTACATCTAAACGTCTTTTGAAGACTTCCAGGGATGGTGACTCTACCACTTCCCTGGGCAGCCTGTTCCAATGTCTACCAACCCTTTCAGTGAAGAAGTTCTTCCTAACATCTAACCTAAAACTCCCCTGGCTCAACTTAAGCCCATTCCCCCTCGTCCTGTCACCAGGCACGTGGGAGAACAGGCCAGTGTATAAGCTCTAATTCATAGTAAGCTGTACGTTTTTTTTGTTTCCCCTCTTTGGACTACTTTGCATATTAGAAAGAATTACTATTTTTATTCCTTATAATGGTAATTGTTCTCTCATCAGCAGTCAGTTTCAAGCTAAGAAAGTACTGAAAGACTTGAAGTGAAAGGTGGAAAAACTAGGTTGAAAGCTGGTATCTTTTGTTGCAGAGTGTAAACTGTGGTTTATCACACACACAGACACACACACACACACAGACACACACACACACACACACACAAAATAATAAAGAAGACAACAAATTGCATCAACCAAAACCTAAGTAGGATTTTTTTTCTCCCCCCTCATAAACGAATAACAGTCGACAGTTCTGGAATGTGCACTCCTCTCCCATGAAAACATTTTTCCGCTCTGCCTTTTCCAAAAATCAAAAGTTCAAAGCTAGACTACTACACGTTATAAAAGAACAAATTTACCATGACATTTAAACAAAGACATGAGTCAGTGTATTCAGCTTTCTTGAGGGAAGAAGGAGTTGTGTTTCTTGTTAAGGCAAGGTTTGAAGTAAAGAAATTATTTTTGTCATTTTATATATCTCCTTATAATTATTTATGTCCAAAGATATTCTGTTTTACTGTACAATCAAAGTTAAAATTATTTCCCTTTCTGTCACTGATGTATTAAGGTTTACATAATTTCTCCTCAGAAAGCAAATTATTAACATCTTTGTTATATAACTGGTCATATGCAATCACAAACATCAATGTGCTTAGTATTATTTAGAATATCTGTGGCAAGCTAGGAGCCTCAGCTGCTTTTCTTTCCTATAAAGAGTGCTGCTTTTTGCCCCTGTGAATGGCACAAGCAAGATGACTGGCATGGAAATAGAGGACAGGCAAAATGAGGTGTCTTTGGACTGCTGTGGGTAAAGCAACTTTTATCTGGAATAAGAAGCATTTACTTTTGTGTTGCCTTAAATATAGGCGTATAACTAATATATCAAGCAGCTGAATTGCTCTATGTCGTTTTTAAAGCTGTCTAGGAAACTTGGAACACCATTTCCATTTATTTGGAGCAAGTGGCTGACTCATTTGTCTGCCTTGAAAAACCTCTACTTCTGTTCCTGAGTGAAGCAAGACAGATATTCTGGAAGTCACTCTTGTTGTAAAACAGCAGAAAAGTGCAGAAAGTCGCAGAGCTCCTGCTAGTATTGGGCCCAGTCATCCCCAAATGTATGTTTGACTTGGAGCATGTTAAGGGATGCAAACATCTGCTCGATACTGTAGTAGCTTTAATGTGTTCAGTTCTTTCAGGCAGATTGAATCTGCAGTCTTGTGGTTCAGGGCTGAAATAGACACAGATTGGTTGTTGCTAGACCAAAGGTCTGGTCTAGATTTACACCTTTGACATTGAGTATTAAGTTTGTTAGGATGGAACCAAAATCAGAAAAATTCCTGAGCTTGGAGAAAGCTGACATCTAAACCATATCCGACAGCTTTGGCCCACTATCAGGATTAATTTTTCCTTCATTAATATGCAAAGACTTGAGTTATTCCCTAAGAAGAGCAGTGCTCAGTATCTGTATAATAGATATGCTCAAATGCAAGGACACTTAAAATTTTTCTTCAATTTTTCTTTTTGAACCATATAGCTTAGCTATGAGGCTATAATTTCTGTAGCTGCAGCTCTCTTCCTGTTGCTTTTGTAAGATGATGTGAAAGGACCTTACCTGGCAGTTACCCATAGTCATAAGTTGTCTAAGCCTTTTTAAAACCCCGTTATATTTCACAGGGGAGCACAGAGGGTGTAAGGTAATTAACATAAATGTTTTTTTAAACTTTTCAAATGGAAAAGTCAGGATTTTTAGAAGTCAGGTTGTTTTAGAGGTTTTTAACTGGTTGTGCCACTGCATTTTAGAGGTTTCAAACTGTTTGTGCCATTGCATTTAATGTTGATTATGAATAAGATTATAGAAAATAAAGGGACACAGTCTGTGAGAAATACACTTCTAGTAAGGGAAAGGTCCACAAGCAGTTCTGTTAGGTACAGTTACATACCAGTGACAATGGCTAGAAGCACCAGGCACAGGGAGACTGCATTAGGTGAGCTGCTGTGTAGCTGAACCACGTTTTGATAACCACCGGAATAAAGACAAAACAAAAACAAATACTGCTGGATAGACAAACTCATTTAATTTTTCAGGTCTTTTTATTAAATTATAAAAGTTGTCAAGAAGGTTGTACTAGGATATACATGTCATTAATAGCTGGGAGTAATTAGGTGGCAATGCCTTTACAGAAAGAGGGCAACTGATTAACAGGCTAGTGATAACTACACTTGCTGGCCAGGTGTAGATGAGGGCAAGAAGGGGATTGTTTCCCCTTCTCTCTGGAGCCAGGCATAGTCCTTGCCTGTATGCGTCTTGGTTTGGGTGCGTGGGCAATACAGGCAGTAATACCCCATGCTCTGAAACAGGCAGAACCACACAGCCCAGCCAAATTTGAGCACCAGCCACTGTAATAACTATCACACCGGGCAGATGCATATTCCCCTGGCCCATGCTTCCTGCATTATACAAGCGAGCAGGAAAGACTCTCACCAGAGGTTAGGAAAACTGTGAGATTTATAACATTGGTGGTAGGTGGAACAAGGGAGACTGTCAGACCAAGGGAGCCAAATATTTTAAGCATCTGCTACAGGCCTGTGCCAGATGCAGGATACCAGACAAGATGTGCCATTTGTCTGTTCTTGAATGGAATTTCCTATGTCCCTAATACCAAGCAAACTCTGTTTATTTATAATATAACTACTTCTGATTTTGGAGAGATGATATACACCACTTTTCATCTTTTCACGCTCACAACAATATTTAAATGCCTAAAAAGTGATTTATTTAGCTCTATAAATTCTGTCAGGCTTGGCAGTTGTTTTGCTTTGTCATGGATGAATCTGTAAAGGTTGGCAAACTCCATTCAGGGAAGCTGAACTGTGTGGTTCACAGAAGTATGGCTTTCTATAAAGTTTGTCTGGGTTAAGGATGAGATCCAAGTTCTTTCAAGACCTGCATCAGCAGGCACTGGTTTCAGGTGACCATTTCCATGGGCACAAAAAGAAGAATGTCTTAAGATGCTGACTGTCCTCTCCTGAAAGTGAAGTTATATTCCACTTCTATGTCATAAGTAATAAGGGATCCCAATTATTTCCCAAAGAAATCAGAAAGAATTTCAAAGCAAAACTTTTTTATTTGAATATGTAAATTCAAAACTACAGCTCTTTGGAAACATGTATTAATTGTAAGTTCCATTTCCCTAAGTGAGGTTCTAGACAAAATTAGAGGGGAACATAACCTTCCCAGAGTAACAATGTCAGAATGAGATCGATTACCTGGGAGCTGCGTACCCCAGTTTTGAGTCTGTGTGCTGCTTTATACTGATACAGAAGACATAAGCCCCAAGCTATGCCTAAGACCAGGTAGAAAATCAGTGCTAGGGTGCCTGGGACTGGAAGGAAAATCCAACAGCCCCACAATACAAGTTTTTGGCTCCAGTACAGGCCAACTGTGTAGCAGAGTCAATCTTTCTTGGCCTCCTTTAACGTCAGCACCCTTCCCTGCCAGTGTGGGCACGGCTGCTTCCTCTGCTTCAAAGACGCGCCATGCTGGGCCTGTCAAACCTGCCAGCCTTTACCCTGGGCCCTTTCTGGTACCTCAGCATGTCCCACAGTCCATTTACAAGTGGACTGTGTCCTGATCACCTTGCTGCTCTAAGACTAAGACTTTTTGTGACCTGTTGCTAGCTCTTCAGTTCAGAAGAAACACCTAGGAGACTTCTGACAGTCTTCTTTGGCTTAGGCCCTCAATAGGCCCAAGTTCTCCCCCCCCTCCAGAAATCTTCAAAAATGCCTTGGCTTCTTCCAAGGACAGGATAAGAGAATTAAAAACAAAACCCTTAAAAAACAATAATAAAAAAAAATCAACTGTGAGATAGAAAAAGTGACAACTTCTTGTTTCAAATTTGCTGACAAATACTGAGAGCCCACAGAATTATTAACTGTAATCCAAGTTTTTCCACTGACGTTCCCTAGAACTTTCTAGGTCACCAGCTACATTAAAACATGTGCAATTAACTGCCTGCATAAACATGCTGCATGAGCTCATCCCTTTCTGTCTTAATTTTTTTGTTTGTAAATTCGAGGCTGTAGAATTTGCCTGTGGTATTGTTCTGAAGTCCAGCTTCTGACTGCAGTTGTTATTACAATAAGAACTGCAACAGATGTCAGAACTGAGTGAAAGCCCTGCCATTTAGCAATTAAAGTACAGACCACAGCCATCACTTTCTTTTCTTTTTTACAGGTGTAAGACCCCATATAACAGGAAACAAATGCTCACACTTGCTTCTAGATGTAGTCTTCTATTAGGAGAATATCCATATTTTTTTTCCCACTCAAAGGTTTTTCCAGTACACTTAGCTGTTCCTAGCTGTAGCTAGAAAAGATGCAGCTGCGTTTTTTGGCTTACATAGCTTGAGCTCAACCCTAAGCAACAGCTTAGTCAGAGCTGTTTTACAAAACTATTTCTCTGTAAACGTTTTCATTCAGCAGTCCGCATGTGATATCTTTGCTTCCTTAAAACATATGAGTGACTGTGTGCCTTATCTTCCTATTACCAGCTTGGTTAGATACTGATTTGGGAGGTGGTTCAAAACCTGGGGCCAGCGATGAGACAGCGCTTAAGGAAAGCTCAATTCTGGGGGGAAGAGGGGGAGGATCCTGTGATAGGCAGCCCAACAAGCTGATGCTGAGTGACAGAAAGCAGCAAATTGAGTGGCAGCTGGGTAGATATAGTCAGCCTGCAGAAGAATTTCTAAACCACCCTTGAGTTCATGGTTTTGGAGAGTGTTGGTTTGCAGAAGGACCTCAGGTGAACAGAACATAAGACAAAGGATCCAAGCTGTTTTTTTTTTGTTGTTGTTGTTGTTGTTTTTTCTTTGCACTCACCTTTTGGGGTGCTCAGAGTCTAGAGGCAAGGCCTTTGCTTGAGGCTTAGGACAATCTCTTATGTAGCTAAATCATGCAGCCTACAGAGGCTCCTGTAAGGAGGCTGCTGCTTACCACAGAGGTATAGTCCAGCCAAGAATAGCATGTGTTTCCTCCTCTGCATCTAGCACAACTGTAGCTAAGTGGTTGCTTATGTTCAGAAATGAATGAAATATTCAATGAAAACAAGAATCTTCACTGATGCGACCACTGCTTCTTAATCATTACACAAAATACTGTTGTCTTGCCCAAGCATGCCTGGCTCTCTAAGGATAATGGAGACAGTACAGTGTTTGGATAGCTGCTGTTTTTACTGAAGAGCGGGGAGGGTGTGCCTGTGTGAGGGCATGTTCACAAGAGTTTTATTTCCAGAACAAAATAGGTACATCTGGAAAGAGCATAATCCAGGTTGCCAGACTCTGGCACTGCTACTAGAAATAATCCCTTCTCAGGAAGGTACCAAAATGTGGCTGTCTGGTTTGCCCACAGGTATCTGGGCATTTTTCTTGGCAGGCATGAGTACTGGCAGCTGTTTGGCATTTTGGTTCCTGCCCCAACTAGTGTCTATTCTTTCTTTGCTGAGGATGGAAGGATATGCCTGTGGTTAAATCACTGGCCCAGGGATTAGGCAAAGTGGGGTCTGTTCAGATTTTAGTCTGCATCCTTGGCCTGGTCACTTAAGAAAGAATTTTGAAAAGTGCTCAGCACCCACAAACAGGATCAGATTTTTCAAAAGCGCTCTGCTTCCACTGAGGCCGTGGCCAGATGATCAAAGGAACTTTTCAGAAAATTTGGCCGCAAGAGCCAACGCGAGAGCTACTGGGTGCTGAGCACTCCTGAAAATCTGGTTCTCATTTAGGTGCCCTGGTGGGAACTAAGCTCTCCCAGTAGCCCCCATCACGATGGGAAGACACTTGAGAATCTGGCCAGCAGCAATCCCTTGAAATGTTACACCAGCAAATTTCTCCGTGCCTCAATTTCCTCTAAAATGAGAGTGACGTTGCCAGGGTGCTTGTAAGGATAAATTCATTAATCTACTGTATGTGATGTTATTGGATGCTTCTACAGCAGCAGAGGGAGGTGAAACATTTGTAGTATAATATCTTTCCAGGCATACCGGTCATCTACGTAAGCAGGAGTGTGTTAAACAGACTGGAGCACGAGTCTAGGAGTCAGCTTTTCTGCATGCAAAATTTTCAATCCGTCAGGTTCAGAAGCTGCTCCTCTTTATTTTGCTTGAAACCCCTAATTGTGAGTCAGGGCCCTCCTATAATAGGGGATGTAACAAACAGATGAAAAAGACTCACCCTGAAAAGCCTTTACACTAAACATGAGGTGGGGAAAATACATTGGAAAGAAATGATAAAGCTGCTCTGTTCAGCTGTTTGCCTTCTGAACTCCCTGCCTGTTGAATACAGTAGTTTTATCGTACTCTTTCCTCACATGATATTCTTTTCTCACATCCCACCAAAGTGTTTAGTGGTTTCTTAGGAATTTGGGAGTCTTCAAATTTGAACTTATAAAGAAAGTAGACAATCTTTTCAATAGATACCCATATGCAGGAATGTTTTTGGCAGGTGCTTTTTTTCTGGTTTTAGCACCAAAGAGCCTTGAATTTGAAATGGACATTTTATTCATCTTTGCTGTTAAGTTCACAGTGGCCTCAATTTTGCCTCCAGATGGAGAAATCTGAAAGGTCTTGTGCCTCCTGCCGTGTGTGCTGGAGCAGCCTTCCTCCTCCTTCCGAGCAGCCCCTCCTCACAGGATGCAACATTTTCTTTCCAGCTGACAGAGGAGCTTCACCCCTCCCTCTCCCCCCTATTTTTGGCCTTCCAGCACTGTCAGCATCTGTGCGAGCTAATGCTGCCCAGATCCTTCTCCAAGGGGCACCGAGGGCTGGCACGCAGACGTGAAGCCCCCAGGCTGTATCTGCGAAACCCAAGAAACCTCAAACGCATTGTTTCCATAAATGCTCCTCAGCTGACTGGGCTGCGGGGAGTTTCTGTGCTCCTCAGCCCTTGCCTCTCCTTGGGGAATGGGAGGCGCAGGCTCCAACTCACTTTCCCGACCGCCTGTGGGCAGACATGGCGCTGACGCGAAGGCAGCTCGAACCGCAGCGCCACAACATGGGGCAGGAGGCGCAAAACCAATGTGTGGGGTCTCGACCGATCAACAAGGGGTCCCAAAGCAGGGCCAGGCCCTTCACGTAGCCCACGGAGGGTGAGCTTTTGCTGCCTCACTGACAACAACATGGCCTGGTGTGGGAGGGCTGCCCCAGGCCTGTGTGGTGACCACTACTGGTGGTTAATGGCCGCCGAGTGGTGCAGAGCCATGGTGGTGCCCCGCTGCTGTGGGAGTGTGGAGCAGCTGCTTGGAGGTTCAGTGTGGTGCTTGATGGGCACTCCTGTTACAGCATTTTAAACAACACTATTTTTTTGTTGTTGTTTTCAGTTGTTTAGATTTTTTTTTTGAAGTGGAGTACAGCAACGTTGTACCACAGTGTGACTAAGTTGAGTCAGCTGACACAAAACTCCGCCATCGTGACAGCTTTGGGGCCTCAGGTGTGACCTTTCACATCTTCTAAAGGCCTCAAATTTGTTTCATGAGTTAGCAGGCCAAAATACTTCTCCCTGTCACCTTTGGTGGCAGAGCAGGAGAAGCAAGGAAAGAAGGGAGGGTTGTGGCTCCCTGAGCTGAGGCCTGAGGAACTGTGTCCTGATGTGGCTGTTCTTTTGAAGGATGAGGCTGGATGTTGTGACTGGCTATGGTGCTAAAATTCCAGCCCTCAGTATGCACGATGAACATTGAAAATATAATAGACTTCTGTTCATTTGTTTTTTGAAATACTTGTTTTCATGACATGAACGGTTAGGAAGTTGAAAGCAAGTGTAGCATAGAAAATGTCCCTGAGCAGTCACAAATTGAATTTGTTTTGCTTGTGTTTTGCAGACCTTTTGTATTGAGTTCTTGAGAGCATTCAGCATACGAGTGACAGATGTGATGTTGAAAATAGAATAATAAAAAATATTCATTGCAAGTGAATACTGAGCTCAATGAAAGGCATTTTTTTGTGCTTGCAGTTTGAATCTAAGAGTAATCTTGACCTTGACTGTGGGACACAGAGATGCTGTAAGAATTGTGTGCCAAAACTAGTCAGTTGTTTGGATTTTAGGTACTATTTGCAACTTGTTGCTTCAGACCAACCAAAAGGCAGTGAGTGATGGTGACACTACAAAAGACAGATGAGCAAAATGGATTTCCTTCAAACAAAACCTTAAAAGCCATTTGATAATGTTATAGCAGGTCAAAATGAAAAACTTTAGTGCTGGAGGTGAATCTTTGATCAGGAATTGGGTTTGGATGGTAACATCTTCTTTATTACCAGGATAGCATGTACAAAGGTCTTAGCTGTGGCTGGTAATACAAGCTTAGGGAGCAAACCTTAAAATGCTTCCCATGTTCCCCAATGTAATAATTTATGCTTAGATCACCAAAAGATAATAGTCTGTAGGAGGTTTTGAGAACAGGGATTAAGAAGTCACCCCTGCAATGGCAACTTTCGTTGTTCTGCACAGGCCTCCTGAAGTCAGCTGCTCTGGTTGGATCTGCAGGACAGGGATTCCTGTAACAGGCACAGTGTCCAACTGCAGCATGATTCTGTGGAAGACAGAAGCTGCTGCTGCACGTGTACCTGTATGCGCATACAGCAAAACAGCTGAGATCTCACTGCCCAGACTTGCATGCGACTTCTGTAGCAGTAGGAACGCAGATCATCGTGAATACCTTCATCTTTCATTGGAACATATTTCTAGAACTATTCATTAGGAAGGCCAGAATAGGATGGGAGAAAATCTTTCCAGTTGTTGCCTTGTTAATTCACATAGAGAACTACTATTTAATAAGCAGGCAGGATAGCTCTTGTGATTTGATTTTCAGCTTGTGAATTCTGAATTACACAAGTACTGAGTCTTGTACAGCATCACATCACAAATTGTACCCACAATAAGTATTCCAGTCTCAACATACGTTCAAGAGGAGCCTAATAATGATTACAGACGTTTTTGAAAGCACAGCTGGATTTTGCTAAGCTCTGCCCATCCTCAGCAAAAATCTTTCCATTCATTGGAGGGCTTGTGCTCTGTTTGAGAGCTTTTTATTTTTTTGTCCTCTTTGAGTTGACCAGAACTTGGCTTTGGCCCTTTAAATCCTCCTCCCTATCAGCTCAGCAACCGCAGAGGCAGTTTATTACTGAAAAGAAATCTAAGAATCAGTTTTGGCCAGCATTGTCTTGGAAAGTTCATTTTATTAACATGGTTTTGGTTTTATTTCAAAAACACTTTGACAAGCACTGACATTTTTGGAACCAGTAAAGCACAAGAGACTTACTCCTAAAGGCCTAAGCTTTGCATTTTTCTGCAGCGAACAATGTGATGTGCTACTATGGTAAATTCAATTCAAGCCACTGACTGAAAGGAAATAAGTACCGAGTGTTGTCTTTTTTCCTTCATTTTCTAAAATACGTATTGTGTGCATGTTAGTGCTTGTGGGTTGTATTTGTTTAACTACTCTTAGCTTATTTGCTTTTTATCTGTAGTACAGGTGACAGATATCAATACTGGCAATATAAATTTCCCTTGTAAGGCTGCTTTTATTTCTCAACTTTGACCTAAATTAACTATCTTTTGACTTTTTTTCTTAGATTTGCCAACAAGGGTCCCAGTTGTGTGTTTTATATTAATGTCCATCAGCTAAGAGTTGGACTAGGATTCATGTACGAAGAAGTACTGGGAAAAAATCTGAACACTTTTTTTTTTTTTTTTTTTTTTAAGGGCAAGCTGAAAGAAAAATTCTGCTCTCAGAGCCACATAAAAGATCCTTATTCTGATATTCTGCATTCACTGGAGCTCTACACGTGGTGGAAAGAATGGAAGGGCAGAACAGAGGTAAGTTGTTTGCTGGCATAAGCAGACTTGACTACTAGATTTCTTCAGCGGTAAGTTGACTGTATTTGGTTTGAGCGTCCCTGGGACTGTGCCACCATCAGTTCTGTCCCCTAGAAAATTATACTGAGTACATGAGAGACAATGTAAGCATCTCCATTTCAGTGACTGTGCTGTATTATATATGTCTTGTTGCTACACCTCTGAACACTGGGTTTTGTTAGAACCTTGGTTTGCTCTCTGGAACTTTAAATGGTCAAATACTTTGCTTGAAGGTCCCCATGCAAGTCTACAGTGTACTTCTGCCTGCTTCTTTCCCTTCAGAGACAAGAATACAGTATTGGTCTAGAAAGAGTGTCCGCTTTTTTAGTTATCAGGAAACTGCTGCAGATGTTTAAAAAATCCGACTTTAATATACTTTCGTTTTCTAGTACATCAGGCTGTCAGTTCTGACTCATTCTGCCTTTAGTAGGATAGGTTTTGTGTATCCTATATGTTGCTGTGATAGATTTCTAGGAGTTGAAGTGAACTGGGATACCTGACTTAGGAGTTCTTCATTGTTAGTGCTATGGATGTTTATTTAAAATAAAAACCATCTCTTAAGTTTGCAGTGTGTATATGTGTATATATATATATATATATATATTTTTTTTTTTTTATCTCAACTTTGTTTCAGAGTAGCTGCATAAATTACGTGACCTGTTTCTCCAGTTGCATAACCGGATTAAACAGGCCTTTCCTTAAAAGAATGGAAAAGATCTATTTAGGTTTTCTGGTTTTGTTTTGTTTTAGGTGGTCTTGTTGGTACCATTTATTTCTTTTTGGCAAATGTGGTGTTCTCAGAAGCTGACCTTCAGAAGGGTTGTAATTTGGGATTGCTATGAGCATTTGTGGTAACAGGCCAGACACCTCTAGACTAAGTATAGTGAACACAGGTAAACTCCTCCTGAAGAGGCAGAAAAAGCAAGGTGTTCAAATGAGTGTAGCGTACAATGCATACCAGAAGGATGCTCTTGCTGTGTGATATTATGCATGGCGTAGCTGCTAGCATGCTTCTCAAATCTTAAGTGGAAAGTTTCTTACCTCCCAGGAACTCCGTATTATTTTTGAGTGCCCTCATGTTGAACTCAGTGTAGTTGCTAATGCGACCCTGCGAGTAACGATGTCCACATACGTGCACAGACACCACAGTCATCAGTTTACCGCTTGCACACAGCACTGGGAATAGAACTTAAGACCTTCGCCTCCGCAAACACAGCTGCTCATCTGGCTGTGGGCTTTGTAGCCAGCAGAGGGAACTGATAAACACTCTCATAGGGCTCCTTTATATATTTTTTTCTAACCAAAAGAGGGCACTGATTCTCACTCACTCCATTACATATCACCCCTCAACAATTTCACCTGCCATTCAAGAAGCAACAGGCTTGCATTCATCTTGCTTTTGGTATGAAACGTGGCTTTGCATGAAGAAGTTTTAATCATCAAAAGATGTCACTACACTGCATAGTGGTATTAATCCCCTGCAGTGCAGTTATGAGACATTAAATTCATTACACATCAAGACAATTACAGAAACACATCCAACATTTCAGGAGTATGGGGAGACCAAGCACAATTGTTTACTGATGTGTACAGAGAATAGGCACAGTTATTGCACAAGACCCACAAAAGGCTTCAGAACCAGGACTCATCATTATCTTTTTAAACACACAGCTCCATGAC
The DNA here is from genome assembly GCF_964211825.1 of Aythya ferina. Taxonomy (NCBI): domain Eukaryota; kingdom Metazoa; phylum Chordata; class Aves; order Anseriformes; family Anatidae; genus Aythya; species Aythya ferina. Next base: position 118,425,746 of record NC_140296.1, on the reverse strand, counting down.
TTTTGCTAAAGCAGCATTCTCTTAGCACAAAAAATAGATCTCACTTTCTTATGAAGGAAAGGCCATAGGAAGGAAACGTACACTAGCTAGGGTTTTGTGTAAGTAAAGAGGTAAGAGTAACTTCTGTTCAGTTAAATATGGATATTTGTTGGTTTTAATCAAAGATGGATCAAACCACCTCTGTTTTTGTCTTTATTGTTCCTCAGTACAGTAACTCCATTGAACCGTTGCTCTTTTACAAACATGACACTAGTGAAAATTAAAAATTATCTCCCTGTGGAAGGAAGGAACCCAGTGCAGTAGGATAATCGGAAAGTCAAAAGAGTGAGGCAATATATGAGGGTATATTTAAGCTTCAGGGATAAAGATATAATCTTTCCTGCCCTGGGTTGTATAGGAAGACATAGAACAACTGGGCTGAAAATACTCTTGGAGGTGTGCTTTTGTACATACGACAATCATCACCACCTGCAGCAGAACATATAACCATTAATCATTCTTTTTCTAGTCCTTATCATTCCTGCTGATCTTCTGCATCAAGCATCAACACATTCATTTTTCTTGATAATGCAGTATTCATAAGACCACTCTCGTGTTACCAAGATTGAGCTCTTACGGTTAGGTGTTGCCTGTTGTTTCTGGTCCATGGCAGTGGATCTGTGCTTGCTCATTCTGACAAGATTGTGTTAGTCTCAGCTAACCACAGAGGGTAAGAAAGGGGCGTCATTTGATTATTTATTTATTTGCTTTTCCCTCCAAGAACTAGTTTCAAGTGCCGTTAGGGGTTTTTAAATGATTTCAAAGGAAGTTCCGAACTGTTAAGAGTGAATTAGATTCTCTCAAGAATTTACCCTGAAATTCTCCCTGCTGTTCAGCCCTAAGGAGTCATACAAAGACAGATCAGCTGTGAAGGGATGGACTTTATAAGGCTGAATATGAAATGAAGTTTGGGATTAAAGTGCTGGACTGGAACTTAGAAGAGCTAAATCTGACTCTCTGTTCTGCAGTGAATTTTCACTGTGACCATAAGCAAAACCAGTCCATGTGTTTAGTATCAGAATGGCCAGAGGAAACACATATCTGCCTCACAAAGAGGTGGTGAAAATAAATTCATGAAGATTGCAGTGTTTCTCAGTCAGCGGTAATGGCAGGCCACTGAATAAGTAGTCAGTGATGAATTTGTCCTGTATCTAGTACAGTTGTACCTTTTCTACATATCTAGTCTAGCACTTTTAACATCAGTGGCAATTATTCTAGTAGTTTCACTGGGCATTTATACCCTAAATGAACACCTTAAATAAAACCACAAGTGCAACCACGAAGAGAAACGGCTAAGCATGCCTGCTTAACGCTTCACTAGTCTATGGCTGAAAAAATAATATAATCTCATTACCTTTACTTCGTTATTCTAAAATACTACGGTTATTCCTCAAAAAATCCAAATTCCTTCTGCTCTCATTGATTTTCTCTTATTGACTCACTTTTTTTTTATATTATGGTTATAGCAATATTTTAAAGTGATATTATTTTTTATCTTAATATCAGTATGTTTTGTAAAAAAAGGAGTTTCAGGTCAGCACATAAGTCAATAAAGGCGTTTCTAGGCGTTTTAAGTTCTCTGTGAGGCATTCTGCTTGCAGTTTCCCTTCATCCCCTGCTGCAGAGTGATGCTCAACTGAATTATCTTCAGCCTAAGAGAAACTGCTCAGAGGAGATTCTGATCTAAATTAGACACATTCCTTTCAACAGAGTTTTCTTAATATGCCCCGCAATCCATTTTTGAAATGCCAAAATGCTACATTTCACAGCAGGCTTTAATAAAATATATTTTGCTATACATATTTTCTTGTGGCAAATGCATTTTTTTGAAGTTTTCATATTGAAAAATTGCACTGTTAGAAACTGATATATCTGATGGAGTAAAATTCTGTATCAGTAATGAGGCTTTACTGCCAGATTTGAGACATAAATTTTGTATGCTTTGCACTTAAAATCACATATCTGTACTTTACAAGAGGAGTTTTTTGTTTTGGAGGGGGAAGGGAGATTTGCTATAAAAGTCTGATGTTAACTAAACAGTCAAATTTTGTAGCTCAGAGACAGAATGTCTGTTATAGGAGTAGAGCCTATTGTTTTTTCACACTTCTTCTATGGGCAACTTACATGGATTACCTGGATGCAATTATAGTTTTACTGTAAGCCTACTATAGGAAGTACTGTACTTTGTTTTTGAAGAGTTACTTTTCTTTTTTAAAGATACTTATGTAATCTTCCAGGCGAATAGCTGAAGGCAATGTTTGCTTTTTCTTCATTAGATACAACAAGTAACATGTAAAATACAGGAAAACAAACAAGCAAACCTCAGAGCATCTAGAAAAGGGCATTTTGAGCAGAGTTCTGCTGATGCTCTACAGAGTAATAGCTTAAAATGTTGCAGCTAATGTGAATACAGTTGTGTGGACATAACTCTTACTTAGAAAAGACTTATTTGGGGAAAGAGCAACAGAGTCAATTTAGGAAGAGAATTATTTTTCTTTCAAAAAGAAAACATCCCTTTTTAACTGCAACATGTATTACAGTATAAACAAACTATTTACAGTCAGCATTCACTGCTTGCATTTAGTAGTTCATGTTCTCTCCCTCATCTCTGAGCACTGGAAAGAGGCAATCTAGGATTGGGATTTCTGTGATGGAATTTCTTTAAACAGGTGACTGTGTGCTAAAAGTGCTTTGACTCACACAAAATAAGAGACTGGTACTAGTCACTAATAGATTTGTCTTTGTGAGGATGGATAGAAGAATAGAGGGGAGTGCAAACATAGTTTTGAAAGCACTTAGATTTGAATGTTTCAACTATTCAGCAGCTGTCAGAAATACCTATATAGGCAAACTTGATAAAACATACTTCAGGCTGATCTACAGATTTCACAGACATACAAAGTCTATTGTTCCAAGAAACAGGATTTTGCTTGTGAAATGTGTACTTTAAGCATATTTAGTACCAGACAGTGAACTCCATCAGCTTTCTTATTGTGCTTCTGTGAGGGCATAAGTTCAATTATGCCTTTTTTTTTTTTTTTTAAAGGCAGTGAAATCTGTGAAGATGCACTTCAGTCTCAAGACTGGCTCCATTTAGCTTGTAAATTACAATAGTAATAATTAAAAAAAAAATCCCTCCTTGAGTTAGCAGTATGAGTTAGCATTAAGCATTTTTTTTTCAAACTGAACTAAAGGCAGCTTTAAAGTGTACTTTTTTTGCTAGCTTTGGACTGAGAAGATTATTAAGAGGGATAATAAACTGTTAGAATTGGTCTGGATATACTAACGTCTTCAAAATATATCAGAAAGGGAAAGAAGACTATTTCTCAGCCACACGATGTTTCCCAGCAAGATCTGTTTTTATTTCATTGCTAAAACAACAGATTGTTACTAACTTAACTGTCAGATGACACTCCATCTAAAAAAAAAAAAAAAAAAAGCACCCTGCCAGCACCACCCAGCAAGGCAGTGCTAGAGTTCATGTTAAGGCTTCCTTGCAACAGCTGGTTAGAACAGAAACCTGAAGTAGCAGTAATCTTACCTTGAGTGTACAAGATCCAAGGAGAGAAGATCACTGGTTCAAAACAGTGGAGGACTGAGAAAGTGCTCTGATCAGCTGCTGGTAGCATGCACTTGGCTTTTATGTGCAGGTGGGAGGAGCTGCTCCCTACGGTAGGTGGGCAGTAAGGATAGCAGGCAGACAGCCTTCAGAAGGCATTATACAGTAGGTTTTTGCTCTTTGGGGACAGAGGGAGGGGGGAAAAGCAAGCTGAATGGCATTTACAGGAGAAATAGTGTTGGATTTATTAGTTTGTTTTTAAATTATTTAGTTAACTGAAGATTTTTCTATTATATTTGTTTCTCTAAATCCGGTATAATTGTTCTGGTTACAGTTATAATGCTACTAGGTCTCACTTAGTCTTTTGGAAATATTTTCACAGCAGTGAGATAACACGAAGTGATTATCAGAAAGGCGTGTGTTTCCTTTTCTAAGAAGGAATAGCTATGAAGAAGTAGCTTGCTCTATGTTCCAAATGTCCACTCGATCACAACTCTGGAACCCTCCTGAGTTTCTCTTGTGCTGTGCTACCCAGCTTTTCCTTGACGCAGCTGTAACGTGTTCCATCTACACACTGACTTTCTAGCAGTTTAGTTTAGCGGTTTTATTGTTCCCTGTGTCTGAGTTCTAAACAGTTTTCCCAACTGGTATTCTCAAAAGGCAAATGTAGCCAAAAAGACAAACCAGTAGGAATACACATTCCTGGTGGTTTCTGTGTAAAATTATTCATTGTTCATTTTAACTCATTCACTGCTTTCAGGGCACGGAAGAGTGGGTGGCACAGTGTCCAGACAGTGGCTCCTGGAGGTAAAACAAACAGTTATACCCATCTGGAACGCACTGATCCTGTGTTTGCACAAGTCCCTGAATGAGGCATCTGGTCCTTGATTGGTATTATTTATCATAACATACAAGCAAGACCTGTGTCATATTGGAACATTTGTGAGTGGAGGAAGCCAGAAAGATAGAAAAGGAAGAGGAGGACAGTGGCGTGAAATCAAGGGGGAGGCTAGAGGCACAGCCTGATTAAAAATCTGGGGAGGGCCAGGCAGAAAAATGAATGAGAATCTGAATCTACAGAGTTGGGATAAGCAAGGTTGTAGTGAAGGTGATGGAGGGTCAGATATATTATATACCACTTCTTGCACTGAAGGGCCAGACTTGTCTCTGGGTGAAGAGGTATGAGAGCCTTGTAGAACTTCTGTCGATATCCTGATTTTGTTCTAGGTGTTAGACTCCTGTGTCTCTATTTTGATATCTGAATATATAAGTGATGCTCAATGTAAATAGGTCTCAAGTCCAAAGATACTTATGTTGGGAATGCATATTAACTCTTAAGATGGACTCAGAGAAATAATCACTTTCTTACTGTTCTTTTCCTTTTCTCTTGATTATAATGAGCACATTTATTTATTTATTTAATGCATGCAATCCTATTTGTCCTTTTACAAAAAGGCTTAGAAACCAATTTGGGTATCCGTATCAGTGGCAGAAGTACCTGCATAACCTAGGTGATATAGGCTCTAAGATTCAGAATGGTTAAGTCATGGGACTGGTTAAATTGCTCTGTTTTCTTACAGCTATCAGGTCCCTGTTAATTAGGGTAATTTCTACATTGTTGCAACTAATTACCAACAAAAGCCATGTTATTTTATTTCTGCTGTACTTGATGCATTTTTACAATTCTTATGTAGAGATGAGTACTCTTCTCTGAAGAGGTTAGTGTGGTTTTATTCAGAGGCTACACTAGCAATGGTAATGTAGGAATAGGGTCAGCAATGGTACAAATTATAGCGGTAGGTTTATGTAATTAGTTCAGGCGTGGGCACCTTGTGATGGTTCGATTAAATGATGCAAATAAACTGGAATTCTATTCATCTAACATCTGGCTTTGTACGTTCTGAAAATCTTGACCTAGATTCCTATAATTAGAGAGTAAATAGATATCTGGTCTCTTATTTAATGACTAATTTAATTCCTTAAGTCCTTATTTGAAGACTGATGATTCACTGTCTCAAAATTGTTGGCCTTCCTTTGGGTCCATCTTAAAATCAGTGGATGCTTTCTATAAGCTCAGTACCTTCTAAAGATCAAGCTACTTTTTTCTTGGAAACAAAAGCTTAAACGTAAAAGACTATCTGTAGGTTGATTTTTATTTACTTATTTAAGCTTCAGGTGCTAAGTGCCACTTTTCAGAAGTGAGTCAATACTCAAGTGAACTCAGTATAAAGTCCTCCATTCTCCACTGGTTGTGCACAGTGATCACATGTCCTAGTGTACGGCAGAATCAAGGGTAACCTTATCTTTTTATACTTCCGGAAGAGGAGAACTAAGAAGTTTTTTTTTTTTCTTCAGTTCTTTCCTTCAGGGAATCTTAAAGCACTTTCAAATATTAAATAAACTTATCAGCAGATAAAATAGATGAAAAGTATTAAACCATAGTAATGATTATTTAAGCACCACTGTGATGTAATTATACGGAAAATTACTGGATAAGACTAGTGTGTTAAGTGTAGTCACTGCATTACTTATCTTCCTTAATGAGATTTTTAGTAGATGAAAACTTTACCAAAACCTCTGAGGGAAATTTGATGTAGGTTGTCACATGATTAACTGGATTTCAGGGCACACTTCCAGACTAGAAAGTACATTCAGTGTGGACACATGGAGTCTTGTTCCTAGGACCAGGAGTAATGCCCAACATTTCTAAGACTGTTAGTTCCTATCTACCTTTTAAAAATAGGTATCCTGTCAAGAAGACTTACAATGCTCTAGCCCTCTTGCTTCATTCTTACCCTGAAATGTCCAGATGAGTTTGCTCTGAGTTTCCAGTAATTGTCTTGGGGCAGCTTGTGCTTTTAGCACATCCAAAATCTGTATCAGGTATCTGCATTATATGGTAGTAGGGCTATACTTGTAGTGTAGAATAGGACTCTTAGTAAGGGCATCAACTTCATGAAAGTAGCCTAGACTTGGAGAGATTGTTTTACTATGCTTTTGGGAAGCGTACATGCTCAGTTAAAAACTGCTGCATTTAATATGATTCAGCAATGCATCAGAGAGCAAGAAAATCACCTAGCAGAATTCAACTAACCTTTTTTTTTTTTTTTTTTTTTTTTTTTTTTTTTTTTTTTATTGTGACTCTGCATAAGGTTCAATACAAAATCTCCTGAAATATATTAAGATTCATTTGGGAACTCTGAACTCTTCCATGGAGTGGTAGAGTGCCCTAGCACTTTTTTACTGTTTAGCAGATTTGGCTGCTGTCCTACAATAGGATTCCACCAGGCAGCCTTTGCAGCTGTCTGAAGGCAGAAGTGTTACTGCACAGAGTACTGGTGTACCCAACAACATCCCTGTAGCATGTTACGATTATGAAATAGGTCCCAGATGGCTAGCGGGGCAACTGTTATGGCAATTGCTATATTTCTACAATCATGTATGCATATTTGCTCTTCAGTCAGTTTTCTATTAAACTAAATTTGTTCCAGCATATGAAGTGCACGGAAAAGAGGAATTATTAACAGAGGTGGCACTATCCTTAAAACACAGGTCAGAACTACAGCTGTATAAATGAGAAGCGTTTTACTGTAAATCTTATAAAAGGAGATATGCCAAAAATCCTACATATATTCCAATAAAGGAACTAAGTGATTACTCCCAGTTTGAGTGTAGCTCAGCTAAAATAAATGTGGCTGAATGTGTTGGTAGTGGATGCAAAAAGAATCAACCTGAATGAATGGAGAGTTTGAATAAATCATGTTTTGTGTGTCATCACACCAACAGCTCTGGTAGCTGGCTACTTGCTGTTTGGCAGTATTATTAAAGGAGGAGAAGCTCTAAACAGTTAAATCATAGAATCATAGAATCATAGAATATCCTGAGTTGGAAGGGACCCTTAAGGATCATCAAGTCCAACTCTTGACACCGCACAGGTCTACCCAAAAGTTCAGACCATGTGCCTAAGTTCACAGTCCAATCTCTTCTTAAATTCAGACAGGCTCGGTGCAGTGACCACTTCCCTGGGGAGCCTGTTCCAGTGTGCAACCACCCTCTCTGTGAAGAACCCCCTCCTGATGTCAAGCCTAAATTTCCCCTGCCTCAGCTTAACCCCGTTCCCGCGGGTCCTGTCACTGGTGTTAATGGAGAAAAGGTCTCCTGCCTCTCGACACCCCCTTACGAGGAAGTTGTAGACTGTGATGAGGTCTCCCCTCAGCCTTCTCTTCTCCAGGCTGAACAGGCCCAGTGACCTCAGCCATTCTTCATACGTCTTCCAATAGCTTCCAATGCTTAAATAGCATGGTGGTGGCAGAAAATGAGCTGTGAAGATCAAGGTGTCAACATTTTTGTTCAACACAAACCAGATAGAATTAGAGAGACCTCCTAATGTAGAGCAGGATAATACAGGTAATAGTAATCTTGTGAGGTAAAAGTTGACTCTTCCAACTTTCATCTATAATTTTAAAAACACTATAAGTAAAAAAAAAAAAAAAAAGTTTCAAAATTCTTGTGACATTAGTTAATAGAAAAAATATTTTGACCAGCTTACACGTAAATTTTTGCTGAACCCTCATGGAAATGTATTCTTTTCATTTTATTTGACTGTAGGACTAAAGACAGGAATGATTTCTCTACTTGAACAGCAGTATACTTTATTAACCTGTGGTTTCAGGCAACATTCTTCTGTCATGCTTCTCATCATTGTAAGTTATATCCAAAGCAGTTCCAGCAAACTTGCCTTTTAGACAATTAAATGCAACAGTGCTGCAGTTTTTATAGAGCATTGTCTTTTTCCATAGTGAAGACTCAGACCTGGAGGGGAGAATAAGGGGAGAGAGAGTGAACAGTTTTCAATTCATTTTCTCCACGTCACTGAGAATGTCTGATGTCCACTTTCAGATTTGCATCCATAGATTAGGATTACACAGGTGATCTGGCTGCAGACCACTGCATGCCAGTCCGATGCAGGACACAAAATCAGGATATATTTTGAAAGTACAGATCTTGCACTCTAGGTAAGCGTACACCTAGGACTAAATGTGAGTGTGGAAGGAGTACCTGTCTACCTCAACCAATACTTTCACCTGTATGTCAAAGCTTGTTGTCTAGCACATAAAGTGATAAAGGCAGAATTGGGGAAAAAATGATAGATTTGATACAGAACATACTGTAGCCACAACTGATGTTATTCTGCATGCATCTTGCCTGTGCTGACTCTGTTTAGTCTTGTGTCCACCAGTGAAAAGGGAATGTGGTCCAAAGCTGCTAGTATTTGACCACTCCATCCAGCCCGTCATTGCTTGCACTGTTTGTGTCCTATATTTTCAGTCTTCCTATGTCTGTGTGTCAGCTCTGGCTCTTTCACTGGGATGTGCTAGCTGACTACCATGTCAAAACAGAATAAAGATCCTTATTTGTAAGAGACACACTTGGCAATGTTAACTTACACCTTCTAGAAAAACAGCTAGTCTATGATATAGCGTAAGCCAGATTGAACATATGAAAGTTGGGAACTCGCTGACTGGGGGACATTTATGCTGAAAATACGGGAAAGTCTTGACAGACAGCAAACTGAACAGGAGCCAGCAGTGGGCCCTGGCAGCAAAGAAAGCCAGCGCTGTCTTGGGCTGTAGGAGTCAGAGCACAGCCAGTAGCTCGAAGAAAGTGATTATCCCCTTATACTCAGTGCTTACTAGGCTCCGTTTAGAATACAATGTCCAGTTTTAAGCCTCCCAGTGCAAGAAAGATATGAAGGAACTGGAGCGAATCTAGAGGAGGACAACTGAGGTGATTCTGGGTGCTAGAGTGCTTGCATTATGAGGAGAGGCTTCAGGAACACGACTTGTTCAGCCTGGACAACAATGGGCTCTGAGGGGACTGAACAGCTGCCCCTCAGTACCCATGGGAGGGTTATCGAGTGCGTGGAGAGGGGTTCTTCATGGTGGGAAGATGAGACAGAGCAGGTTGCCCAGTGAAGCTGTGCAGGCTCTGTCCTTGGAGATGTTCAAGAGCCAACTGGATAAAGCCCTGAGCAGCCTGGTCTGACCTTATGGCTGACCTTGCTTTAGGTTGGGCATTGGGCTGGAGACCTCCTGAGGTCTCTTCCAAATGAAATGATCCTGTGATCCTATGCTAGAGCACAACAACATTGAGTAGTGCTTCTCATACTGTGGAAGAGTTCAGATGAGCTGTTTTTCAGTTGCATTTAAAAGACTGGGGCATTGGCCCAGGGGATGATCAAAGTTGATAGTGTCTTTGTTTTAAAATCTAGACTGTGTGTGCATTTCTGAAAAGTAACCAAGATCACAAACGAAAGTCTTAACTTTTAACATATGCTTTGGGATTAAATAAGACTTGTCTTCAGTTCCACCAGAATGTGCTTGGTGGCAGTATTATGCATTCTCTGTGTAGGTTTTGAGTATTTTTCTTTTAAATAAGTTTCCTGAAGGTTTATTTAATGAAGCCAAGTGGCACACGTTTTGGCTGTAATATGTATTCTTTTATACCTCTTTGCCAAAAGATTATATATTGTTTTTTATTTTAGAAAGCTAATTTGTGCTGTTTCAAATGAAATATAGCATCCTTGGAAAAATATATTTCTGATCAAAGGAAATATTTGCCCCAGTGACACCAAGGTTAAAAAGGGAGTGAAACAGAATTTGAGTAAGATGTTGGTGCTACACAGGTCTCATACCTTATTTCATAGATGTTTTGTCCCTACACAATTAGTCTTGAAATAATGACCATTTTTTGCTACCTTGATTGTGTCGTTAATACATTTTATCCCCACACAAAGAAGTCCTATGGAGACAATTAAATTATCTTCACTAACATTCAAACTGCTTAGTATTACTATCGTTAAACCGTAGGAATCTGATCCCAAGCATCTTAATAATTTTTTCTTCAGAACTGAGGAAAAAGTAGCTCAATTGCCTGTTTGGCCATTGGCAAAATTATTTTAAAAGACGAATGACTTAGATTTTTTTTTTTTGAAACTTAAAATGGGCCTAAATTGTCCTGGAAAGGAAAAGTTTGTAAGGAACACCTAAAACACATTATAGTAACAACTTACACTTTCTTCAAACTGCATCAGATTTGGCGGAGACGTAATATTTATCCTAACACCAGAGAATACTGTGTAAAGGAAGCGGACCAGCTTATTATCTCTGTCATACCATGGCAAAACGGGAGCTGGGAGCACAGCCATGACTGGTGGTGCTCACACAGATTTCAGTGGACTTGCATTTCCATCTTAGTCTTTTTATTTTATTTTATTTATTTTTTTTTTTTTAAGGCTTCTTTATTGGCTGTAAGATATCAGAGCACAGCCTATGGCGTGTCTAGCAAAGACAGCAGACAGCCTGTCAGCTTGATGCCATCTGCAAGCGTTTCATTGATTCTATTACTTTTACTACAGATAAAGCTGTAAGCAGTCTTGTATCTATTGATCTTTGGTTTTCACTTCAGTGTTTCCACTACTTTTTTTCTAGTGTAGCCATTAAATCATGTGAACTTGTTACCAGGAACTGTAAACTTAAGTCATGTAAGTTATGAACTGCTACAGGCACCCCGTTTGCTTTTTTTTTTTTTTTTTTTTTTTTTTTTTAAAAAAAAAAACAAAGTACTTTAATGAATTTCTGAAAGAGAGTAATGAACTCTGGAAGTATGTACTCTGAGTTCATACTAACACTACGATTAAGAAGACATTTGAGTGATCTGTTTGGCTTGTCTCTCAGATCTTTCATGAAAAACCACTGAAATCATTGCCACTGGGCAGCAACTACAGCAACTATATTAATTTTCTGATATAGATGAAAAGGGTTTCCTCACTGTATTGGAGGACAGATACCAGGCTCAAGTAAATTTCACTGTTCCTAAGCTTTTTCAAAGTATCAATGTATTATTAAGTAAGAATCTTGCTTGCCAGCATGTTCATCGTGAGCAGAAAAGGAATACAGAATGAGTGCTTCATGACACATTGGCATTTGTACATGCATTCCCAAAGTGGTACTTTCCCCCCGAAGAGCAAAAGTGTAGTGTTTCATTTGTAGAAAGCTATTTTCTTCTGAACATTCAAAACATTGCTATGAAAGAATGAGCAGAAAATAATCATTTCTGTGTATTATATTCCAGACAGTCAAAGGCATTTTCCTAAAAGTGGGAATTTGGTTATGACAACTCATTGAAGTTCATAATAATCTCCTTGGTTTTATTAACTTGGCTCCTTTTGCATAATGGATAAATTCTCAGTGTGTTCCTCTGCTCCTGTTAAAACTGGAAGAGTTAGATCAATGTTGGCTATTTTTCTTGAAATAGCATTCAAAGCTTTAACAAACTTTTGTTAACACACTGCAATGCAGTGAGTTACACAAGACAAACAAGTGACAAAAGAGTAAGCTCATTGCCTACTTAACCAAAACCTTTTGCATTTAAGATGATGATGGTAAATTTAATTTTCATTTGTCTGTCTTGGATAGCCTTAGTGACAACCCACCAACCAACCTGCAGAAAGCATTTTCTTGTTTTCCTCACCTCTGATCTCCCTTTGGCCTGGAAATTAAGAGGAACTTTTATAAATCAGAAGCTTATTGTACATGACTAATCAGCGAATTCTTCTCCTAATGCAGACCAGTTATACTCGTGTCAGAGGGATGAAGCGTCCGGAACTGTCACAGCTTTTGTAACAGGAGCGTGCTTCCACTGCTCAAGGAGGAGGGTAGGACTGCTAGTACAGACCCTACGTGCCCCCATGGGAGGATGCACCGACCTCTGCTCTAAGTCACTGAGCTAATGATGTGGCTTTCTTGTATCAGAAAACTCCTAGACTGTGTATCAAACTGCTTATAGCACCATTTCCAAGCCAGAGCTCAATATTATATATATATTTTTAATTTATAGAGAAGTTGACATTGTTTTGTTTCTGTGAGTGCTCAGTTCAGTCTTGTTTATTTTACAGAAGTACAAAAGCTCTGCTAGCTAGGATCTGTCGTTCACCCAGTTGCGGCAAGCAAAGGCAGACTGAACTACTGAAACTTCTTCTCTAAGCATAGCATGTTATGCGAAAGCCTTTCTGCTCCGTCCAGATGTACAGGCATTTCGTATCTTAAAGCATTTATTTCTATTTATGTTGGACTGGGAAGAGTGTCCAAGTGTTACTTTTTCTCAAACAGTTTAATGTTTGTGTGTCACTGTTAACATTTGAATAAGCACTAAGCCAAAACCGTTTTGTTCCACAGAACTCAGATGAAGTTCATGCCAATTAAAGAAGCGTTTACATATTTATTATTAGCTTTTAAATGAATGGAATCAGCTCCCTGTAGCTCCACTGGGCTTCTCAGCAACACTTACAGTGCAGTTCTTCCCAGAGATCCTTAGAAATGAACTATCAGACATACACCATTGACTATGCAAAGAAGTAGGCTGTTCTGTAAACCAGCTGCTGTTTGGCAACTCCTATCTGCGTGTTCTTAGCACGCTACAAAGGTGAGGTAGCTCTGGATAGCGAACCTTTCAGGGAAGAGGGATTCGGTGGAAAATGCTGACAAACTTATCTTGTATTTGTATGTTTGTGCTATTGTCTATCGCCATTTACCTGATCAATTGTATCTGACCGTTCCAGAGGAATCCTGGGGGTAAGTCCTTGTTCAGTTTCTGGTTTGGGTAACCAACTGAAGTCAGAGATACTTATTCATACCATCTGATTCAGGAACAATGAGAATAGACTTTCTCACAGGATTCTCTGTGCTTTTCTGGTGGCAGAGGAAATACCATGGCTGCAGCCTTTCTCAGGCTTTTATGATGTGTGGTTTTGGATGAGGAGGACATTGTCACATGTACTTTGTTAATGATTTGGAACCTTCAGCTTCTTTTCTCTATAACTTTTCTTTAAGAACACATTAATCTTAGTTTAAGTTTTTTTTTTTTTTTTTTCTTTTTTTTTTTTCTTAGTCTTATGGAAGTAAAAAAACACAGCAGAGTACTCTTCTGCTGAGCTATTTCTTGTGCTTGCATCTCCAAAGGTAGGCTGTGTTGCTGGAAGCACATACATGTACATACTGTTTATATACATTCATACTGTTTCCATGCTGGAGAGTTAGGAAATATTTTTTTAAATTGCAGTCAGGTTGTCTGAAGCAAATGATTTTTTGTTGGCATTTCCATAGTTACAGTAAATAAAGATGTGAAACTGGGATGAAGTTGCAGCTGGCTTGAAAGCTAGGTAAAGCACTTTTATTTTTGGAAGGAAGTTTCGTCTTTGCACAATTTAAGGTTGTTTTAAAATTGTTACAGATTTTGTTTTGCACTTTCTCTTCTGATTCTTGCTCTCAAATTCACTGCATCTGCCCAGTTAAAACATTTTAATTTTACATCCCTATGTAACGCAGGTGGTTAAGTCATACAGTAACAGCAATCGCCATTGTATGATAATAGCAAAAAAATATTTTATTCTGTTTTTCATGATGTTCAAGTGAGGCCCAGTTTCCACCAGGCCTTTCCAATCATGTCTCTGTAGACTAGCTTTATGATTCTGGAACAGCAAATTTAAGGGTGAAATTCCTAAGAACTAGACAAATGGACATGGTCAAAGCTTCTGATTGTTGAATAGTCTAAAGAAGGAGATGAGGCGGAATCAATATCAGATTGCACTCCAGAAATTTGCTGATACAATTACTCTTTTCATAACATCTTTTCCAAGATGATGGCTCACTTTGTTTTTTAATTATCTTGAGGATTTGAATGTGGCTGTGTTTCAGAGATGCTGGATTTTTTTTTTATATTTTTATTTTTAGAGAGCACTGTGTGCTCATTTGCTGTAGACAGGGTCCTTACAATGGATCTTAGACTGGAGGTTGAATTTGATAATGATTTTAAACTTTGCTAACAAATGTGTGGACCTCCAATATTCAAAAACATAATAAATGTAAGAAGAGAAAAGCAGATCTTGGAGAGGCAGTGTGCAGAGCTTATCAATATATTCTCTGTAATGCAATCAGAATCATTGAATAATATTTAGATTCTGTGGTAATTCTGTTAAACAAACAAACAAACAAAAAACACCAACAAACTAACATCAATATATCCATATAATCTTTCTTGTAAGTCAAAACAGGAGTCTTCATGAGCACCTCTGAGCTCATGTTGCTTCACCATATTTTTCTCCAGACTTCTGAGAAGCAGGAAGTAGGAGGGTCCTCAAGAGACTTTCTTGTTTGACTTGACTTTGGATGGGGAAGGGGAAACAGCACATCCCAAGTGTGACTGACCGGTGGAGGTACCTCCAGAATGCCTGTTAATTTATTTACTTCAGAAAAAGAGTCAGAAGCCAGTCGTGATCTACAGATGGGTTACTAAGTAAAAATAGGAAAGCAGTTATATTTAAGTGTCACTGTAAAATATCTGCACTGCACACACTGGCTATGGGAGGAGGATCAAGGATATCTACTGAGCATAAATATTTAACTTCCTCAGTGCCCCCGAATAACATCTAATGGCATAATATTTTCCACATTTCTAAAGACAATTGAGAATAACTTATAATACGTGAGGACAGAAACTAAGTTTTTATAAGAACAAATGAAGTTTTTGAAAAGTGTTTATATGTAATTAGTTGATTTAGCAGTGGTATGTGTGAGTGTATGTATTTAGACGTATGCATATTCAGATGTGTTTGTCCTGTACAGGCTTGAGGCAGTAATGAAATGGGTGCCTTGAATTTCTTTGATCAATTATTCACTAACTGCCATTCAATTGGTTCCTAAAAATTTGGGCTGAATAAACCAAAGGCATAGATTATGGATATTTGGAGAAAAGATTTCTTTAAACTGGAAAAAGACACATTCTGGCTTTCACCATCTGAATATTTGAGGTGCCTTTGAGGTATTCTTTTCATGTTTGTTTGTTCACATTTGTTTGTTCACATTGCCACGCTATAAAAGCACTGTGCTGTTTCTGCAAGAAGGCGTCCTGCACATGCAAAAATATTCCTACTTTGCTCAGTGCTGCTGAGTAAGGACTTGCTTCAGGCATGATTCTAGAAAGATGTGCAGTAATCAGGGAGAATTCAGAAACAGAGCAAGCAGAATGAGCAGCTATCTAACTTCTGACCTATAAGGAAGTTGGAGAGTTTGGATTTTCTAGTTGAAAGAGAAAATTTAGGGGGAACACTTAACAGTCTTCAGAACTAT
The DNA here is from genome assembly GCF_964211825.1 of Aythya ferina. Lineage (NCBI taxonomy): Eukaryota > Metazoa > Chordata > Aves > Anseriformes > Anatidae > Aythya > Aythya ferina. Next base: position 118,409,963 of record NC_140296.1, on the reverse strand, counting down.
GTAAAAGGGCATTGAAAAGAGGAAGAGGCAAACAAATAAAAAGTCAAAATTTGGAGCAATAAAAAGCAGCATTAGCTATCTTTTTTTTTCTCTTTTTGTTTTTTTTTTTTTCATTTTGTGGAAGGATCTCAGCTAGTCTGTTTGTTTACATTGGAACATTTGTACAGCCAACTTTAAAGACTTCTGTGTTTCATTGGGAGTTATCCAGACAGTGTGTGAATCGGTATCAAACACTTTAAATGATGGATCACATGCTTTGAATAGCAAGTACTTGAGGCCCTTATTACTGTGGAAAAAATTGTGTGCAGTTCATAAAGCGGAATATAGTCACATAAAATAATGAAATAATTCTGAATACTGTTCAGTGATTGATTCTGACCTTAAATAGGCTAAGTTATTCCTATAAACTGTCCGGCCACATTCAGTATTTATTTTCACTTCTGAATCATTCAGGATTAATGTTTCCAGGTTTTCCCCGATATTATTCAGTCCTTATGTTTCAGATTATTTCCTCTTAGTACTAGCTAGCATTACGCTTAAAAAATAAATAAATACGTGGTTATTTTCTGCTGATGTTTCCAGTCCCTCATGTCTATATATCTTTCACTCCTTATTTGTAGAGCTGTTGATAGTTACAAAGAGTATTGCTTGAAAAAAAGAAAATATATGCTGAAGATATTTCCAAAATCCTATATTAAGTGTGCCAATATTTCTGAAATACCTTAAAATGATCTTTCAGTGTCACAGAAATCAGCTCAATCCCAGAAAACTGGAAAACAAAAAGAAGATTGCTGCAATTTCTAAGTGACTCTCCCCTACATTTCAGCCTTCTTCCTCTTCCTGGAACAATTCAATAGACACGAAGCCCCTAAAATCCATTTAATATCCCTAGTAAACTAATGGAATAGATGTTACAGAAGAAAATTTCCAGACTTCTAGATAATGTTTGATTCTAATGATGATGTGTTGCTGCTTTTCATAAGAGAAGAAAACAGGCTCAGTGTGTGAGTCCTGTGCCTTCGTAAGTAACGTGATTACTTTCACTAGATCAGGAGCATACTGTGAAACTAGGGTTTGCATGTGTGACATCTACCCAGATTGTGAGGAATACAGGTGTAAAGTGAGAATACGGCATCATTACCAGAAGGTAGTAAACAATTAAAAACAAAACAAAACAAAAAACCTGTTTCTGAAATACCATCCAGTACTCTGACTTTATAAATAAGTTGCTGCCACTCAGTTATTTTGTATGTGTGTGCACATGCATGTGTCTGTGATTGCTTGTAGAGATCTCCTAGCAGATCAATGTAAATTACACCATTTTTCTTTTCAGTTGAGCTACACAGTGGTTTATCTGTGTCTTGCCCACTGGCCAAGGTATTCAAACATTAGGAGGGGAAACATTAAAAAAAATAAATTACAATTTGTTCTCCATTTATGCAATAAATTTAGACATGAGCTGGAATCTATGTCCCAGTTCAAAGTTAGTGTGTTTTGAAGTGTATTTGAAGTATCAACTGTATCTGCAATTAAATTTTCTGTTCACTTATAACCAGTTCTTAGGGAGAGGTGGTACCCACTCACAATGGGTATCAGATGAAATTAGCATGAATACAGTCAAATGAACAATGCAGAATCGTTGGGCCATGCATGTTTTCTCTTTTCTCCCCATGGCACTGGAGTTGTTCACCTACACTGCAGGAGCTCATCAGAGTCCCCCGGCCTATGGGAGGAGCGTGTGCTGTACAGAGGGACGGTGTCTCTGCTTCTGTGGGGCTGAGCCTGTGCCGCAGCACCCAGCAGCTGCCTCTGCAAGGGAGTGAAGGGAAGCAAAGGGGAGAGCATTGCGTGCTGTAAGCTTGTCAGGACCGACAACAGGCAAAGGACAAGCTTTGCTTATTAATGATGTGATGGAGATCGTAGCTGAAAGGCATGGATCTAGATAAGAGGCTAAAAGGGCAGTTAAATTTCTCTACAGAAACAATTCTTCCCAAAGTGGAGGAAATTTTCAGTCAAAATACAGGGAGAAGAAGATGGGGAATAAATGTACATAAAAGAATGGAAGCAGTGCTAAGCCAAGAATCCATAGTTAAGAGAGAACAGAATATATGTTAGGAAAAAGGCCGGTAATTCCACTTGTCCATCCACTCATTTGTTTTGTTTTATATCTCCCCCTTTATATCTTTCCCTCTGTCGCTTTTGCTTGCATTTTTGTTCTCATGTGCATCATAAAGGTGCCTTGTCATGGTAATATTTCTGAAAGCACAAAAGATGTTGCATTTCCCATTATGGCACAGCCTGCTTTCAGTGCTCTTAAGTGATCCCTCACCAGTGACTGCCATGAATGTTCAAAGGCTTGTTTTGCTCATTTTTTTTCATTGTCTTTGAATTATTTTTTTGGATAACCATGAAGTACAACCTAAACTAACTTTGACAATCTCTGGAAAAAAAAGTCGTCTCTAAAAATTGCCTCTGTTGATGTGGGTCAGATCTGCTTGTACATGTATGGGTATCTGAAGGAGCTTTAATTGCTGTGGAGACCTGCCAGATATTGCCTCAGTCTTTAGCGGCAATACCGGATGTTCTCTGGATACCCAGTACCCTGAGCTGGTGGAAGGGGATGGGGAGCAGGATGTGGCCCTCACTATCCACGAAGAAATGGTTGGTGACCTGCTATGGCACTTCGATGTGCACAAGTCGATGGGGCCGGATGGGATCCGCCCAAGGGTACTGAGAGAACTGGCAGAGGAGCTGGCCAAGCCACTGTCCATCATTTATCAGCAGTCCTGGCTATCGGGGGAGGTCCCAGTTGACTGGCGGCTAGCAAATGTGATGACCATCTACAAGAAGGGCCGGAGGGCAGACCCGGGAAGCTACAGGCCTGTCAGTTTGACCTCAGTGCCAGGGAAGCTCATGGAGCAGATCCTCCTGAGAGTCATCACACAGCACTTGCAGGGCAAGCAGGCGATCAGGCCCAGTCAGCATGGCTTTATGAAAGGCAGGTCCTGCTTGACGAACCTGATCTCCTTCTATGACAAAGTGACGCGCTGGGTGGATGAGGGAAAGGCTGTGGATGTGGTCTACCTTGACTTCAGCAAGGCTTTTGACACCATCTCCCACAGCATTCTCCTCAAGAAACTGGCTGCTCTTGGCTTGGACTGGCGCACGCTTCGTTGGGTTAGAAACTGGCTGGATAGCCGGGCCCAAAGAGTCGTGGTGAATGGAGCCAAGTCCAGTTGGAGGCCAGTCACTAGTGGCGTCCCCCAGGGCTCGGTGCTGGGGCCGGTCCTCTTTAATATCTTCATCGATGATCTGGACGAGGGCATCGAGTGCACCCTCAGTAAGTTCGCAGATGACACCAAGTTAGGTGCGTGTGTCGATCTGCTTGAGGGTAGGAAAGCTCTGCAGGAGGATCTGGATAGGCTGCACCGATGGGCTGAGGTCAACTGCATGAAGTTCAACAAGGCCAAGTGCCGGGTCCTGCACCTGGGGCACAATAACCCCAAGGAGAGCTACAGGCTGGGAGATGAGTGGTTGGAGAGCTGCCAGGCAGGGAAGGACCTGGGAGTGATGGTGGATGGTCGGCTGAATATGAGCCAGCAGTGTGCTCAGGTGGCCAAGAAGGCCAACGGCATCCTGGCTTGCATAAGAAACAGTGTGACCAGCAGGGCTAGGGAGGTGATCGTCCCCCTGTACTCAGTTCTGGTGAGGCCGCACCTCGAGTACTGTGTTCAGTTTTGGGCCCCTCGCTACAAGAAGGACATGGAGGTGCTTGAGTGGGTACAGAGAAGGGCGACGAAGCTGGTGAGGGGCCTGGAGAACAAGTCCTACGAGGAGTGGCTGAGGGAGCTGGGCTTGTTCAGCATGGAGAAGAGGAGGCTCAGGGGTGACCTTATCGCTCTCTATGGGTACCTCAAGGGAGGCTGTAGCGAGGTGGGGGTTGGCCTGTTCTCCCACGTGCCTGGTGACAGGACGAGGGGGAATGGGCTTAAGTTGAGCCAGGGGAGTTTTAGGCTAGATGTTAGGAAGAACTTCTTCACTGAAAGGGTTGTGAGGCACTGGAACAGGCTGCCCAGGGAAGTGGTGGAGTCACCATCCCTGGAAGTCTTCAAAAGACGTTTAGATGTAGAGCTTAGGGATATGGTTTAGTAGAGGACTTGTTAGCGTTAGGTCAGAGGTTGGATTCGATGATCTTGAGGTCTCTTCCAACCTAGAAATTCTGTGATTCTGTGATTCTGTGATATTTTACTGGACAAGTTGCTCTGTCTGTCAGTGAGCAGAACATCAGGGATCGGGGGCTTTCCTACTTTTTGGTGTGGACTCAAATGGTTGCTCATCAGAATCTGATGCGTGCAACTGATTTCAAAAAGTAAATTAGCCACTAAGATGTTTTTGAGCTGCTTGTTTTTAACTGATGCCAAATGCTGTTATTACAGTCCTGCTGTCTTCCTGCAACTTGCTCTCATGGCTTTGATATACTTTCCTTTACTGTGCACAGTCTTCCTACCTGATTAGCCACTTCAAAACTTAATAGAAAGTCAAATTCTGTTTTCACCTGTTACAGACTTCAGTCTAATACTGCAGTGCTGCTGTTAGGACTGGCAGAGCTCAGTTTACCCAAGAGAGCTGCTAGCACGTCATGCATCTACTTCTGAAACCGATTTTGGTTTTCCCAAATGCTTTTTAACTCTTCATGATTGCTGTCAGAGCCACCCAAAGCATTTGAATTTGAACACCAACTATGCTCCATAGTTTCTCTGTGGAAAAGACAATGCAGAACAGTTCATTTCCCTGTGATGGTCATGATTTTACAGACCTATACTATGCCCTCTCTCAGCTTTCTCTCTTCTAGACAAAATCTGACTTCAACCTGAAGCTCGTGCTTATGCACAGTGATGTGTTTGGAAGCCTGCCTTAAGGCAGGGTGCTAGCTGACAGAAGAAGCACCGAGTCAAGTAATTCATCTGAACAGAAGCTTGTATGTTACTGAAAGGGCTTGTAAAGCTAAGAAAAAGAAACAAACAAACAAACAAAAAAAAACACAACCTTGGTGCAAGACAGCCATTCCTGACCATTGGCAGTCAGAAGGAATAGTACACTGAAAGGTTTATAATAAAAATAAGCATACACAAAAATACACACATGCAAGCACTTAGTGTAAGAAAAGGCTTGGCAAAAATCCTAAAAATGTGTTTATGGAATTGTTACAGTAATGAAAAATTCACTGAAAATACGGTTAAGTCAGTGAGTATTTATGAGAGAGAAAACCACACGGGCTCCTGTCTGTTTTGGGCATTTGTGGAGTTTCTGTCGTAGCTGTAGTGCAGTTACACCTAGACGTGGATGCTCACTGTTAAGTCTGAACCACAAAATTGAGCATGTAAGGAAATGGTATTTAGGGGCAAAATAATATTGTTAGTAAGGGAGAATGACGTAATATTGTGGCACAGTTACAAAATAAACAGCATTTTACACTTCTTTGAGTGTACCCTGGCTTCTCCCTGAGCCTTGCTGTGGACAGAACCACGTGTCCCAGTCGCTTTGGGACTGGGGATAGCAGGGCAGCCTTTCCCTGCCCTTGTTTCCCAGCTGAAATTTGGCACTTGCAAGTCCTTCTTCCATGGGAGGATGTAGGCCTATATCCCCTTTAGGGGCTTGAAAATGGTCTGTTTTATTCGTTTGATGAGTATAGGAAAAGGAGACAAAAAGCAAGAAGCTCGTCTGCCTTAGTCTGTCTTGTGTCTTCAGCTGTCCTTGCTTGTGCTGTAAATCCCTCACACCTGGGACGTTATGACATGGGCTGTGCTCTTCCTGTCTATTTACATCTCTGCAAGTCTGATTCCCTCATCTGTGCTGGGCTGCGTTTTCCCAAGCCCCAGTACCACAAATTAGTACCATCGGGTGTTGGACCTGATGATCTCTTGAGGTCCCTTCCAACCCCGACAATTGTGTGATTCTGTGAAATTGCTCAACATGGCTGGAGGGAAAAGATCACCTTTTCCTTGCGTCTGAATGCCACAAGTGCCACCAAGAGAAAGCTTCAAGATTATTATATGTTTTGCAGGAACACTGGATAGTCACTCTGCCTTTTAGTCAAGAAATATACAGCTTCTGCACTTGTTCCCTCGTTGGTCGAAAATAGCTTGCAAAGGAGGGTTTTCCAGGCAGTGTTGATAAAACACTGGAGAGGGCTGAGTGGCACTTGAATCTTTAGATGGTTCTTGAAAGTTGTTGTCTTTTGCACAGTCAAGGTACGTTTGCATTACGCTGTACGAGGCTGTAGCTGAAGCTCAGTGCTACGTGTGCTGGGGCAGAGATGTGTTATAAGGCCTGCGTTCAGTCTAGGCTTGCATCCTTTTCAGCAGTATGCCATTTTTTTTTAAAAGGTGGGTTGGTCAGATTGTAGAACTTCCTTCCTTGTAAGACAGAATCGGAATATGGTGATGGATGCAGGAGAGGTCTGTTTCTGTGGGCATTTTCTGTCTTCTTGATAGCTGGATGTTAGCGTGGACTGTTCCCATGCACAGTAAACCCCCTGTGAATGAAAACATCTGCAACGTTAATAGCAAATCATGCATACAGGAGTGACATGGTAGGTGCTAAACTGTCCGTGATAGCCGCGTTGTAGTCTGGATTGCTTGGTGATTATCTCCAAAAGCTGTGCTTCCTCTCATGAGAGAAAACCCTGTGGATTCTTAGATAATAAAAATAAAAGGTCATTATTAGAGGTTGTCTTCCAACCCAGATTTTGAAGATATGACTGTGTGCAAGAAAAGGGGGAGGGAAAGCAATCTTTTTTCTAAGTGACAAGTGACAACACCTCTTTTTTCTTTTTTCAGTCCCGTTTCCCAGGGTTGTCTTGTCCAAGGGGTCTCGCACTTTCCCAAAATATTTTCCTCTGGCTACAGACCAAACTCAAGTACATTAGGCAAAAAAATGTTTCTTTATAAAAATACCGAAGGGGTATCTGTTGAGAGAGGGAAAAGATTTTCAGGCTTATCGTGATAAAAACTGGATGATATATAATATCATTGATTTAGCTCCTAGGGCTAAAAATTGTGTTACAGATGTGATTTTTGTACGGGTGCTCTAGATTTTTTTTTTTCTGTGTATTTGTCCATATACATACAGTACGTGGGAATGTCAGATATAAAAACTTCAGTGATATGACAGACTTTTTCCCAGCTGAATTCTGGCAGGGCTCTCTCCTCTCCCCACTAGCAGGGCTGCTCCCCAAGGTTGCTGGTGGAGGGTGGTGGCACTGACTGGGGCTCACTGGCCCCATAGATCTTAAATGTGTGGAAACAGCAGCAGGTTCAATAAACAGCACAGGGTAGTATAAACCTTTCCTCCCAGTGTTTTGATGGCTCTTTTGGCTAGCTGTCAAAAAAGTCAAATTCAGAAGCCCTCAGTGGGCGTAGGTTCCTTATTCCAGAAGCTTTCCCAATAGCTGAATCCTCAGAGTGGACATGTGCCAGTGGCAAAGGTGAGATTTTTTCCAATCTTTATTTATTTATCTCACAATAATGCCTAGATTCTTTCAGCAAAATGTAGCCCTCTTTTTTCTTGGCCCTGTACACACAAGCACACACACACACACACACACACACACACACACACACACACACACAAAAAGTAGCATGTAACAGTCCATCCCCTGGGAATTTTAAAATCATGACAGATTTAGTAATCTAAATGTCGAAGAGCATAGCAATTGCACTCTTTTCCTTGAGAGATTTGCTGCAGCATGAAATAAAACACCCTCCTCCCAGACTTTTTTTTTTTTTTTTTTTTTTTTTTTTGCAGTTGATGAAGAGTGAGGGGAAAGATCCAGTTAGACAGAAAAAGCAGCTTATTGCTAGCTACTGGTGGAAATGAAAAAGAGTGACAGCATTTAGGGACTTGTCTTAAAATACTGGTTGGTGATGAAGTTTCGTGTCACTGGACTATGTGTCCATATCAGCAATGTTAATCTTAAAAGGTAGGAGCAAAACTGTCCTTCGAGTCAGTTGCTGACTCTCAAGTGGAAGCTTTGTTTTCTGAAAGATCCAGGGGGGAGCAGAGGAAGCCAAGTTTCTTTGCTTGGATTCTCTTTGCCTTTTAGGGTTAGATTTCTTATGACCTGTAGCTTTGCACAAATGGCATCTCGTGGCCCTTTCCCTCTTGTGGAGGGGAAGATGGACAAACCCTACTCTCTGCCAGAGCATGCTATTCAGAGAAACCGCACAAGCAAATATTCATTCAGCAGCAACTTTACCATGTCAGACTGTTGGATGTGTGTAGCGTAAAGCATGGAACCGAGTAATGTAGCCCTCATGCACAGAATGGTTTCCTCATGCAAGCATTCAATACACTCAATTGCAAATGGTAGTGCAAATAGGGGAGAGGGGGCTTAGACCTGCTGATTACAAAGGAGATCCCATTTTCTAAGAAGCGGTGTGCAGACATTGTGGCTTAGAGTAATTTATTCCATGTTTAAAGAAGTGTTCTATTAAAATGTATAACATGTGTGTCTGTCTGAGCTCCTGCCAAAAAAATTTGTTACAAATCACTCGATTTCTGATAGACACATGCTACTTTCCACTTAAATTTCCCACAGATGTTATCTTTAGATTCAGCAATGCCCTAATTTGGGCATAAATGTCTTTTCCCTTTTTAACGAAGAAATTAAAATGTTAAGCAATCTGGAGGCAGCTGAATGATGCGTGCAAGATGCATCAAAACCTTGCAAGACATGGATAGCAAGTGATGCTGGTGGGATTAGTTTCGAAGGCTTTGGTATTTTTTAAGAGATAATGAAGTGGATCAGGGCATGTCACTTACCTGCAAACTGATTACAGATTTCACAGATACAGGTATCTTACCTGGAGAGTCTTCAGCAGCTATAAGACTGGCATGATGCTACAGGAGAACCAGCCTCAGCTGGAAGCAGCGGTAGGGCATCGGGGCTTTCTGCCAGGGGAGGCAGGCAGTGGAAGAAATGCTCTCCCCACTCATTCCCCGAGTTGTGCAACAGTCTCTCCGGGAAGGGGAAGTGTCTGCAGCCTATGCAATCCCTGCTGTCTCTGGTGGGCTAACGTTGGTGGGTGTTGTGATGCAAGCGTTTGTTCTTTTGGAACTGGAAGGAGGCACGTTTAAGGCGTGTGTTTTGAACATGTTACTGAAAAGCTTTCAAACAGAGAAGTAATTTTTCAGAATACCTATTCCAAAAGCAGCTTGTTTTCTTTAAAAATCTCCTGGGGCTTTTGTTCATTTGTTTGTTTTCTTGAGTGCCTGCATTTTTTTCCCCCAAAGATTCATAATTATTCTGTAGCACCACCGGAAAACTGTTCTAGGTGGAATTCCCCAGAAATACCTTTCTGTCTAAATCCCACAGAAAGTCAGTGAGTTTGGTGCTCTGAATGCAGTTAAGGTCCTTTAAACATCTTACCTACCAAAAAACCAATACATCACTTGAGTTTTATTGGGCAACATTTAGAGCCTGCATGTAAGTTGTCTCTTTGGTGCAGGGGGAGTATTAAATGTTTTAAAAGATGTAGCTGTAAGTTTGGATCATGTCAGTTACAGCAGGAGTAAATGGTATTTTTCACTTCAGTGTCTGCTGAATGAATGATGTGCATTCGGCTAAAAGCTGGTAGCCATGGAGAGAAGCAGCAGCTAATTGAAAGAAACAAAAAGGAATACACATGGGTCTTCTTGTTAGACAAAACAGTTTTGTCCAAGAAAGTAAAAGGCATGTGGTAATGCAATGTTTCTATTTTTTTTTCTTCTTTTCTCTGAGATGGCTACAGTTACAATATACCGTGCAATTAACTGTTTAATTCCACTCTAAGAAATTGCTGCAGGGTGTGGTGTGAATGAAGTAGTTCCTCTAGATGCATATGGGACAGACAGGAACTTAATTCTTGCTGTGTTTCAAAATTTCTCCTTCAGTGCATGCCACCACCATACACGCTTTCCCTGGTAGCAGAGACCAAACTGTGCCTAAGGCATCCAGCTTCTCTGACAGCTTTGCACTTCTCAGGCTGGTGCTGCAGACCCAAAGTCCCTATTCAAACCCTGGGTGTGATGCAAGAGCAAATATTTGTACTATTAGATAGAAGCTGGGAGAGGCAAGTGACTTGCCAAGCAACAGAGTGGAATCCGTTTGTCTCGGGAGCTCTTGAATGGCTCTTGGACTAAATGTTGACGCCTCGATACTGCTCTCCTACAGAAAGGAGTTAGTGAAATTGAAACAGAACTGGGCAAGAGTCTTGGTCAGAAGTTTGGGCACAAAACTGTGAAAGAAAACATTTTGTACAGGTGTGCTAGGATAGGTAAAGTTTTCTGGTCAAGATAAATCCTCAAGGAAAAGCAACATAAAAATGGCTGAAGTTATAAAAATTGAACATTTTGAAAGAGTGTTTCAGATACAAAACAAACAAACAAACAAACAAAAAACCTATAATTTAAGTATGTTTTCAAAAACATTGTCGTTCAGAAAACCCTTTTCATTAGACCCAGACCAAAAATAAAACGAAATTAGTATATCATCCCTTTTGGTTTGCCGAAAACTGAAGACGTGTTGTTTTAGATTCTTGTTCTGTAACTTTTGTCACGTTCAACAAACCAAAGGTCAGGTATTTTGTACAGCCCAGATCCAGCAGTGCTTAGATCACCGTGAGAGCTTAGATATAATAATCTTTCTTTCGGGTCGATACCTCTATAATAGGCATTGTTTTTATTATTGCAATGATGACTATAGTTGCTGACTCTAGCATAGCTGTTTAGCTGTCTCTATGAAGTTCAAGCTAACATAATACTTAGATTATAAGTGAGAAAGGAAGTAAAAAAGGATTTTGATTTTTTCTTTTTTTTTTTTTTAATGAAGTAGACAGCTACTGAAAGACTCTTACAAACTCATGTGCCATTTAAATTTTATACAGATCTTACTTTACCTGCTTCCATGGAATATAGGTTTTGCCTGCTGTTTAGCATGAAGTCAGCTTTACCCTATATTAATATTTTTATTGCATGCAATACTCAACTGTTTCTGGTAATTGACATTAACAAAATTATCCAAATAACAAATACTTTAAGTAGGAAAGGAAGGAGCCTGGCTTTCTCACATTGAAACATAGTTTCTTCATTTTTTTTTTTTTTCTCCTGACAGTGTTTGATTGCATCCTTCATTATTTCTGACAGTATTTCATTTCCGGTTTTGCTTACACTGTGCCTACAAAAATAAAAGGAGCAAAGTGACTTTAAAATAAAGCAGGCAAGACAACTGATATTAAAAAATGAAAAAAAGAGAAGAGGGTGCCAAGCCAAAACCCTGAATTCATATGCATATGTACACCCACACACTGAGCTTTAAGAGACTCCAAAGCTTGGATGTTGTGGCTCTGCTTCTGTTCCAGTTTGCCCGTAACCCAATTTCAAGTGTCTGGGCTCACAGTTACATTTGAAGTAAAGGCACTGATTGAAAATACTTTGTGAAGAGGTTATGAGAAAAGACTTATCTACTAAATGCAGCCAAGATTTAAGTCATTCTTTCAGATGTGAAGCATTTGGCAGCGAGAGATCATTTTCATCAAAAAGGAAACCCTAGTTCATTATTTTTGGTCTGAGAATAATTTGGTTCTCTGTTTAATGCTACTCATTCTACCAGCAAACAGCTGACAAAAATGTTAATTAGTATTGGCAATTGCACCAACACAAATACCAGTTTGATTTTAGAAGAAATCGTGAAGCTTTTAATCCCGTCTATTGATTAGATAGGCTGACTGTCTGAGAAGGAAATACGGGGAGACTTTCATTTAAAGACTCTGTCTTTAAAAAATGTTCAAAGGTCTTTGCAAGTATATCTAGTAAATACAAGACCAGTTCTGATTTAACATGATTAAGGTAATTAACTGGAAGCATGAATTGGTCAAAATTGTTAGATAGCGATTAAGTCCATGTTCTAACCCTGTAGGTTGCTGCTGACTGAAAAATTCCCATAAAAATGACAGCTCATCCAGTCACCAGCATTCTGGATTATCCTTTCAATGTTCTTGACTAGGAAATTGTTTGATTAATACAGAGCTGCTTTTAAACAAAGGTAGTAAGCATGCTCACCAACTTTTTCACGTACTACTACTATTTTGAGATGCCCCAGTTTAGGGGCATACTCTAAAGAGTATACTTTTTGGAAGAATCAGGAAGGTATCGTATCATTTTGAGGTGTATCAAGTTGGTACCAAGTGTTACCTGTCACTTTTGAAAGAATGGCCAGTGTAGCAGATGGAGGCAAAATTATAAATTCTGGAATTTGTACTATGAGTGTACTAAAACAGATTCTTTGCAGCCTCAGATTCTACATCTCTGCTTATTTCTTGCTACAGAAAATACCTTTTTATTATGACTTATTGCTTCCAGTTTACTGAACACAAACTTATTATTTGATATCACAAGTTTTCCAAAATACCAAAGTGATGTGACAGTAACATTATCAGTGTTTTGCCAAACAGATTGGCTTCAGCTACCCACATAAATTTTCTGGATCTTTTGATCAAATCCTCCACCCTGTTGCAAGTTTGGAATTCATGCCAAATACAGCATCCAGCAGTAGATAAATCTGAATTCTTTCATGTGAATTACAGTTATTTTTTATTCTTATTTCTGATAAATCTTTTGTTTATATTGTTACTAAAGCTGGTCAAACAATTTATTAAATTTTAAAATATATTTTTAATTCAGCCAGTTTAACATACATTCTCTAAAAACTGTCCTACCAGTACTCATTATAAATACTACAATTTTTTCGTTTCATAATTATTTGTGAATACATATTGCTAGCTATTGTTATTACCCATTCTTTTAATAGTTGGAGAAATTATATTTTTATTGGAGAATGAAGTCTGGACACTGGAGAAAAAAAAAAAAAAAAAGTTGACCTGGTTCATCCACTGAAGTGAGTGGGACTCTTGCTGAAATTTCCATTTAGCTTGTCTGACAGAAATGGGCTTACATGCATCAGGCTGCTTCAGTCAATGTATTTCCAAAAACCTAGTTGGGGAAGTATTGTTGCTGATAGTTTTCATCAGGAACAGTGAGTCCAGCCACATTACCTGTTATTTAAGAAAGCTTAATTCAGTTAGAAACAGGTGCAAAAAAAAAAGTGCTTAAATTGTCCAGGGCTTGAGAGATCTAATAAGGGAGAAAAAGAATGTTGAGCCAGCGTGGTCAGGCAAAATAAAGAGCGGGATATGAATGGAGTCTATAAATACATTAGAAAAGAAGTACTATTTAAGCTAAGGGAAACGCTGACAAAAGAACAGATGGGTGTAATCTGTGGGTGTAGCTATTCTGATTTTTAGAACATTTCTAATTCTGAAAGAAATGAGTCTAAGACAACTTTCCACTAAGAGTACCAGAAGCAAAGGCGTGCGCACAGAAAAAACCCCAAGCCCCAAACCAAAAAAACTCTAATTGATTTTAAGCAGAGCCTGAGCGGCATATGAAAAAGATTAAATGGCCTGGTTGCCTGCAAAAACAAGGGACTGAACTCAATGACCCAAGAGTCCCTTCCAATCTGCTGTTCTTAATTAGATGTATGAGTATCATGGGAGCTCTTTGAGCCTCCAGCCTATTCCTGCAAGAGGATCCTTTTATTTATGTAACTTCCCACTGAAATCCCTGCAAATCTGCAGATCCCCATTGACATGTAGGTGATATGGATTCTTGGATCAAATTCCAGGGAGGGTTCATGGTCTCAGAAGAAAATTCCGTATCTGGCATCTGTTTTCCTTCTTGGTTTTACATGCGGCTTCTGTTTCAGTTCAGAAATTCCCTTGTACTCCTTGTTCCATTCTTCTCATGAAGATAACTTTTCTTCTTGAAGAATAATTTAAACGTCAATAAAGCATGCACTTATAATAAAAATGTATAGGGCTGGAAGTCCTTTTACATGCAGAATACCTGTTTCAGAGGCTTGAGCACCCTTGTCACTAAAATCTGTGCAGGTAGGGCATTCAGTGGTTTGTTCTTTCCTTGAACCAACTTTCTGCTCTTCCTCACCACAGATCAGAATCACAGAATGGCTTGGGTTGGAAGGGACCTTAAAGAACACCTATTTCCAACTCCCCTGCCACAGGCAGGGATGCCACCCACTAGATCATGTTGCCCAGGGCCCCATCCAACCTGTGCCATGAAACACGTAGTTCTCATAGGATCAGTGGAATAAGTATGAAGGTAACCTAAGCCTCTAGTCTGTGGAAAACTCTTGGAAAACAAAATTCTTGATCTGGTAGTTTCGTAGACACACAGATTTTTCATGCTCTTTACTCCAAAAAGCAGTAGTTTGAGATTGGATTGTTATCTTACCACTTGTGATCAGTTCAAAGTCCTCACTGAAGTCTTTCCTTGATGCAGGAAAATCTGGCCATTTCTGTCTCAGTTGATTCACCTATAAACGCGTATCATGACAATCAAAGCCTCAGGGCACTGTGCTGAGGACCAAACGGTTTTGCAAGGGATGTCTGGAGTCTCTGATAGAAAGTCCTACTTGTAAATTATTAGGATAAAGATCTTTCCTAGAAATTAAAGATTGTGTTGGAAGTTCTTACTTGCCATGATGACAGACGGGAATGGAATGATTCGCACTAATTTGGGATAGCTGGTGACAAAGCCCGACAACTTGAGTTATTGCTTTCAATTGTTCTGTGCTTCTCTAACGTGCTGTTTTCCCAGGGACGTTCACCAATGACAATAACCCCAGCAGCTCTTACTGTTTACTAGCTTGTTTCATGAAAGTCATGACCTCAAAAACTTATAAAGCAATCCCAGGACCATTTGCTCATACCAGCAGCTGTGCCAAGGTTGACCACTAGGCACCCGGTGCTGAGAGGGAAGTACAGTATCAGGGCCTGAGAGGAATAAAAGCCAGCACCAGGTGTTGAGAAAAGATGAGTGACATTTTATTCTCCCTCCATCCTGAGAGGAAAGGATTGGATTCTCTTTTCTCAGTGGTAGTATTTTATCTTAGATTTTGTACTGAAAATAATGTAGTATTTCTTTGTATTTTGGACATTTTAATAATAAAAAAATATCTTAGAATATTTTGCATTTTCTAAAATGTTATTGAAGCAAACCTCTGTCTTTGAAATGACTTGTTAAAAGGTTGTTAAATCCAATCCTGATTATTAAGCCAATGAGGAGTCCATAATAGCGCTGCTCTGCACTGCAGACGGTGGCTGGGTATCTTGTCTCTGGGTGTCTAAGGCACAACCAGTAATCTCTGGCAGGTATAGACCAAGAACTCATTTGCACAAAAAAACTCGCAGCTTATCTTTGAACAACATGATCTAGTGGAAGGTGTCCCTGCCCATGGCAGGCAGGTTGGATGAGGTGATCTTTAAAGACCCCTCCAACCCAAACCATTCTGTGATTGAGCATGGGCCAAGAAGTTCCTCTGGCTGCAGGTCTGCAAACCTCCACAAACCCTTCTCAGAAGTTTGCAGCCTGTAAATGGAAAAGAGACAGTCTATCCAAAGTGAGTTAGCCTGGAAGTCCTGTTGCATTTTAGTTGTAAAGTTAAAGCTGAAATGTCTTTTGTTATCATGCAGCACCTGATGTGCTTCTCTTCTGCTTGGACAATTTTCTCAATATTGTTTGTACAGGTGACAAACCTGCAATGTCTCATTACATTACAAGCAGCAGCAGTTGCAAGTGACTTGAATTTAGTCTGTGAAATGTTTTAGAAATGCAGACTGTCTTCATTTTCTATTAAGTAGAAGGTCTGAACTCATAGATACCAGATCACCTTTGCGCATGCAGAGAACGCAGGCAAAGGCAAGAATGTCTGCCTGTGAGGAGTGTCGGGACAACTTCCTTGCTTTATGTTGCCCATGCTCTTGACATGTAAAAAAAAAGCCATCATCTGTACTGCTGTTTCTTCATATTCACAAGACTGTCAGCAGAGTTAAATTTCTTAATAACAGTGTAGGTAAATGGCAAATACTGCATGT
Organism: Aythya ferina; assembly: GCF_964211825.1. Classification (NCBI taxonomy): domain Eukaryota; kingdom Metazoa; phylum Chordata; class Aves; order Anseriformes; family Anatidae; genus Aythya; species Aythya ferina. Next base: position 118,393,974 of record NC_140296.1, on the reverse strand, counting down.
GTCTTAAAGATGGTCATTTGCACCGGAGGATATTTCAGTGGACAATTTTATTCATTTTTGTCTTTACAGATGTATACAAGATTTGCCAATGCAAGTCATTTTGAAATTTACTGAACAATTACGTTTTGTTTCTTCACATTTAAGGTAGCAGGTATTTTGTGCCTGTAGGAGTCCCAGTTTCCAAAATCTCCTATTTCTCTTCTTTTTAATTTGCAGGATGTATTAATTGAAATGATGTTTGAGGGAATTCAAATCTATTCATACAAGGAAATGCATGCAAAGCCATAATGGAAACATAGAAAGTGTAACCATTTGTCAAGAGATATGAAATCTGTTGCCTTGGAACACACTTCGAGTTTACTTATTCTTGTGGCCTTTGAGTTCATTTCTTTCAGAAGTCACAAAGCTTTATTATTGATGGAATTGGGTGATTCTGAGATATTTTGATTTATATTTGGATGATTTGAAACGAGCAGTTAAAGCTGCTAGCCGCACTTTCATCTCTTAGGTTGACATCTTAAGCAGAACTGGTGGATGAAACTACAACTGTGTTCCTTTTGCTTCCTTTCTATCACCTGGATTTTCACTGCATTGCAGATAGGATGTTCAACCTATTTAAAACACTCTGAGGAGGTTAGTGGCTTTGCTTACAAAATCCTTGGTAAGCAAGAAGCTAATGTTACCTCAGTATCCTTACATTTTTACATAGGGGCTCAACATTATAGAAGTGAAAATAGTTTGAGTCTCTGTGTAGAACCATCTTGAGTTTCAAGTTGGAGGTGAAAGGACATAAGCAGTGGTCTTCTCCTCTGCCTGTGTTATTTCCTTTTTGGAAAAAAAAGTGTTTAATGTGAGGTATACAAGCATCTTGCAAACATATTAATAGTACCTGAATATTTTTTTTTTCTACTGTTTCTCCTTAGCTATTATTAATAGTGATGAACATGTTATATTTTTCAGTCCCAACATTTCAGAATTGTTTAAATTCTGGCTATCCCTAGGTTTGGATCTCAAAAGAAGCCATTTAACGTTGCCTCATAATCCAGAGTGCTGACTGCCAGCTCTTTGAGGATCCATAGTCCTTGGTGGTGCTGAAACAAGGACTAAGATGGCTTAGTTCTTGGCTTAAGAGCAGAACACCAAAAATGAATGAACAAATTTTGGGGAAAGAGACATTAAATGACTTACATCAGAGTTCACTGTGGTAGCAGTGATTCCCTTTTCCTCGGGAAGCCCAGAAGATTCTCTGTTAGCATGGGCTTTGATTATCTGAAGCTGACAGCATGTGTTTAACTCCTGTCAGGAGTGTGTTGTCTGATCTGCTTTTCCATCTGACCCTGAACGCATCAGCGATATTCTTCAGATTAGATACTGCCAGAATGATTACTGGTGCTGACCAAAACTAGAATTCTGTATTTAGAATAAAATATATATATTTTTAAAAGCCGATGATCTCACATAAGAATAGAATTCCAGCTGGTAATATGTTTTGCTTTGTTGCCATTAGGTCATTCCTACTGGGAGATGATATACGAAATAGTCTACCGAATATTACCAGAAGAAGTCATAGATATGCACAGACATAAGAACTAACAAAATTTTGCTTTAGTATTTCTGTGAATGCATTCATAAACAAGAAATGTGGGCTTGCAGTGATTTGTTTATGCAGAAAATGGGGGGAGAAAGACTTTTTTTTTCAGATAAACTGCTTTATACTATTTGTATGTTGTTGAGAGGCCAACAAACAAACAAACGAATAAAATACACAACCTTCCCCCCCAAATTAGGGTAGACATAGCACTGTTCTAGAAGGCTAGAACATGGATTTTGGACTGGGACAGGCTTCCTTCCAGAACACAAGCAGAATGAGGTTGGGTCAGCCTGCACCCACCAAGGTAGACATGTTCTGTATGGTGTTTTTACGCATGTATACATTTGTGTTATGTAGGGATGAAAGTCTTGGCAAATATTCTTATATGCATCTTCTACTGCATAAATAATTTTGACAGCTTTGTTGAATAAATCAGGATTGACTTCATATATACAGTTCCTGAACACTTTCCAAATGTGTTCATATAAATCTCTATTTCGCAACCTGTTTATGGTGATCTGTTACAAAGCCATTTGGCTCTAGTGAACGTTTCACCCATTGTCTGTAGACGTAACATATCTTTTCAGTATTACAAACAACAGTAAGAGTTACCTCCAGCACTACTGCAGGTTCTGCAAATGAACTATCCATTATACTGTCACGGTGTTCCTAGGGATACAGGTGCATCTTTTCTTCGAACCAAAGAAGAACTGCAGGAATTTGATGAAATAGATCTGTGCAAAGGAAATCTTTATACGATACAGCACTATGTCAGATGTATTATTGTATCTGATTTTAAACTGCATGTGTGAGTTTGTTGCAGCTATCATTTAAAAATATGTTATTGATAGAAAACCGCAGACACTTTTAGTTACCTTCCCTAAAGTATATCTGCTGTAGTATCATTTCAAAGGGCCTCAGATTTCCCCATAAATCTGCTGATAGTGGCTAGGTGGAGAGAGTAAACTTTTTCTTTTCTCTTTTTAGCTAGGAATCCTTTTGGTAAGGTTCAGTGCAAGCAACCAAATCACTCGTGAGAATGAAAGAAAATAATTTTTCCAGTATTAAAGAGAGTTTGCAGTCTTTTTGAATAGTACTGCTGAGGTGGGTGTGGATAGAAAGTTGAAGTCTGGTAGGAAAGTTGCCAGAAAGTTGCAAATGCATTGCATTTGAATGTGCTTAGACAAAATAGCTCTGAATTCTATTTTTTCCCCCTTGGGTGAGGAGAGCTAAAGAAGATTCTGGATAGCTTATTTTCCTCATAAGCTGTCAGTTTGGCGTGATTTTTGCTTGTGAAATGTGCAAAGCTAACCTGTCTTTGAGGGAAAAATGAAGACTTTCTTCTTTCTGAAATCATGATGCCTTCAGGAGGAGCCTAGCACATGAAAAGAGCTCCACTAAAACTCTCTCTTTTCTCTGCTGTTGCACATGGGACTTACAGTCCAAGAGCCTGCTCTCTGCCCTTTTTCTGGTAGGGCAAGTTTCCATGAAAAGAAATGGAAAACTGCTCTCGTACTCTTCTGAATTTGGAGAGAAGAAATGCTTTTTACCCTTTGGCCAACCCCTAAGAGAGAGAGGTTTTATTTCCTCCCCATCCTCATCCTACAGAATGGGTAGGGATGTAGAAATAAGGATCAATATTTCCTTCCTTCATAGGTTTTTCTTAGGATTTTTTGACACATGAATGACTACAACATGTTATAGTATTAAATTATTGCCTCTGCGCTTCCATAGCACAGTGTACCAGCTATTGAACCTTGAACTCATCTTCTTGTAGCATTTACCTGTACTCTGGTGGCCTTCCCTCCAGTCACTCACTGAGAGTGCTTTTTAATCTTCCAGAGTGGCAGCGTGTGGTGATGCTTCTCTCAGCTTTCTAGTGCCTTGGAATAGCCAAGGCATTGCAAAGTGTGTGTGTGTGGCTAATACCAGAGTTATTTCTATTACATTTCACGCAACTTCAAATGAATTTGAAATATGATGCAAAAGCCAGTGAATTAATGTGTTTCTGGGTCCTTCTAGGGTCAGTTTTTGAAGCCATACAGTTATGTTTGGAAGATTGATTCTCTTGGACTCCAGAACTTCAATCTCAAGAGACATCTGTATTAAAGTAATTTAGTATCAGTCACAGGGCTTGTTTACATGGGGAGGTTGAGCAGCACTGCTACAGCTGAATAGCTTTACTTCAGTGTAACTCCCCCATGTGGACACTGTGCTCTGGAATAGAGCTGATTTATTTTGAAATAATTACTCACTAATTGTTCCAGAATAGAGTGTCCACAGGAGGGAGTTATGCAGAAATAGCTGTAACAGAGTAGTTAAAGCTCAGCTGATTAAATTCACTGCATAGGAATGCCTTGTGCAAAGGTGGCACAAAATTAACTGGGGTAAAAATGCAAGAGTTAGTCAGCGTTGCTCTCCCTGACAGACCATGTTGGTAGCATTATCTGTTTCTCCTATGCAAAGATTTGTAGTTTCCACAGTGCTTCGGGAAACTGCAGCATTTTTGCTTTGATAGACTCTCTTTGTTCTCCAAATAACTCAGTAAATTTAATATAAAATACAGCTTTGTCCTCTGTGTGACCTTCCCCCTCCCCCCAATTTCTTTTCACTTTCTAAATTGAGTTTACACCCTCTTGAATATATAATACTTGGGTGGAAAATAAGCTTTTTATTTCTTTTTTTATTCTCTTCCGTGACCTGCTGGTATTTGTCAGTTCACTGCTGCCCTCTTAGTTAAAGAATACCTTCTTGAAAGATCTGTTCACCCTGATCACCATCTGGTCAGCCTTTACCACTACAAGGGAGGCAGGATGTCTGCTTTCGTGTTTTTTTTTTTTTTTTTTTTTTTTTTTTGTCCGCTTTAAGGCCAAAAAGCTGTTTGCTGATACCACTTTCTCTTTATTTTCTAAAAGATATTTCAGACATTGCTGATAGCTGCCTCAATTACAAATGGTTGAAAAAACAGAGATGCTAAATAAAATAAGACTGTAATTTCTCTCATAGAGCCTTTGGTTGCAAGATATCTTCTGAGACTCTTCAAAAGTCTTAAGGAACCGAGGTTCTGTGCAAGCTGTTCTGCAGATCTGGGAGTTGTATGTTTTAGTCCGAGCTCTGCTGAAGAATCACAGTGTGGCCTTTGTGGAATCTCTCGTGTCACCCTTTGCTCCAAAATGAGTCATGCCACCCAGCACAGACACGCTATAAGGCATGTCTTACAGTTGAAACCATCAGGTAACAGATGCCACACCACTGCAAGTGCTAAGCATTACTTTTTATGTGTAACTTGCAAGTTCTTAAAGAAAACAAAACTCTGAGAAAATCTTTCCATGATATGCTGTGGGAAGAACTGAGTTTCTTCTTCTAGTTCTTCAAGTCAGTTCAAAGTTGGGTGCTTGCGTGGCTGCAGACGTGAGCCCAAGTTAATATGCCTTGTTTTCCAAGATGTAGCACTGTCCTAAAGTAGTCACTCATGGTGCAGGGTAACCTGGCTACCCCTTGGAATGCTAGCAGAGGAGGCCTGCAGAGAAGCCAGAATATATGGTGTGAGCATTAAATACAAGGGTTCTGGCATGGCGATTACGAGGGGTTTGAAATAGTCACCTTCAGTGAACCTATGCATTAGGTTTCTGATTGAAATTCTCAATTCCGATGAAGTTCTCAAGGAATCAAAACTGGCTAAACCAGATCCCTTCCCTTCCCTTCCCTTCCCTTCCCTTCCCTTCCCTTCCCTTCCCTTCCCTTCCCTTCCCTTCCCTTCCCTTCCCTTCCCTTCCCTTCCCTTCCCTTCCCTTCCCTTCCCTTCCCTTCCCTTCCCTTCCCTTCCCTTCCCTTCCCTTCCCTTCCCTTCCCTTCCCTTCCCTTCCCTTCCCTTCCCTTCCCTTCCCTTCCCTTCCCTTCCCTTCCCTTCCCTTCCCTTCCCTTCCCTTCCCTTCCCTTCCCTTCCCTTCCCTTCCCTTCCCTTCCCTTCCCTTCCCTTCCCTTCCCTTCCCTTCCCTTCCCTTCCCCTGTTTCAAATGTACAGAAAATTCAGTAAACAAATCTTTTCAACTGTTCTTGTCTTATACATATGGAAATCTGCTGTTCCTTCTCCCTTTTGGTGTTTTCTTCAGTGGAGAAAACAGTTTCAGCTTGCTCAGTTTTCCCTCATAGGTCTTTCTGTGCAGACTTCCACTTGTTCCTGCTCTCAGACCATTTCCAGCAATATTAATGTCTTATTCATGCACTGCAGTTGAGGCTTTACCCATACCTCACCTAGAGGCTGAACAGCTACTTCATATGCCCTAAATACTTGTTTGCATGTTCTGGTATGATTTCTTTTTCTACTAGTTCTAATGTGAACTAAGAGAGGCAAGTACTTTTGCAGATACACCAAATGCCTGCATTCAAATTCAGGCTAATAATCAAAGTGAAAAGGGGGAAATGAGCTGAACCTGCACTGTTACTGAGCTTAAAAGGAGATGGGAGTAAGGAGAGATTTCCTCCGCAAAAGTAAACTAAGAGGAGAACCAAGAAAATGGCAAGAGAAAGAGCAGCAAAGTAAAAGTGAGATTCTTTCAGCTAAATGCAACAAAAAGATCAAGCAGCTTTAGACTACAAAGGTTGTTCCTTGCTGTTTGAGCTAGAATTGTTTCCTCTAAGATGAAACCCATATGCATCATACAACTGTTAATTCAGAGAGGGAATGTTTTTAATGTGTGTTCAGAGGGAATAGAGGCATTCAACTGCTGTTAATGCAGTTCCCTTTTGTATATAAACAGTGACCGTATCATGACTGCTTGTATTCAAATTGGGCTAACTGTAGACAGTTTACTTAAAATATCACAACTTAACTGTGTAACAATAATTAAAGTTGTTTTGGCTGGTTTGATGTGGAAAAAAGCAGAAAATGGACTGGGGATTAAAGAGGAAACTGCAGAAGATCATGGTGTGATCAAGGGAATCAAGTGATCAAAAGACCTTTTCTTTCCTATGATACCAGGTATATTCATTTTGCCATGAATTATAGATTTGCATTTTAGCTGAAAAGCCCCTGAATTAATTATGCTGCAACTTTAGCAAGGCTCCTCAAATGTTACACTGCAAGGTCACTCAGAGTTCTTTTGGCCAGCATTCTCTTTCCAAGGGTTTACTGTGGCAGCATATTTTGCTGTTTTGCTTTGAAATAGCGTCTCAGCAAGTATGGAGGAAGTATTAAAAATAAATAAATACAAATCCATACAAGGAGCTCAGGTAGAGCAGAGAAGTCTCTTAATATGGGCCGGAAAGTGCTGATCTGTAACAACTGAGGCTTTGGACACTGAAAACTTAATGCCTTTACTTCTAATCTAGTGCAATGCCTCTGTGGAAATGAACTCTTAAATCTGCACTTAATTCTGACAAGCTGTATTGAGGCATAGAAGAGATTTTTCTAAAGAAAGATGACAGATCTGTTTCTCTGACCTGGTTATTGAGTTACTGAATTCTGACATTAGTTGTCTACGTGTCCAGTGATACGATACTTTGCTTGTCACTGGATAATTGCCTCTGCAGAAGGAGCAATGCAGAACGTATCTCTGAGCTCCAGCGTGTCCCTGATTCTCTGCAGATTTGTGGAAGACTAAAACAATTTTCAAGAGTACAGTGAAGTCCACTAAAATGTGTAATCCACAGCCCTACTGACGGCTCTGTTTCCAACATGTGGCATTGTAAAGAATTCCTTGATGGAACATTTACTTAGGGTTGATTAGTTGGTAATTACCTTGTTAAACCAATATGCATTTAAAATTGTTCTTTGTTAAGTTGAGAGGCAGGATGTTAATTAAAAAAAGGAATGTTTCTTCTAACTTAAAAGAAATTGTAAATCAGACTGACTGTTTGCCTGCTAGACTCCTACAGCTCCTCTTCTGGAAGTGAGGGGATTCAGTGGGAAGAGGCTTTGAGCATCATTGAGGTGATCAGAGTAGTCTCTAAGGTCCTGTCCTGAAGTACTGTGCTGCAGTTGTTTCAGCAGCAGTAACTTGTGTCTGAGCATCAGTAAGAAGATAGCAGGCACACCATTCATTTGTGTCTCCCTGGACACAGATCCTGGCTGACATACAGAGCATCTATGGATTTTTTTCCCACATTCCCCGTGCAACTCAAAAAACAGTTCGCCCTGTGTTTCCTCAGGCTTCTTACCCTCCAGTTTATTGTCTTATCTAAATATCCCCAGTCCAACACGATAGCCTGACTCAGTAGTAGTAAACCAGTTTGCAACTATGCACAATTAAAAGCTCTAATGTGAAACTGTCCTTAGAGGGCTGCAAGATCTGATCAAGGAGGCAAAGATTGGTTTTTCTATCCTCTTAGCCTGGCATGTGAAGCTGTTTCTTAAAGAATTTAAACTATGTAATTGAGGGTCTTTGTTTTGCTTTGTATTTTTCTTGAAACAGGACTAATATGGAAATTTAAAGATCTAAGTGGTCCCTTCTGAAAGTTCCTAACATTGCTATCAGTATCATTCCTTTTTATAAACAGAACTGTTACAGTTCTAAGAAATAAAGTATTCAAAGAATGCACTCATAAAAGATTACGCATACAATGGAATTTTTTAGCCTCAATGGGAACAGAAGGCTTTGTGAGTGTTTGTGTGCAATGAACATAATGTTTAAATCAATTTTTAAGCCGTTGCTAATGAAACACCACCCTTTGAATACAGGGCTACAAGGCATGCTTATTAAAGATGCACAACATATCAGCTCCTGGCTGGCATATCAATGCCCTAGGGGTTTAGAGTGTGAAACACCAGTTCGAAAAGAACCATGCTAGAAGGGGAGGGGAGCAGGGAAACAGCCTGAAAAGCAGCTTGGAGTGATGTGAGATTTATTCCCTTAGCTCATGTTTTCCGTAGTTTCATCATATGACTTGGCAATTCTGCAGAGCTGGTGTTAAATACATCACATAGTAGTGGGACAGAGATACTTTTGAGCCTTGGATGGGGACAGACCTCACAGAAATCACTTGACAGTTCCTACCTGTTCCACTTTTGTAGTCCAGTTTTTTGTTTCTGTAGTGGTCTTCAGTCCCCAATCGCATAACTGATCTGACCACTCCTTTGTGGGTTTCTTCAGGGGGGCATGTCTGCTGACACTGGCATTACTCTGATTTATCAGTGAGTGGGGAGGTTGGGGGTATCCTTTAGCTGCATCCTCCCTTCATGTACCTTTTGTATTACCAGAAGTCCTCCAGGCAGATATCCTTCACAATTCAACCCCAGCATTGTTCAAGCTTTTCAATGCAGACATACCGTTTATGATGAACAGGGTATTTCAAAGTGTTTGGTGAATAGTTTAAGTGGGTACCTTCCAGCCTATGAGGTGTGTCCAAGTCATTTCCTCAGATAGCTGTGGAAGTTTGTTTCTCAAGTTTGCTATAAGGTTCACTGCCAGATGTTACGGGTTCTCTGTCTTGACTGGATAATTCTCAAGCTTACAATGAATTTTCAGTATGGGTATTTAAATATTTCCATTGCAGACAAACCTTCTCAAAAACATCCACAAAACCTTCATGCCATCAGAAATATTCTCTTGCACTCAAATTTGTTCCTATGAAATTTCATGAATTACAAGCAAAATGAGTGGAAAAAATCCACTAAGTAATTTTAGTAGTTTTTTATTCAAGTAAATGTTTAGATCAACTGTTGCACAATAGTTGCCCAGAACTACATGGAGCTGAGTATCTCTGGTATGAATTTATCTCTGGAATTTCCACTGGTTAGCAGAGGTTGTTATATACTCATTTCAGCAAGGATAACCCACTAGAAAATAAGCCACTGGGAAATACTGCATCCATTTAGATCTTTCTTTGGTCTTTTCTTTTGTTGTTGTTGCTTTCATTTAACTATCATTGCATCTGGTGAGGACATTCACTCAGGAAACAAAAAAAAAAAAACACAAAACAAACAAACAAACAAAAAAGCAGAGAGCAAATGAGAAGTTCCTGGAATGTTACAAGCTGCTGTGTCACTGGGAATAGCAAGGCAGACAGGCAGAAAGCTCCGCTCTCCAATGCTCTCCAAAGCTGACACCACAGTGGGAAAATTTGATACTTACTAGGTACTGAATTGTCTGAAGCTGTAACTTTGAAGTAAATGTACAATTGTAAAGAAATGCTGAATATCCTGCTCTTCTCCTTAATTCACTTCTCTTCCCCTTAACTTTTATACACCATGCTTTTTAGGATAAGTTTTCTGAAATGCATTCTTTGAAATCTTATGGTCCAGATGGGCTTATGCTTTGTAAACATAAGGACTACTGTACATTTTAAAATGACCTTTTTTAAAATTATTATTTATTTATTTTAAACTGATGGTCCCATTCAGGTAATAAATTACAGTTTATAAATGCCTCTTAGGATGAAGCAAAGATAGCCTTCTGTGCATTAAAAAGACAGAAAGGATTTCCACCAGCAACAAACCTGGAAGTGTCCTGAACCACCACAAAAAGCAAAGCCTGGTTCCCATGCTGTCCTGTGTACCATCTCTCCCAAAGAATGCTGTCTTCTTTTAGCCTACAAGGACATAAGCCATTGCCTAACTCAAGAGCATGCATTGTCCTTAAAAAAATAACATCAGGATTGTATGCTGCATTTCCCAGTCTTCCTTTTCCTCTCCCTCATACCAAATATATATATATTTTTTTGTCAGGTTTGTTTTTAAACAAGCTGACAAGCAACTGTGCATGCTCTCTGACAGTTTTCCAAACGGATAAAAACAAAGCAAAACTGAAGGGAGGTGTACAAATGAGGGGGTCTCAGTTGTATTACCTGTTTCTAACCTTTACTTACCCACTCCTCAAAGGGCTGACCTTTAGCCTTACAATGTTCTCATTTTTTGGCTGGGATAATGGCGGAGGTCCTGGTTCTCTGCTCCACTGAAGTAAGCTGAAAGGCTTTCCTTGGTTGATCCTGATGAATGGATTCATTGTAGAGGGTCACCTCTCTTGACAGTTTGTCTTCCTAATATGACTGTGTTCCACTGTAAGCAATAACTTTTGCTTCATGAGAAGAGTCATTTCAGGAAGATTAAAACGTTACTCATTCCAGCTCAAGTTGAATATAGGGAGAGAGAAACGACAAAAAAGAAGCGTTAATCCATGCAAACATACCTGCAGGTTTCTATAGAATTAGAAATTTGTGACCTCTCTTCTTGCTACCAGTGTGAACTGAGTAGATCCAATGAAGTCTGCAGAGTTCCTGTGGTGTAAACAAGTGTTGTCACTTGGTCATGTGTGGTTCTTCGTCCCTCCCTCCACCCAAGTGCTAGTAACTGTTGCAACAGCCAGGAGAAAAATATTCCGTTTTTTAACCCAAATACGTGTTTGCCTAATGTTTTAAAAACCACAACTGAGTTTTTGGGGTGTATCTACACAGTGATGGTAGTTCCACCCAAGCAGCAGGGGCTGCTGACAGCCTGAACTGGCGGCCATTTTGTTGCATGGCTGTGGGCCGCCAGCTGTGGCGGCCATTTTGTTGCATGGCTGCAGGCCGCCAGCTGTGGTGGCCATTTTGTTGCATGGCTGTGGGCTTCAAGCTGGGGTGCAACCTTGTGCTGCTGTCTGAGCAGCTTCTGGTGGGGAAGTTCACACCGGGACTGCACCTGAGCATGGAAACATGGCCTCTGATGCTTTAACAGCCTCAAAGCCTTCCTGTCTCAGGGCTTCCTGTCTCAGGGAATGCATCATGAAAAAATTTGTGACTTTTATGGCAAAGCTCGATGGTTTGATTTTCTCATAATGTTCACAGTGGACAGGCTCGCCAGCTTGTTAACAGCACCTGGCTGAGGTGGCTTCCAGAAAGAAGGCTGTGCTCCACAGCACTGCAGTGCCTGCCACCTTCGCGTGGATGCCAGGCGTTGATGTGGGTGTCACACTGCAGCAGCAGACGGCCGGTAAGCAGCTGGGTGTGGACAAAGGGCCCCCAGATCCCCCCTTCCCTCCCTGGGCGACCGCGGGGGCTGCAGGGGACCCGCATTCAAGAGGAGGAGCTGCGGGGGTCCGCAGATGAGCCGGGTCCCTTCGTTCCTCGCCATCCTTCGCCGGGAGGCTCCTCAGACGGCAGCTTCCCCCGCTGCTGAGGCAGCCGGTGCGGGAGGAGCCGCGGCAGGGCCCGGCCGGCCCCGCTCGGCCTTCGGCCCCGCCAGGTGGCGCCAGCCCCCTCCGGCAGCCGGCCCTGGAGCGGCCCCGGGGAGCTCGGCCGCCGCCGCGGGCTCCTGAGGCGGAGGCGCCAGGTCCGGCCCTGGGGAGGAAGGTGCCGAGCTGAGACACGCTCGTGGGCAGAAAGGCGTGTGTTTTGCAAATCCTTCCGCTGGGAACAGCTTGGAAGATGAGGGAAGGGCGACTTTCTGTAAGGTCAGGTCTGCCTGGGTTAAGGCAGGACTCTGAACCGGAGCAGCAGCGCCGAGCTGCAGCGCCCCTTCTCTGAGGTACTGATCAGGCTCAGGGGTCAAAAATGCAGTGAAATTTAAATCTAGTAAAGTTTCGATGTTTTGATAGTTTCTGTCTTTATGAAACATGAGTTGGATTCAGTTATGTCAGAAGCAGTTTTTATGTTGCTAATCTAAAGGGCTGCCATGAAATGGGAACATTGTCTTTCCTTTGGCTGTCATGGTGGTCAGTTGCCTTTTTAGCTTAATCACAGTGAGGCTGTGCTGGTTTCTCATTTATACATTATGCATCCGTTTTCTTACTTGCTAGTTATCATAAAAGCTGAAATAAATTTTGTTTGCTTGGCAGTTGCTTATACGTAGATGAGATCCACTTTTCATAATTTTTAACAAGTACTGAAACATACGTATAAAATAAGTAAGGAAAGTCCTATTTTACTGTTTATGTCTAAGGTCCACAGAGAGAAGCATTGCTGAATGTTGCAAACTGTTGTCCCAATTTGCACTAATTGTGCAATGGCTGATAAGCACTCTATTGTACTTAGAAACACCTGAATTTCCCAGAAATGGCTGAGGCATTACAGTGGCAAAACAGCACAGGTTTTTGGACTTCTGATGAGTTTTAACTTGATGACAAACTCAGACATTAACGTGTGCCTAATGCAACGTCTAACATAACCTCTCTTTAGTTGATTCCTTTGGTATGCCTGTGCAAAATGTTCCACATTGCTGGGGTTATCTTTTCTGTAATCCGTTTGTAGGTAGCAGTCTTGTTAGTGCTTTGCACTATTAATGCATGTTCTTATTCATTTCTTCCAAGACTAGAGGCTTAAATGAATTCCTGAGGAACAATCAGTAAGACTTCCTGTAGGATTGAGAGGAAGTTGCTTCTCTGTGCCTTGTAGTTGGCTTAACTGTAAAATGGCAATAGTGATGTTTTATCCATTGGAGAGGTCAAGACTTGTAGGTGAAAAATGTGACTGTAAATCCAGATCTTTAGGAATAGATGAGTTGGCTTTATGCTGTCTAGAGAAACAGAATGAAAACTCCACCCTTCGGAGGTAACTGATCCTGTTTCTCTGAAGCGTTTGGAATTGAACTGAAGTATTTAACATGTATAGAAATCTACCCAAAGGCTGTACAAGCTCGCAAAGTGTCAGATGGGCCAAGCTCACCAAACACATGCAATATTCCAAAAGCACTTTCCACTGGCAATGTTGAAATTTTCATATCCCTGCACAGAAATGTTTATCGTGCATAAAATTATTACAGTATGGTATTTATAACTATAATTTACTTCCTCTCACTGCTCCAGAAAGAAAGGAGATTAACTTTATTTGTCCATGCTAATTTTTACCATTGAAGCATTCAGCTTGAACGCTATAAACATCCTTTAATCAAAATACTGTGGAATATCATAAGTGATCATGGATAAATTACTTCTGTAACAGTGAATTAAATAGACTCTTGTTTCCACAGGATTTTTATGATGAGAACAAGGGTGGTGATGATGATTTCCAGTTGAAGTTAATTACTTTTGTAACTTACCAATTTTTTTCTTTCAGATGCTTGTAACTTTCACAGATGCTTGTAACTTTCACAGCTTTCAGGTTGAATTGCTACATTCTTGCTTATAGACATGCAAAAAAATGTGTCAGGGAAACTTTCAACAGGACAGGTACAAAGTAACACTGGCAGTAAATATTAGAACAGGCACAGTGAAGAACACATCCACTGTTCCTATCAAAACATAACTGTGCATATGCTTATCTTAACAGCAGTTCAGCTACAGATGTTATAACTTGCCTTTTTTGTGGTTATCACTGAGACCCAAAACTTTGAAGACTAGGTTTTAAAGTTGGAAACCCTATCTTAGAATTTTCAGTACCTTTTTATTTGCAAGCAGTGCCAAGGACAGAGGAAATACTGTGCTTTAGCAGCATCTCTGTACTTACTTTAGCTGGGCATAAAAGGCAAATTGCAAAGGGGAAGGAAAAAAGCAGCACTTTTAAAATATATTCCCCGTCTCTCATGTGTTTTCCTGTTGATCTTCCTCATGTAATATTTAGCTCTGATTCTTCAGATTGTAGGGAAATGCTTTTATTTTTTTTTTTGTGCAAACAGGTTCTTTAAAACTCTGACAGGCTTTCACGAACACTTTAGGAAAGCTGTAAGTTTCAGTGCCTCTGATGATATACTTAGTTAGGAAGCTTACAAAACCAAACATAAGTGTTAGAACAAAGACTCCTGACTTCTGTTTCTCACTTGGTTATCATCCAGCCATATAAAACCCACAAATGACAGGCATCCATTTGGACTGGTTGTTACAAACTCTTCACAGGTGGGAAAACTGAAGTTCAAGAAAATCACAAGAATCTGGTGAGAAGGGAATCAGCATCTGAAACAGGATACATCTCTGCTGTAGGCAAGGTTTAACCCCCATATGTCAGCTGTTTTCTTACCTCTGGGCAAATTGTTTAGTCAGTCTCTGCTTTCTTACCTGAAAATGGAAATAAAAAATGTGATTGAAAGATAATACCACTTGGTTGTTTAATATAACACTCCTCCTTTGCTTCCTTTTCCATGTAATTGTTGACTATATGAGGAAGCCTAAGGAAGACCCTATGGTAAGTTGTAAGTTAACACATTATGTAACACAAAGTTCAAGTGCAGAAAGTTTCAGTAGAATCCATGTATTTTTCATATGTGGCTCCGTCCTCAAGTTTCAAAGAAATACACATTCAAGCCAAATTTGAAGAATTTCTTTTTGGAACTTTCACACCGAGGAACTTATTCAACCTTTCCAGCAGTTTAGAAAGCCATGCTTTTGAAAATTTTTGTGTAGGTTGCACTTGTGTCGACATTATTGAAGTTGTTAATCATTGCTTTTCATTCTGCTCTGAAGCAGAATACTGCCCTCTCAGACTCTACAGATTGCTTACTGCTGAGCTAGAAGATGACTTTCTTCAACAGGGATCCCATTTTTCTTACTGCCTTCTGCTATCTCCCCAGTGTCTCAAAAATCTTTTTTAGTATACCGTCTCTGGAGGTCAGCCTAGTGTGCTCATGGCCTGCAAAAGATGAATCAGGAACACTGTTGTGAGAAACACGTTTTGAATTTAGCTACCTATTGAATATGTATGTGCCAGTTTAGTAGCTCCATGAGAGATACAGTATCATATGTACCCTAGGAGAGCTGTTGTAGCCTGTCCCTGCTTCATTTTGGTTGTACTGCATGTATAATTTCATAAATAAACATTTATTCACAGAATGTAAATTTGGCTGAATCATTCCGCATATGTGAATCATTTATTCTTGAACAGAGTAACATTCAGTATTCAGTAACTTAAATATTATATAACCACTTCAAAACTTGTCCATTTGAAGGAAAAAAGAAAACACAATTTTCTTTTGGCCTCTTTCCTTCATTTCCGTAGCAACCTTTTCAATTGCAATTCTTCTTTGAAACACAAAAACAGCAGCTCCATTTTATTCAACAGAGCTTTAGCTTGTGTTTATCAAAGGCATAGTGGAAAAAAAATAACCTTTTACTGTCTTCTGATTCTTTTATCCTGTAGAGATGACACAGCTCTGAAAGGACTGAAATTATGTCACATGTACCATCAGAGCAGTTTAGTAAATTTTTACCATTTACGACACAGGAACAAACCAAGTGACAGCAGAAACCTAGCAAGTGTCACTGAGTCACATTAGGAGCATCAGTTTGTATGTCCAACCTCTTTGATACTGTCAGCAATATAAAAGAAAGTGAATACCTTGTATGATTTGCAGAGCACAGACTGACCTTACATGCTCTGTGAATGATTGTGTTTAATTGCAAGTCAATACAATGCATTACTGGAAGCAAGGAGCTTTATGGAGACACTAGAGTCCATTTTGCAACTGTAGCCATCCATGACTAACTGCTGACTGCAGTGGTACACATTTCTAATCATGAGTTTGCACACATGGGGATTTATATTAGGGTAAGGACAATCACATAAAAAAAATACAATCTTAGATTTCACAGGGCATTTTTTGCTGTGAGACAACATGTACAAGGCTTTGTGCCTTCATCTTTTCTGGAGTATTTTCACAGAAAAAAAATTGTCAGTTGGGCTCATCTAGCAGGTTCTCGCATATTTCTATTAGCTGCTGTTGTTCTCTTGGACTAGCAAATTTGTGGCCAGTCTTTTTAAGCTAAACTGTTGTTTAATTCTAACAATAGAACCGAAGCATCACATTAGAGAAACAGGGTATTAAAATTACATCAAGTCTGTACATAGTTCACTTTTCCAAAAGCCTACCTTGGTTCTGACTACTACTGAGGCATCCTAATAGGTATACCCCTTCCTAATTTTTCATATAGAAGACTCTGATTTGTCAGTCTCAAGACATAACCTGTCTGTCTCACTTTCTCTCAAGTTCACTTCTTGAAAAATTCTTGAATCCCTGGGTTCCTGCTCTTGCTGCAAGGACTGCTTATCTCTTGGAAAAAAAAACAGTTCCATCAAAAAAAAAAAAAAAAAAGTCTTGCCCTAAGTCTCAGGTGAAGAGTGTTAAGCTAGTCCCACCTTCGTTTTCTAGCTTGACTGTCTAGCTGTTACGGTGGTTCAATAGCTGTATGCCGTGAAGATCACAGTGTATGGGATTCAGGATTCACAGGCAGCTCCAAATCAGTTACAGAGGAGAAGCTTGTTCTTTGCTTTTAGCCAAAAGAAGTAAATGAAGAACGCAGTATGAAATGTTACTGATGTGTACTCTCAAGCGTAAGTCTAAGTAGGGAAGGCATACGGAGCTACACAGACACATTGCAATCGGTCAGTCTGTGATCTGCCTCCCTGCTATGTTTCAGGGTGAGCAGGGGATTTCAAGTGTTTAGGTGATTAGAGATCAAGCCTGTATGAGACTCAAAGGGATTTTGTGCATTTAAGTTCTCTCTGGACACAGTAGGCTACCCTATGATGTTTTTTTTAGTCCATAATATTAGAAAACCGCAATGTAGCAGCTTCTTTGAGCTGAACTGTATGTCTGCTATGGTACTGCTGGGCTTGGAAAAGCGCAGTAGGCCAGATGCATGTCTAATGTGGCTAGGCTCAACGATCCTGAAAATAGGATGTGGTTTGATCCAAAGTGGGAGATATTAGCTTAATTTTCCATCTGCAAAAGAGTTCCACTGTTGTTTACATTGCTTCTCTCAACCCTCCTCAGCCCCAACACTTGGTAGAGTACTTTGGAAAGGGGTCATTCGCCCTCTCCTTGCACGGGACATTCCTCTGCAGCCTCCCAGGTCTCTGAGAGCCCCCTCTGTTCCCTCTTACTTTACCTTTGCAGACCTTGGCACTCTGCTAACTATTCTTTCGGGCCAAAAAGCTTTGGATGTGGCTCCCAGCAGGGCCATTCGACACTGCTGTTGAGTCAGGCAAAGGGCTGAATACAAACCATGTGCTGCTTCTGCTCCTTGTTACACAAGCTATGCTTCCTGCCTCCCCACTGCCCAGCAGAGCTTGCACTGCAACTCCTATTTAATGAAAACATCTGACAAAAAATAAACGGTCTGTTATCAACTTAGGACTTTAAAGATGGTCTTTAAGCCATTCAGCTGTCTCAGAGTCCTGCTTATTTGATCCTCAGTTGCTTCTGTATTATACCTGCTGTTTCTGGAGCCTGGTCCAGTGTTGTGTGATCAAACTTAGGAGGCAGGAGTAGGCAAGGAATTGGAAAATGTTTTTTTCTTCCAGTAAGCAATTACCTATTATGTAATGACTGTTTTCCGAAACTAGTACAGTCTGTATTCCTGAAATAATATGGTATAATGGTACGGTGCATAACATGTATCCTGAAAACTGGATTTTGCATGGATGTATACAGGAAAAAGAATAGGCATGCAGGAAAAACATGGTGTGCAAAAGTGGTATTCTGCTTTTGCAAACGTGGTCTGCTACCCAATGGAAACTTGATGCTTTTCAAAAGTAAACATTTGAAAAATATCTTTATTGTAAGCCAGGTGTTCTATATGTCTTAAAAGGTAGCCAGAAGCTCCTCAGTGGCATAGAATACTCCATGATCTTCACAGTTTAAGAGGGCAGAGGTTGAGACTGATGACATTTCAGGATGCCAAAGAACCAAAGGCCTCTGTAAGTGAGGCTGCATACAATAATAAACCCTGAGCCCCTGGATGGTAATTTGGAGTTTGCGGGAAGTGAGCACTCCTCCTCCTCAGCCCAGTGATGGGGCAGAGCTGCCACAAGCCTCCTCTGCATAAAAAAAAAGGCGGAACAAAGTTACAGAAAAGCTCAGGGAAAAGACAAAGGCTGAGGCTAGAAGGGGCCATGTAGAGAGGGCAGTGAGGGATGATGGTAACAGAGAAAAAGACGCCGTGAGATTTTGATCCAAAAATATGAGTGACATTGACAGGAACACTGCAGAGAAGGGGAGGGAGCTGTCTGCAAGATGCACAGCAGTGAAATTGAGAACACCTGATACTTACAGCTGGCTGTGTGATCATGGCAGAGTCTTTTCCTTATGCCTCAATTATCCAACTATAAACTGGGAGCTTGTCTCCTAGGGAGTATTTATATTATTCTGGGTTTTGTTCAATAAGGTGTAAGAAAGGAATACTTAATGAAATCTTGTCTTCAGTAAAAGCCTCAGTGAATTTGAGAATTTCACTGGCAGACATACGGGCACTATAATACTCTGTAGTATTCTGTATCAACTATGGTCATTTTAAGGCACTACATGCATTCATGTCTCAGATTCAGTTAGATCATTCCTGAACTTTACAGTATTTCTTGTTCTAAACCCATAGGTACAAGGCAAATCCTTAATATTTTCCATTGTGTCAGGTGGTGCAGACACTCTCTAAAAATCAAAACGTTTGCAATGCCATTTCTCCTGCCAGCATCTCTGAATGCTGAATGAGCTAAATTTCATATTTAGGAGCCAAAATAAATATTTCTGCCACTTACTGCTTGGTATTAGCCTGATTCCACTGTAAGCTACAGTAAAGATGTTCCTGGAAAACAAAATCATTGACTGATGATCATCTTTCAGAATATATTAGAAAGCTGGATGTGTCCTGACCATCAGGGGCTACAGGATTTAAATGAAAATAGATCAAGAAGGTTTCTATAGTGTGTATTTGTAGATGCTGACATGCTGGGGAGTATTTATTTCACCTACTGTGAGCTGTCATACAATACAGACAATTAGTCTAGTCCCTTGCATAGGCTTTTCCTGTGGTCAGCAGAGGAAGATCAGCAGCTTCAGAAAGCGATTACTCCACGTACCTTTGATGACTATGCTGGGATCAGATGAATTTCCCTGAAGTGTCTGTTTCATTGGCTACAGAGAAAGCCTATACAATCAGCCAGGTCTAGACGCCTGAGTGATGTAAGTGACTAGAGTTGTCTATGATAAATCCACCTGGTACTGTAAGTGGGTGTTCATATACAGCACCGAAAACTTGGAGAGCGCAGGAAGTGCAAAGTGGTATGGTATGGTATAGGGAATTTATTGTTACATGCAGCACAGAGGCATCTTACCGTCAACTGCGGTTTATCCCAAATTTGTCCCATTTCTGACTTTGCCTCTCAAAGTGGAAGGGAGCTCCCTCTGACCGAATATGCATCCTCACACACCAGGAACAGTTTCTTCTGCTGTGTGATGTAGAAAATTTGCAAGTCTGTATGCTTGAATATGATCCGTCATGCCCCAAACTCATGCAGAATTACTGTTTGATCACACCGTGTCTATTTCAGAAAACATTTTTTGGGATGTTACAGTATTTTGCACAAACTATTTTGATGAAATGCTGTGTGCTTTTGCAGATACAAACTGAAGTGGATATATAAAAGAAAACCAAACTGATGAAAAATTAACCTGCTGTCTATAAAGTGCTAGTCTCAATGTCTTGCATCTCTGACTAATATTTTATAAAGTTAAGGGATTGTCACAGATATTACTTGATAGTAAATAAGTAATAAGATAGATATTAATGATGTCAATGGTAACATGTCACTATCACAGGTGTAGTTGGTAGCAGTACCTGTCTGCCCCCATTCTCCCCATAATAAGACATTTCTTTTCCGTGTTTTATAACTTTGTCAAATTTACACAGTTTGGGCTGAAAATTTCCACGTCAGGTGTCTGCCCGAGGCTGCTTATTTTGGAAAACCCAGTTCAGCTATTTCCAAAAATAAGACTAGAGGAAAATATGTTACTTCTGACCATGTTTAAAAAGCTGTGGCAAACTTTTCCCTGAAAAGCTCTAGAACTCAAATGCCTTAGGGCACAGATGAAGCATTTTCTGGGGTGATGAGGCTGAAAACAGAGAGGAAAAGCTTCATGTCGATAGCAGGACTTCTGTTGTTCCACTCAACACTGAGCACATATGGTCAAGTTATAAGCCTCCGAGAAAGCATGTTTTGCATGGGCTTTGAAAAGGCTTGCTTGAATTCAACAGTGTAATATTTCCAAAATCTCTCTCAGTACAGGCTATTTTGCACCTTGGGGGTTGGCAAGACTTTCTTTGCAACTACAGATGTGTGCTCTGTCTGATTTAGGTCAGGGCAAGGAAAAGAAATAATTGAACCCGCATTGGTACAAGAAGAAAAGATTTAGAGCAAAGATGGGAAGAAAAGTAGGGCAGAGAGAATAGAGCTGGTTGAGATTTTGACTCAGGCAAGGGAGGAAATAGGGAAGTAGACAGATACCCAAGTCACTGAAACACAAAGGCAGAACTTAGCACTGTTGGGGTAGGCAACAAGAACAGAGGACTTGGGAATGAGGAGACAGATCTGGCAGTAAGATGTTATTTGAGGCATGAACTGGCATAGCTGGGAAAGAGGCTGAACAATGGTAACGGAGATGAAGGGGACAGAGACACTAGAAGTGGGGCTCAGGACAGGTGATGGGAGTAAGACAAGGAGCTGAACAAGGAGACAGATGTGAACGATGCTCATACATGGAGATGGGGTGAGGGGATTATCCACAGCTAGTCAAGGAGACAGAATTAAGGAGGGAAGATCTAAAAGAATGAAACTAGGGCTTCCTGAACCAGAAGATGGGCTCTGTAATCTGAATCCTTAGGAATGGCCTCTGGGAATGGACAAGTGAAGGAAGAGAAACTCCTCAGACTTGGTCCTAAATATAAGCAAGATGCCTAAGTGATCAAGGAGCATGTACTGCTGCTTATTTTATCTATGCCAAAGCTCTGAAAAGTTGATGGGCTACTGAGGATAATGAAGGAGGTGAAATATGCCAGGGAACATGTGCTTCTACTGAATCTTTGTTCTCCCAGTTTCTGCAGGAGTAGGATGTTCTACTCTTCAGCACTCCCTTTGGCAGTCTGACATGGTCATGCCATTTCTTCTCAGGCCACCAGCAATTTCCGTAGGGTGGTGAGAAGCAGATATTGTCAGGGCCCTGAACAAAATGTCCTTGTCTTTTTTGCAGGTTTGGCTGCCTGGGCTCAAGGTCAGCTTTGCTAGTGCAGCTGTCTACAGCTGGCCATGAGTCAGAGGGAAGCTTTGGCACGGTCTTGCCCACTTTTCCTTGGCAACTGCTTTTAAGCTGAGGCTTTTTGCCTTGGTTCTAGCTTGAGCTTCATTGCAGCTATACCCATGCCTCACCATATCTGTTGTTCATCCTGACCTGCAGACTTGACTTCCCGCTTTGACCTCAGACCAGCTTCATTTCTATGGACTTGTCTGGTTGTCTGGGCTTTAGGCTATTCTCCCGTCCTGGGATGCCCTAGGACTGCATCCCTTCTTGGTGAGGGCACTGCGCCTGCTTGCCTCTCTGTCACCCCAGCTGCTGGCTCCCCTTCCCTAATGGAGCTGCACCACCCTTGGTGCTCCCTGACAGTTCTGAGAAGTCTTCAGGTGGCTTTTCAATAGGGTAGGGAAGTGAATCTATAAATAATGCCTTAACATGGTTTGTACCAAGCTCACATATGAGGCTGGAGCTCATTACATTAAAGGATGTTTGTTCCTGCCTACAGAAATGGCAATCTCAGTAAATAAAATAGAAAGTAGGAGAGAAAAAAGAGGGTGGAGGACATAAAGATGTGTGAAATCATCTACATCAGGCCAGCTAAAGAATCAAATTATAATCCAGGTTTTTGGGCTCACATATGGATCATGCTGTCAACAGTCAGAGACATGAAAAATGTCCTCACCTGAAATATCAGCTACTTCCAGCTGGTCTTTGACCTTTATGTTGTTAGTTAGCTATTTTTTTCATAGGACAGACAAGGAGTCTGGTTTGAGGCGAATCTGAAGAAAAGGGAAGGGTGTTGTCTTTACAAATGAGATCAGGATGCAGAGCCATAAAAGTACACCCTTTTCCTTGCTGGTAACCTATTGCTGGTTTGACTTGAGATTTCATTACTATAGCTTTACACCAGCGTAATCGTGGCAGTAACACTAGGAAAGAACTGGAAATAAATCTTGGCAGATCAGGAAGAAGTGTTCTGAACATTTATCCTACTATTTTAGGGGTAAAATAGTATGTTTTCATAAACATCTATCACATTGACACTTGCTTTACTGCTTGAAGCAATTTTTTTTTTTTCAAGTTCTGTTCAAGAATGCAAATGTCACTACTGTGTGTCAGCATTCATAAACTTGACTTCAAGAGAAACACAATGCAGTGTTTATGTCCAATAAATATGAGCGGAGTGCCCAAAGCATTAATATTTGGAACGAATCCTAATATTGTACATTCATATTTTAGTGCATGAAAATAATTTGTTTCTGGCAGTACGTTATTTGATGCAGTAACCTATGTTTGACATAAAAAGATAAAATCTTACTAATAAATCCAGAGCGTGCAGTACTGTTGCTCTTGCACAGTTTATATCAACAAGTGCACAGCTGATTTATGAAATAAAAAACCCCACCTCTGCTACACGCTAATGTCTTGGTCAGCTAGTTTGGACATTCAGATGGCCAGTGCTTTACTGAGTAATGGTGAAATGATTGGGTAGGCTGTATTTAACAGTGTGTCTGTGACTAAAAGAAATGGGGCTCAGCATTTTCCAGCAGGTACCGACTTGTAACGTAGGAAGAAGAGAATGTGAGGTTGTGTGGCGTGGCATATGCAGTTCATAAGTACAGATTTGGAACATTTTTTCAAATGGGAACACCAGGAAAGAATTGCATAGCTAATCCCAAATGAGTGCCAGTGACACCTTTTTTCAAACTTACTGTTATGTATTTATTGTACGCATATTAGAGAAAGTACTTCAGGAATCTGTTGAAAATTTGTATTTGCACTTCAAAATAAAAATAAAAAAATATATTTAGAAGTAAATAGGATTTAACCAGATTCTGAAGTATGTGGACTTGGACCATTAAGCTCAGAGGCAAAACGCAGCAGACACGAAGCCCCTACCGGGTGGGAAAATTCAAGTGTAGCTCCATAGTGGCTGGCTGAGGCCCAGGCCTGTAACGCAGCATTTGCATGCAATCATACACATAGAAGAGAAGAGGAGAGAAGGATGAGAGGGAGATCCTGTTTTGCTACATCAGAGATATTTGGGGTAATTCAAGTGGAGTAGAAAGGACCACATATTTACGGCACCACAACTAAGTGAAGAATATGGTCCACAGTCTCCAGAATGTTGAAAAAAAAAAGCAAATGAGGGCAGACTTTTGAAAGTTCTTTCTGCTTTTAAACTGTTGAAATTATATAACATTTAATAATCCCTTCTTTATTTTCAGGCTTATTTGTTAGGTCCAGGAATTATTATTTCTTTTTGGCAACAGTAAATCCATCATTCTCTAATTTCCCCACCTTGGAAATTGCATTTTTTATTTTACAGTTGGCATCATCCTCAAAAGAAAACAGACAAGCTGCTAGTCAGTGAAAGAAAGGAAAAGAAACATTAAAGAAAGGAAAAGAAAAAAATAATCTTCAAATCATGTTTAGCCCCATCTGGCCTTAGAAAAACATGGAAATGGGTGATCAAGTGCATTTTCCAGGATGGGCTGCCTTTCAAGGGAAACAAAATCTGGATATTTCTATGTCTAGACCACAGAAGAAAAAATGCTTTAGTGCTAATTAACCCATCAAAAGCTTACAAACCCTGAGTGGTACTCGGCAAAATATGTAGGGAAGTTAGCAGATTTAAGTTGCCAAAGGAAGTGTGGGAGGTTGCAGCCTGGGACTTAGGAGATCTGGGTCCTACTGCTTGCTCTGCCTCTGGCTTGCTCTTTGATTTTAGTTGTATCAATAGCTCCCCTTATCTCCGCCTCACTTGTCCTCACAGTAAAATGGAGCTGCGATATTGCTCTCTGTCCAAGAGCTCTCTGGTACTGGGAGATGAAAAATGCTGTGAAGCAAGTGCTAAGTGTCACTCTCCTGCATGGTATATGATTTATCTGGCCATTGTCTGGTAGAAATCACTCTCTGTAAGGTTGTATGCCAGATGCTAGTCAGTCACTGAGTAAGCACTCCTGAAGGGCCAGCTGTATTGCTGAACAGCTAAATGTATCTGAAAGTAGTGTATGCTTCTCTCACAGGGTAAGAGATCAGTGAGAAAAACAATGTTTGTTTCTACGGGATGCTTAGAGGGCTGCATTGATATCAGCTCTTTGGAACCTTATTAATTATGCCTTAGGCAGACTTTTTGAAAGACTAAAATGTGTGCCATGAACATGCCCTTAAAAATAGTTTCAGTAGTGATGTAAATGAATAGCTAGAAATAGTATTTCACCCAGGCAGGTGCTGCCTTTTAGTCTTCCCAAACTTCTCAGCCCTTCCCAGTGACCACCTGCCATTCTGGTCCTGCTGGTTGTGTGGATGTCATTCCCATAGGCCTCTTCTTTGAGTTAAACAAATACCCTCTGTGAGACAGAAAAATCCACATTAGCTGCATCAAAGAGAAATAAAATCCAGGCCTACCTGGAACTGGAAGAACAGTGACTGGCTAATATCTGAGTTTTGATCTGCTCCCTTGTCAGCTCCTTGTGATGCCTTGGCAAGCCTCCCACTGCTTTTACCACAGCTGCCAGCTCAGACCTATCTGTACTAGTTTAGTAGTCTGCATTACCCCCTTCCCATATGGAAACACATGTTTCTCATCCCTTTACATGCCCTCTTTTTCCTGGATTGGGCTGAGCTTTCACAGGCTGGGGATTTCAGAACCTGCTGGGGGGGAAGAAAAGTTGGCGAAGGGCTTTTTCAGTGACAGCTAAGAGCCGCTAGAGCCTGAAAACTTAGATGAATCTTCTACACAGCAAGGTGATTAATGTATACTCAGGGAAGGAACTTGGCAGGGAGAGAATGGGACCTCTTTACCAGGCACTGAGCAGCTGTGTAGGATCAGAGCCCTCCTGTCCCGCTGGATGGGCTGTTGCCTGTACAAGACAGCACCAAGGTGGCAGTGTTAACCTTGTCAGAGTTGGAGGGAAGAGGAGTAGGGAAGGGAAATACAGTTTACAGCAGGTGGAAACATGGAACAGAACATGTGCAGTCTTTTTCGGATCATGCAGCTCTCCTTACTTTCTGGAATTGGTCATTTCTTCCATGTTTCTAAACTTTCCACACTAATAAATTAGCTCACTGCTTTGCTTAGTGTCTATCTAGCTGATGTCTAGGTTGTCACCCACTGATTGGTAGTGTGAGGAGTGCCCAAAAAAAACCTTGCAGTCCCACCAGGTTGAGATGCCAGTCACAGGGACAGTCACAGTCACTGGCTTGCATGTTTAAATAAATCAATAAACATTGGTACCTTAAGTTTCTAGACTTATCTGCTAAGTCCCCCACTACGCTTCTCTCAGTTTTTTTCCACTATATTGCCTCTTTTTTTCTCTCTCCAGCTTCCTAAAGTGTATTTTCATCTTTTATCCTGCATCATATAAATCTGTATTCTCATTCATTCTCATTCTGGATCTCATCTGAGATGATCAGTGTGAGAGGGTGGTCGCACACTGGAGCAGGCTCCCCTGGGAAGTAGTCACTGCACCAAGCCTGTTGGAGTTTAAGAAGCGTTTGGACTGTGCACTTAGTCACGTGGTCTAATATTTTGGGGAGACCTGTGTAGTGTCAGGAGTTGGACTCGATGATCCTTGTGGGTCCCTTCCAACCTGGGATATTCTATGATTCTATGATCTCGTGATCTCTCCCTCCCCGCACCTGCATCCCCTTCTATCCATCTTTGTCACAGAATCACAGAGTTGTGCTAAGTAGCTGAGGTTGGACCTCTACATAGGTCTCCAGCCCCACAACCTCTCTGGGCACTTGTTCCAGTGTTTGACCATTCTCATTGTAAAAAAAGATTGTTCTTACATTAAGCTGAAATTTTTGTATGTCAGTTTGTGCCCATCACCTCTTGTTCTCTTAGTGCAAACCCCTGAGAAAAGTATGGCTCCATCTTTTTAGCTCCCTTCCCTCAGGTATTTATACACATTGATAATATCTCCTCTTTCCTTTGCTAAGATCCTCTGTCTTTTTGTTCCTTCAGTTGTGTTATCATATCAAATGTTAGACAGTAAAAGGGCCACTGCAATGAAAAAGCCCTAAGAAGTTACTGGCTGTCTACAAGATAAGATAGCCTGGAGTCATGAGGCTGCCTGTGCCTGGGAGACAAGTGCCCCGAGGCTGGGTAATGTCAGGGGAGGAAGTAGGCTGAGCATGGGCAAGAACTCTCTCCTGGACTTCTCTGTCAGTGGTGACAGGGAGTTGAACTCAGTATTCAGCTCTGTATTGGCTTGTAGCTGGAGACTGGAAAGCAGTGCCAGAAGAAAGTCTTCTCTGGAGAAAAGGAGCTCTTAGGCAAAAAAGCGAACAGCTTAGAGGGGAATCAAGTCAGGCATCTTCTGAATTCTTGGCTAAGAGAAGGACGGTGTATGTGGTGTTGTTTACAGAGAGCAGGTTTGGGCAGCTCCCTGCATGGTGGCAGAAATTTGGAGTTAATTTGGAGGACAGGGAAAGAATAATATCTAGAACCTAGAGTACACTTCTATGCTGACAAAAGATTGAAGGGAACTTTGATAACAAAACTTTGATAAAAGTTTTTATCAAACCATTTATGAACCATTTCAGGGTTCAGAATGCATTGGTACAATGAAGGAGTCTTACACCAAGGTGCGAAGTTGAGTCTTAACTTTGCATCTGTTGCTATAGTGTATTTCAGCACTTCTTTCTCTCTCTCTCGTCTAGTCTCTAATCTTAAGATATGAGAGGTATTTGCCTTTTCCAAAGAATGTGTAAGTTCATAAGAGTGAAACCTTTAAATCATATCCTGCTAATACTTATGCCAGGAGTGTGAACTCCAAAGGAGACAGCGATAGGGGAAGTCAAGTCAGCTGAACTTTTGAAACTGGTGAGCAGATTTTTAAAAACATGGGAAGATTTGATAATATGAGGGAAACTTGTATGAATTTGGAGCCCTGCTATAATTTATTTTAACTCCTGAGTCAAATACAGTATGCCAGCATGCTAAATGAAACCTACATAAAGCCAGACTGTCAAATTAATGATGATTTATAACCTGTGATCTTACAAAATTAAAATTAAAGAAAATAAAGACTTTCATCAGTCCAGCTGTGAGTTCGGCTTTGGTCATTCAGGAAAGTAACTTTTGTCCTTATCATTCCAAAAGCATTTTCTTGTCTGAATGGGAAACATTCCTCTTAGATTAAGATTGTATAACTTCGTAGGGTCTTTTTCTTGAAAAGTGAAATATTTTGTTATTCTTTGTAGATAAATGGTCATTCTATTCTTCTCCAGATACAGTGCACATGCATCCGTAGTACGTATATATTCCCAATGTAAATCTTCACAAAGCTGGGTCTTCTCTCATATATAAAAATACTAACTGAAGCCCAGATTTCCTCCACTGAAGATTGTGCTAATGACTGATTTTTGGTTCGATAGCTGAATATTTAAAAAGTCAGATCTAAACGGAGTTTTATTTCCTGCCCAATGTGAATACATCACATTTTTGGTAGGTCAAATTAAATGCTCAATTTACATTTTGGCATTCAATGAGAAGAGATAAGTGGAGATGAATGACTAGACTTGAGGAATGTAGACAAGCCCCATGAGGAGACTTTGGGACACTGAGACAAAAAAGGAGCGTGTTCTCCCATTTGCTCTTCCTTTGCTTTTTGCACAACTGTCCCAGAATGCAGTATCCTGTCAGTAGTCAAATGAAATGTTGTGTGTGTAGGAAAAGATTTTTTTTCCAGAAAAGTAAGTAAATAAAACAGAACAAATTGGTTCAGTCTAATATTTATTTTTATTTCTACCAAATGAATAGCAATTATTTACTCATTCCTACTCACTAGCTTTTTTACAATTTGAGTGGAAGGAAGAAGATCCACCAACCAACAGTGGTCAGTAGTAATTACAGAGAGCTAACCCTTGATTTTGGGTTGATTTGAAGAAGCCAATACAAATATCCCATATAATACTAACTTTTTTTTTTTAAATTGAAAATAATATTACATTGTGTTATATAATTATGTAGCATCATACCTATCACTGTTTCATATCATCATTTCGTATGACGATGAAAGATATATTTTGCTCATGTAGTGTAATTCTGTTAAGTAAAGAGGCAAACAATATCCTTCACTTAGAAACTCTGCTTGTAAATCTGTTTAGGGGCATGTCTTTGTAGGTTTATAATTTTGTGAAAGATGAAAGCACGTCACAGTAGAATTTGGATAAGAGAGGTTAGAGAGTGTTTAAAAAGTGGGATTCTAAGTTGGTTATTTGTACTAATTCCACTGGAACCAAACTTCATTGGGACTAGAAGTAGGCAGGTGGTGTGCAAAAAGTATCTTGAATATTTGTTTAAACGAAATCCAAAATTTTACATGGAAGTCATAATGCCCCCTATCACTTTTTCACCACTATTACTTTTAGTGGTGAAATTTTATTACTAAGTTTATTACTAAGTCTATTACTTTTTCACCACTATTCAGACCGAGCAAGAAATTTTGCGGAGACAGTGCTGAACAATGTCATGAATTGTAGACATAGATGTGTATCAAAATTCATACCAGACACATTCAGAAGCCTACTTCCACATGTTTGTTTAAAACAGGGTTATCTGCGCAGGCAGCAAGGTGCAGCCATGTGACTCATACAACCTTCACAGCAGGAGAAATGAAAACGAAAAGCACTAGTTAT
This sequence comes from Aythya ferina, assembly GCF_964211825.1. Classification (NCBI taxonomy): domain Eukaryota; kingdom Metazoa; phylum Chordata; class Aves; order Anseriformes; family Anatidae; genus Aythya; species Aythya ferina. Next base: position 118,364,830 of record NC_140296.1, on the reverse strand, counting down.
TTCAAATGTGTGACTAAGCAATGGGTCAACATTAGTTTGCTTAACCAATTTCATGGTGTTGAAGGTATGTGTAATCTGTGAACAGATGAATAGTGCTGGCCTTGTTGAATCCACAGTCTGTTGTAAATATTCCACAATTCATTCTGAATTCAGCAGAATTCAGCATTTGGTCTCCTCTGTGCAGGCTGATAAGATCATGCTGGAAACCACTGCTGCTTACTCACCAATAATAAACTGAAGTCCTTTGTGTAGTTCTGATGCTCCTCTCACACACCTCTCTAATGGAGTGTTGCAGTTGCTTTTTGAAGTACTGAAATGGAGTAGCCAACTTCTCCACATTCCATGACTAGCTAATATCTATACTTCTTCCATATTTTCTGGAGTGCTAATATCTATTCTTGAGTTTTATTTGCATCATCATACTGTATAAAAGCTGTTCAAGTCACATTAACGTACTAACAGGGACCCCATTTTAGAAGAAATTGTCATTAAGTTCTTGAGGATCAAAACACTGCAAGGAGTGTGGTTTGTGTTTTTTGCTATCTTACTTTATAATGTTATTAATTCCTCTGTGGTGTCTGGCAGAGACTTAGAGGCTGATAGGATGTAGTCCTGTTGAAATGACTTTATGCCTTCAGTAGTGTGGTCCAGACGTTTTACAGCTCGCTATATGACATCCAGCTGTTTCTTTCCTTTACCCTGCCAGTCACATACCCCATTCATTTTCCCTTATAATGATTTGATGGAGTGACATTTGTGCGAGCAAAAAGTTCTTCTCGTAGCCATGGCTGTGTAAAATCACCATGTTCATAGACACCAGTCCTACAAAAAATGCTTTAGAAACATGCAGGTACTACAGTGGAATTTCACTGCTCTAACTACTCTTCAGGATCTGTGCCTTTCTGCTCGAATTGCAGTCTCTGCCATTTTCTCTCGGGAGGAAAGACAATGTGCAGAGGGACTTGGAGGACTAAAATGAAAATGACTCTTGCAGTCCCGATGCACGTGGAGTCTGTGAGTATGCTCAGCTGATGTTGCTGTCACAGTTCGCGATGCACTCTCAGTGAGCATTGTGGAATCAGCTGTATTGAGGTAGTTGTCCAATTCTAAAGTAAATTTTAAGCATGTGAATTTAGTTTTTGAATATGATATTAAAAAGTAAAAATGTCCACTGCTTGTGGAGAAATAAACACCTCAGAGCAAGTTCCCAGATAGTTATTTATCATTTGGCCTGCTGAGTTATACATCAGTGGTTTGCATGGGCATTTCTGCCTTTGAAACATTTGTTTTGGAAACTCTTGCCTCATTTTGAAGCACAGAAAAGCACATATTCCTGTTCCTCATTATCCCATATCCTTTGGCGCTGCTATTGATATTGCTTGAGTGCCCACAGTGTGGTTGATACCCCTCTGTCATGAGGGAGGAAAGTTCAGGCTTCTAATGCTCTATCATGTTTTCTCAGTGATCAAACTATTCTTTCTCTGTCATTCTTACAGTCTTTTTCATAGCCTCTCACAAACACCTGTCTTCTCTACATAAAGCAAAGATGAGGTCCTGGGCTGCTTGAGGCAGCTGGAAGTTTTGCTTAGATGTCAAAGAATCCATGAACAAGGATTTTTCCCTCTATGAAGAAGTCCTGATAAAAGTGCAATTATTTTTGTTCTTGTTATGACTGTAGGGTAAGATTCTTTCTGGGTCTCCTGGGGGAATGGGACTGGTGAAATGGAAAAAAGCAAATAAGAATTATGATGAGATTTTCAAAAAATGTCTTGCCTGTTAACACTGAAGAAGTAAAAATAGGAATGTGGTCAGTCTAAGGAGACTATATGGTTGAATTATCAAAGCTTCTGAAGAAAGGAAACTGAGAGCTGATACCTGCACAGCATTTTACAGAGATTGTGGGTCTAACAAAGACATCTAGCATTTTGCAAATCTTGTGGTGCAGTACCTCATCTCTGGTGGCCTGTGACCAGAGATGTGACCTGCCATGCCGTTATATCCCCACAGGCTTTTTGGTAAGCTTTTTTAGTTACTAGGGATGCCAAGTTAGCTGTCTGTGAAGCTGACCTGAATCAAAAAGACAATTTTTTTTTTTTTGAGTTCTTTGTGAGTCATTACTGAACTCATTTTTAAAATTGCTAGGTTCACAAACTTTAAATCTGTTAATGCCTGCATGGAGTATTGCACCAAAACGGACCTAGGACACAGAATGGCTGTCAGAATTGGAATTTTCTTGAAATCTTGAAGTCTAGTTGTTGTTTTAAATTTGGGGGTTGTTTAGTTCTGGACTTTATTAGAACTCCAGGTAGGGTTTTTAGCCAAAATCCAAATTACCCCCTCGGGTGATTATTTTGCAAAACAAAAGTCATATAAAAAAATAATTAAAATAAAGTAATAATTAAAACAATAAAACCCAAGTATTCCTACTCTCTTCGACTGATGAAAACATAAAAAAGTAATTCTCTTCTATATAAGTATACTTAAATGTGGCTGATGTGTGCAGGGAGTGGTAATGGTATCGTTTCTGACTAAATAGTCAACTTCATTTGGACAAGTAATAAATTAAAACAGTTTTGGCCTAAGATAAAAATAGGTAGAGCACAGACTGATCTGCTATCTGTTTTGTAATAGGACATTACTAATAAAAAACTACACTGAGAATTACTCAATATTGCAAATTCACAAGCATTGGCTCAATAATCTTAGTTCCCATTAAAATGTGCTCTTGACATCATTAAACATTCATGGGGATTCATTGGTAAATAAAAGACTTATGTGTGATTAAGCAAGATGACAGGAATGTCAGCCTACCTTTCGTCATATTTTTAGATTTTCCGTAATGACATTTAGGTAAGCCAGCTTGATTTTTGTGTCCATAATTAATGCAGTTTGCAATGATTAAAGGCATTCCAAAACCTTTCATGAGAGTATTCAAACTTCCCTTTTTTTTTTTTTTTTAGCTGGCTGGCTCTATGAGAGATCAAGAAGAACTTCCAGATCCTGAGTCTCTGTGTTTTGGTGGAGGCTCACAGCACAGGCCATAACTATCATGGCTTACGTTCACTGCTAGAGTTTAATTTGATGGCTGTTTTGATAGTATGCAACACTGAGCCTATATGACTGTTTTTATTCCCCTTTCCAGCAAAGTTTGCCAGCTCTAGCAAAATATAAGTTAACTGCACAGAGAGGCCAGCAAGTCTTCCTGGAGGCTGTAGGCGTGTCATGAACACATGCTCCTGCAAGGAGAGCTGCATTCAGCCCTCATCAGGAATGTCTGCTGTTGCAGCAGGACAAGGGAGAGGAATCTCAGGGAAAGGCTGTTACTTGAGAGGCCAACAGCAGGGAAGTTCTGGTGGGCAGAGCAGCACTTGACATTAACCACGCAGAACTGGGTGAAGAAAAGCAACCAAGCAGCGCACTAAGAGAAGAGGATGCAGAGACTTCACAAAGCTGTAATTCATAAAACAGTTCAGCACACGTTTTAGGCTGAGATTCAGGCCAGCTTATTCAATTGAAACCTTTTCCTCTCTCTCCATCCATGCCTTTGTAGGGTTGCATTCAGCAACCACCGGTATAAACAAACAGTTAAGGTCATAAAATATCTTGGAGCAAGCTCACCCTGTAAAGGAACTGCTGATCCTTAGTCTCTAAGAGTGTTGAGAGAACAGAAAATTGGTGGATGATGGGTTGGAGGGAGATACAGGATGCCTGTTGGGTATATTACTTCCTATTCAAGTTCTCAGCTGGATGCCATATCAGGAATGTACTTTTTCATTTGGCCAGGAGAATCAGTCCTTTTTTCTTCTGCAAGTGGTTGTTGGCATGTGAACCTGAAATCAAAAGAGAGAAAATGGAAGAAGCCAAGTACTTCATGTAAGAATCAAAAAATAGTGTTAGAGACACGTACAGCATTATATGGTTACGATACTTTTGCAGTATTCCTATAGAGAAAAAGTACAATAGAGAAAAATAACCGGCCCACACAGTTACCAACTCAGTGTTTGATGTTGGTTTTTGGTGGAAGAGGGGCAGTTATTCATCAGCGACCTGATTCTGCTTCCACTGAAGTCATATGGAGTTTTGCCAGTGGCTTTAGTAGGTGGAAGAACAGGATCTGGGCGGCTATAGATGAAGAAAAGCCAGCACTTGAAAAATTTTCTCAGTATATTATTGGATAAATGCCATTTTCTAAAGGGCAGTGGGTGGTCCAGAGAGGAGGAGTTTCCAAGAAGAGAAGATAGCAAATGGATTCAAATAATTTTAGGGAAAAGGTCTTGTAGATGAGGAATGACTAGGTGCTTGAAGGACATGGTATGTCTGATCGTTCAATTGACTAGTGAAAGGTGAAGGGCCCATTCTGTCAGAAGAAAAATTGTTCCAACAAAAAAGAGGGCTGAACATCAGTTCTCTGTGTAGCCCCATCTTTTGCCTCAGAATTGACAAATTACCGAATCAGCTTCCTTGTTCTCATGCCCCAGGACCACACAGAGGAGCTACTGCAGACATTTGGAAAATTGACATCTTATCATCCTTCACCATCAGTGGAAAGTGAGATGCTGTAGCTGTCATCCTGAGGAAGGGACACAGTCAGGGAAGGTGGTACGTGAGAACAGTTCACACATAAACTAGGAATAAAGTGGAGTAATGAGCTTGACTATTCAACTGTTTTCATTGATTTCCACTGGGTGGCCTGCTGAGAATATCAGCAGTGGTAGCATATTGATTTAGGGTGTGATTTTTTCCACTTGCAAATGAGAATTGCCAAAAAGGTTATATAGCTGAGGAATTTATCAAGGTCGCATTATATTTTTCTTGTCTGTGATCTGTAGAGACATCAGTAAGATGCCTGCTGGACACGCTGACAAACTTTAATTTCACAAACCTTCATGTAGTAGTGATTCAAAGATCGAAGCCGGAATTCCTTTAAGTGGTATATTCTTTATTGCAGCGCTGGATGCACGGGGGATCTCTCCACCTATCGTGCATACCCAAAGCGGAAAGCAGTCTTGAATTTATACAATCAATCTATCAATATTCTACAAGCGCCTATACATCTTCATTACCTATCCCCGCCTTCCCTCGCTTCTCATGATAATTAGCCTTTTGGCACCTTGTGCCTGCGTAGAGCCTCCCAAGAATTGTGGGCAGGGGTCTTTGGGACGTGGGCAGGGGTCTTTGGGAGGAAGACCCCGAGTCTTCCTCACAGTGTACTTTTCACCTTTGGTCAGGAATCTGCTGAGTTGGCATGTTTCTTAATTGCAAGAGATGGCTGTTGCTAATTCTTCCATTTGTTGTATCTTTATAATGAATTCCAATGTCCAGTTTTGAGATTTATAGTCCTTACATTTGTTTCTCTGTCTGTCTGCTGCTTCCAGCGGCAACCTTTGAGGAAGTAGAAAGACATAGGAGCAGTCAGAGAAACAGACAGATTCAAAGCCAGCTCTGCCATTCTCTTACCTGAACGCTTGGACACATTATTCTACCCCCATATCTCCTTTTGTAGAAAAGGGGAAAATGGCAGTTGTTTCTGCACCCTTTCTATTTCTGGTTGGGGAATCCTGAGAAAAGGGTATACAAATTAATATGCTTTGGTTTGTGGTGGAGCTGAAACCTCTGCTTTGCTGTCAATCCTCTTAAAAATAAACAAACAAACATACACACTGGGCTATTGGCTTCAAATATCTTCAGACATGCAGTGAATTAGAGTGCAGAGTCCAAGATCATAGTGCAAGTCGTTTATGGTTTCAAACAGAGCTCGGATGGTAAGTCCAAGATCTGAAAGCTAAGCGCTCTGCTTTTCTGATGTTTTCCCTTATTTCCTTTCATATGTTTGATTGTTTTCACATTATGTATGCCCACTGGCAAGGATTCAAGAGAAGATGATCAAAGGCCAGAACAGGCACTGGTGCTGCATTATACTTTCCAGATTAAACTACTTGGAAATATGAGTATATATTACCACTTGCAGTTGGAGAGGTCAGAGCACAGGATAAAAAATTTATATTCTTTACAGAAATACTATATAAGGCCACAAAGCTATGTGCTAACAGCAGAAACTCCTAATTCACCTTTTATATCCCTTTTCAGCACTCAGAGAGGGATGCAGTGGAGATTTATTCACCAGATGAGGTAAATTAAGTGACAGTATAGTATCTCTGAATTACCTCATAGCTTTCATTGAACCAGCTGATCATCAAAGATCTCTCTGTATATAATCCCTTTATATTTAGCTGCCAAGAAGATTAGCTAATGTATTTGTCAGTTTTATCACGGAAAATCAGTTTCTATATGGCAAAGAACTTGTCTCCTCTTCTTCCCAGATGTTTAATTTTCACACAGAAAAGGTATGCATGTCATCTACAAGCCAGGGTTCAACCACTATTGTATGGATGAGCATAGCAGCAAAACTGGAAGGAAGGGGATCTTCCGTTCTACCACTATCTCCTCTGGGGAGTCTTCCAGCGAATCCACATGTAAGCATGTCTATAAACCTACCCTCTCTGAAGAAATATCAACACCTATAGCATTTCAACCTCTTTTACAACCTGATAATTGTACGTGCTTTTTTGGAGACTTATGAAGATTTATTTCAAACTGTAGTCACTGTTTTATACTGCTTAATGGATTTTCCAGTTTGCCTTGGTTAAACCTAATATTAGCACTGCGTGAAATAGCAAATGGACATTTACAGATTTCATATGTATATGCAGCTTGTTAAAGAGCACCAGCTTGCAGTACTTGATGCAGTGTTCAGAAAGTCCTATTTTACACCCAGGAATAGGGGAAATGCTTCTGCTGTGAAACCTCTTAGCTGCCTAGGTTTACCCAGCCAGGCCACACAATTAAGGTGACACAGAGAATGAGAGGTGTTCTTTATTCTTTACAAACATGCCTCGTTTCTGAAGCCCTTTGCGCCAAGAGCTTTTGTGATTTTGTTCACAACTTTACCACGCTGCTTAAGTGCCACAATGGCTGCCTGCGGAGCAAGCCCACCCAACTTTGTGATCTGCAGGTGGGCAGGAAGAAGTGTTGAGGGAAGTGTTGGGAGATGTCAGCCGCTGATACCGCTGGTGAGGTCCTGGGCCATGCACGTGCTCCTTTCTCAGCAGGCACAAATATGCAGCACTCATCCTCAGGCCAGGACCGTGTCCACTTCTGCCAGGAGACCAAATAGCACCCTAATGCTGGTTTGGTCAGAAGGCATGTGTGATTTCACGTTTCTCTCAGTTTAGCTCTCTTGCTTTCTTTAAAAGGTTCAGCAGTATGAATTTGGAATGAAATAGAAATAAATCACACTCCAGAGCTTTCATTTGTTTCCACAAGCATATTTAAATGCTTTTGAATTCAGATGCTGCTCCAGACATCCTGCAAATGGTAGAGAGGGTTATGCTAGTGCGGGAATCATTGGCAACTGCTGTCTTGTTAATGACTTCTTCTGTATATCTTAATCTGAGGAACTGTGCTATAAACAGCATGGGTTTCACATGGAGTAATTCATCTCTGTACACCAGCTGTGCAGAACACACCGTTATGAACATATGCTTTCACACTCACAACTCAAGGTGGATTTAAAAAATGTTCAGGATATTGCTTTAAAAAAAATACTGTGGCCCAAAAATGTTAACTGAGACCATCCAGATTAATCAGATTGTCATCTAGGATAAATAAGAGAGTAATTAAAACATTTTGAAATACATGTTTAATATTGTTTTTTAACTCAAAGTGACAACATATTTTGAAAAATGTAATTCAATTATTTTTAAGAACAAAATCTTGGAAACAAAGTTGATAATGCTTCAGGTCTTGTTTTCTTTGTTTTGTGTTGCCTGTAAACCATAAAAGAAATTTTGTGCGTTTGTGTTTAGTATTTGCAAAAAATGAATATTCTCCCAAATCTTTGAGAGCAGCTTAAGAAGCTAGACATTTATTTATTATTTATATAATAATAATGATAATATTATTTATTTATTATATTCCTACCTTTTGGTAGGATCTAAGTGTCTGCAAAACTAAATGCAAATTACATCTAGTCTAATCTCTTTTGTGCTTTTTTTAAAAAGTGAAACTAAGAACATCAGCTTTAGGATAGAAAGGCATGGTTTTAATTTAAAAATAAAACATTGGAATATAGGAATATAAACTGTTAATTTCACCTTGCTTGGACAGCCTTCTTGCAAAACCCCATTGTAAGAGTGGACATCTAGCTTTTGTGATCTGTGACCATATATTTATTTAGAGCAATTGCTTTCCAACACTCTTTGATTTTTTTGATCCTTTCATATCTAGATTGCTGTGTAGTTTACTCTGCCTATAAGTTTCCTTTTCATCTTCTGCACATCTGGAGAAGCAGTTCAGCGGTCCTAAGTTCACAGTCTGAAAAGAAACAGAAATTAAGAGTGTATTCGTTATGGCACTCAATTTAGTATGCCAAGTATGGACATAACAAATTAGGTAGTCGTCCTGAAGAAACTTTTATGAGATAGTAACGAAAGAACTGCAACTAACACAATGATATGATGACCTAGACTGCAGCCCCACACAACCTGTGTTTTTCTTCTAACCCCCCCCCCCCTTTTCTGTAAGGATTTTAGAGGCATGTATCCAACACATTTCCAGTGGAGAGCCACACAAACCTAAGTGTCCAACTGCACGTACGTGTTCCTTGATTCGCATATGAAGCATATGGAGCTGGATTCATTGTTTTTGTTGCCTGGGTAAATTCCGCATGCATATCGTTCTGTGAGGTCCAAGAGAGGGAATTGCTGAGGGAAAACTACAGGCAATATGGTGTAAATGTGTCTCTTCGTCACAGTGCAATAGAAGTTACAGGTGCCAAACAGCAAGTTCCTTGAGACCATGTTTATCTTTAAGCACATGAATAGTTTTTGGTACAAAGTGACTCATGTTAGGTCTTACGTGGGAGGAAAATAAAAGATGAACCCCAGATTAGTAGCTGAATTTTGATTTTTAGCCTAGAGTACTCCACAGAATGCCAGCCTTGCTTACTGTACCCCACTTTCAGTATTTGGCTGAAAACACTGATGAGCACCGTGAGTAAGATGTTTTATGCCAAGCTAGCCAGCCACAGCTTAAGTAGAAAGGAACTTTAGAATGGGATAAGTGAAAACAGACACTAATACTGTTTCAGTATCCACTTCAGAGCCGTGTGGTTCTCCAGGAATTGTAAGAAAGACACTGTATATGACCTTATTGCAAATCAAGTACTCTGATTAAAGGAGTAATAACTTCAAGGCTTTTTTTTTTTTCCATGAGGATGAAAAAGAATGTCATAAAAAAGAAACTTCACACAGTAGATAAGGTGAGGGAAAAGCCTGTCGCTTGAACAGAATTAAGAAGGCTTTCTATTGGACTTTGCAAGGGCTTTGAATTTTTACTTTTGTAATAAATTAAGTAAGAGGAAATTTGATTTGGAATTTCCAAGGTGCACTGCCAGAGACTTATGACAAAACCAGACTTTTAGGAACCCAGCTGAAGGTAGTATATAACATTAGATCTTCCATGCTTTTACAGAGAGACCAGCTTTTGTTGAATAAATGGGAACATTGACTCTTCCCCAATCCATAAGGGGAGCTGCTTACAAATTACATTCTGGGAGATTCAGTGCTCAGCTGTGAGAGCCGGGCAGATGCCTGGATGCCAGGACAAATTAACTGACAAGCACAGTTTGCGCAGGAAGATGAGTTTTCCCTCCTTTAAAAAAAAAAAAATAAAAATTTCCTGACCAAAGAGCGTATGGGAACAGCAAAATTTAAGCAATACTGAAGAATAGCATCAAACGAGGGCTAGCAAGTTTAAGAGTCCGTACTTACCTGTTTTTGTGGGGCTTATATTGGCAAATGCATTTCCTCTGGTTTAGATTCCAGGAGCTTTGTTCCTCCAGCCAGGAAGCAGACACATGCTGTAAGAAGGAGTTGTGATTTCCATTGTCCTTAAACTGAAAAGGCAAACGTCCCCTTCTTTTCCTTTTCTGACCAAAGGTGACAGTCCTTCAAGTAGAGATTTGCACAGGGCGGAGAGGGAGTTCAGTTGAGCTTCATTCACTATCACAAGTTCACTCGTCTGGATGTATCTCACACTCTGGTGTCACTTAGCTGGTCATTGCTGTGGTTTTTCAGGGACCTCACTCTGCACGAGATGCAGCTGACTAGCATTTGGTGTCGGCCAAGTGCTGCTCATGTAATTCAGACAAGAGTTATTCTGCATCTGCACTACTTGACCTGGGGCTGTAGCTTCTGGCTGGCTTCAGGTGAGGCTGACCTGCTTTACCTGTAGTGAGAGAAATCCCAGTGCCTTGGTAAAAGTGGCTCACCTGCATTTTCAGGAGTAAAATTTAGAGCTTTACTGTTTTCTTCAGAGGAGCGGGCCAGTGAAGTTTTGCCCTTCCAGTATCCAGATGGTACTCAGACCACTTTATTTGGTTGCTGCTGACTAACTCCGCAAATGTGAAGTTCCTTAATAGCTTCCTACACGCAACTACAGACAGAGCAGTAAAGTTTTCAAGATGACCCACTCTCCACACCTAATGTGCAGGAGATGCTGCAGTCCTAAGAACATCAAACATCTCCTCAAAAATTGAATTCCCCAGTACTAATTACCTGACTACATCATGCTTCTTAGGCTATATGCTGGGCACTGGAACAGAGGCTGTCTTAGAAATAAAAAATACACTTTCTGAAACATAACGCAGGGATTTTCCTGAAGTGTGTGACTGTTCCCAGTGTCTCTCAGGACACTTGGTATGCTCCCTTTATGTGAGTAAGTCCCATCTGTTTTTCCTCGTCATCTGCTGTGTGATGGAAGGGTTCCTTGGGTTGTTCCCTTTGGGATGGTCCTTCAGCTGTTCAGGTTTAGGACTCCCATAGCACATGTTGTAGGCTCATACTTCTGTCTGCTCTAAATATTTTTATCTTCTTTTGTGCATAAACAAAAAGATAAGGAAATGTTTAGTTCTGACAGATGCTGGAATTTGTTACAAAAGCATTCAATTTAATGCATTTCTAAGTGATTTGCCTGTCAAGATTTTTAGGTGTTTGTGTATCTGCTGGGTCTCCAGGTTGCATGCTCAGCTGTTTAAGATGGAAATAACATTTGAACTAGAGAGTCCTACGTGTAGGTTTTCAATGACAACAAAATAAATAAAAAAATGCTTCTGAGCTGATAAATAGAGCTGGTGCGTTGCTGATTTGTGACATTGTTTGCTTTTAGATTGGAATTCTCACTGATCTGCTGATAACTGCCAGCAACTAAAAACTGACTCATGCCTTGAAATCGTTTGTTTTTTAAAGTAATGGTCAGCATAGGATTTCTGAGGTTTTCATTAGATTTGTCTTTACTTTGTCACTGGAATCTTTTTTTTTTTTTTCTTTTGTTTGCTAAGTCTGGACAGTCTTTTATTTCTTACTTACTTATAATTTAAGTTTAGAAGGGCCATATCATCCACAGAAAACATATAACTGCATTGCTTTTATGCTTGTTATGTACTGAGTCATTATATTGTCTTTTATATAGTCTTTTATTACATGCAAAGCTGTTAAATGCCCCCCACTTAAATTCAAGGTTTCCTAAGAGGTCCCTTTATAAGGCTCTACTTTCTGTTGAATTATCTTTGCCAAATTTGAACTGTTTATACTGGTATTTTCCACATCTCTTGTAGCCTGTATTTTTTGCTTTAATGTTTCAGATTAAATGGTACAGATGTTTCCAAGAAGAAGATTAGGAAAACGGCATTGTTTTTCTCCATTGTTGCTTTTTTTCATAAGTCCGTCAGGAATCTCTAGAGTCTTTCATTCTCTGGAGCAAAGATTTGAAGTGTTAGGATAAGAGAAAAGCTATGAGGAGGAGGTACATGAAGAAATGAGATGGAAACAAGCCCTTAGGGATCAAACAGTCTATCTAAACAGTGCTCTCCTTTTGCATGTTGTTTTGAACCCGTGATTTCCAAGTGTTCCTTTCCCATTGCTCTCAGCTTGTGTTTTGAGAGGCTTTGGAAAACGATTAGTATCCTCTTTAAAGGGCATGCTGATGTCACTTGGGCATTCTTCGTTCTGGCATTTCCTGTTTATTTCATTTTATTTTTTTTTTTTTTAATGCTTTGAATTCTACTGAACATAATTTTAACCAGTTTTCCTTCTATGTGGGTATGCTTGTTATTTGTATCATGAGGGTATTCCAAATGTAGATAATGCAGTGCAAAATGGAAAAGAAATGTACTTCCAGAGAGAATTTATATTTTATGATGCAACATGGGAGGAATACTGGCACAGAAGGGGTTGGGGATAATACAAAGCTCAACAAAGCAGGTATATAAAGTAATTACTAGATTTCTAAAATGTAAAAGCTATTACATAGCTATAGAATCTGTCTAGGGAAAAGGGAAGACTGAGAATGGGGCTCTGAGTCATGTGTAAAGAGACCTTTTCTTTTTTTGCCTGCATCCATCACTGATTAAAAAAAATAATTTGTTTTTTAAACTTCGATTTATGCCAAGCTTGCTGTGCATTATTTTCAGAGGTGGCATTTCCTCACACTGAGTTTTTCAGTCTTTACAGAAAAAGTAAAGTTCTTTCAGTCTTTACATAAAGAGTCATTATTCCTTCAAGGGCAGAAACTTTGTATCTTGCAACACACCACATGTTCTAGGCAACAGAATACCACTGTGTCTGCAGTGCTCAGTATTTTTTCCCTGGCAGCTCTGAGTGACACACATAGCTCAGTCTTGCACCCTTCACTAATTGCAGTCTTCTTCCAAAATAAATTTAAAAGCATTAGCCAGGAAAAAAAAAAAAAAAAAAAGAAAAAAGAAAAAAAAAAAAGATGCTACATATGGGGGAAAAAGAAAACCCTGTTCCATGGTTCAATTTTTAGGACAAATAATGTAAAACAAAATAAATTTGTCAACAAAAATTGTTTTGTAGCTCTAAACAGATTAACAATGAAAAGATAATTCAGAGCACTTGTATTTTATTTCTTTTCTAAGGCCAAGACCTTTATTGTTGTTTTACACCTCTGCTAACACTTTCTGCATCCTTGGCTCACATGCTCCCACATGGCTGCAGGGAAGAAAACTGGTCCTTAGAAAACATTTCCCCTTCATGTAGTCCGGCACATTTCACAGATCTGCGTTCCCACAAAGCATAGCCAAAGAACAGTAAAACTTAAATTTCCTGTGAGGAAGGTCTCTACGTCTGGAAGAGGTTCAGAACCACGTGGAGGCCAGCGTTCACACCCCTTAAACACAACCTGGTGAGCCAGAGGCAGAGACAGGACCTGCTACCCAAAGCAGCTGTGTGCCCCGGGGGCAGTGGCAGCGGCTGTTCCCAAAGCCGCCCGGCCCTGCCGCTGCCGTGCCTGTGTCCCCTTGCTCTTGCTCTGTCCTGCCTGGGCTGGCAGCCCTTGTGCTGGCTGTCTGCTTTCTGCTAAGGTACCGGGTGTGCTTGTGTAAAAACGAGAGCCAGTAGGGTCTGGCCATTCCTGAGAAAGAGGCTCAGAAAAATAATTTTTTGTTTCTTACTGTGCCCAGATTACAAATAATGGTGGCCTTTTGTAAAGGATTTAAGTATTTCTTTTGTGGGTCCTCAGACATCCCAGATACAAGGCCGAAATATGAAAGATTTACCTTTTGCCATTGTCATGAAAAGTGCCTGTATTTGCTAAAGCTCTGCCTGTGCTTCTTTTCTTTTTCACATTCCCAAGTGCCGATCACAGATTTGTATTGCACTGGACAATATACATTCATGTTAAGAAAGCAGTTGATAAATACTCTGTAGAGACCTGCTAGTGTTTTAATTGCTACATTCCCAGTATAAACATCCAAGCCCTGCACCCACATAGAGCATGTCCCAGCCAAGAATTTAGCAGGTTGTTCTCCTGCAACTGCAAGAGCTTGAATCAGGGCCATGGAGAAAGTCCAGGTAGCAGTTTTGTGAGCACAAGGATTCTTGTTTGCCCCTCTGCTACCAGCACCCCTATCTCCAGAAAGTTGTCTCATCAGAGTGCAGAGCGGACAGTATCCAGAGCTGGAGAGTGCAACTGAGGAAGGAACTTGCTACTAGTGCTGACAGACAAGGACAGGCATGATCTAGAAGGTATTGGGGACTAAAAGGAAAATGGGTCTGGAACTGGGAGCAGCAAGACTGCAGAAGACTGGACTAGGTGGCAAAGAGAACAGTGCTCTCTGGAAAAGTGGGGTCAGTGCCAATGTGGTGGATAGATCAGAACAAAAGTGAGATTTGGAATTTGGGAATAGCTGGAAAAGAGATTAGGAATGGAAACTAGTATATCAGAGAGAAAATAAAGGACATGAGGCAGATTGGACTAAAGCAAGAGAAGCTTGGACTTCTGGCTAGGCAAGAAACTGGAAATGGAGCTGAGATAGTATGCTGAAACCAGATTAGTAACCAAGCAAAGTGAAGTGGCAGATACAGAGCCATTACTGCAGGTCAGGGGCAGAAAAAGGACTTTCAGAGGAGAAACACTGGAGGAGGAGGTATGGGGTTGAATAGGTGAAGGAACTGGGCAAAAGCTGTTTCTAAAGTCCAGTTGGGACTTGAGGTCAAAGCTTGAAATAACACTATTGAAATAACACTAGAAATATGGATAGACTAGCTAGATACAATGTGAAGGACAAGCCTGAAAAGGCCAAAAGAAGGAAAGAGACATGGCTGGTATGAAAGCTGATTGGGAAGAATGGCAGCAGAAGGCAGGAAGACAGAGGAGATGTGGATACGAGTCTGTAATGGTCCCAAGAAAGAAAGGTGTGATCACATAACTAAGCATGCTGTCACCACACATGTACATAGCTAGACCAACTGAAATTTGCCTTTGATATTTCCCAATTTTTAAGTGTTTGACTCTTTGAGTTTTCAACTGTGTTTTTTAAATGTGATACTACAAACACACACACTTATGTAGGAAGGATTTGGTGGAGGTTGTGAAAAAGTATATGTTGGTTTGGGCTGACATGTTTGTAAATGCAAACCATGTCTATAATTTGCATTTTCAAAGGAAGAAGTGAAATGACATAAAGTGGCAAAGTTGGAAGATAATGTGATTTGGTGTGATTCGTCAAAAATTTATCTTTTCCTATGTTCTGCAAAAGGGCGAAACAGATTGAAGAAATGTAAAAAAATCTTCAAGTGTGGCAAGCAGAAAAGGTTTCTGAACGCAATGGTTAGACATAACTTTACATCTGAATGAGAATGTACTTGGGTAAAATGCAGAATGGAGATATTTTGGAAGTGGAGGAGAAGACAAGCTATTACTAGTCTGTTTGCTACTTCTGCGTTTCTGTGTTTGCTACATCTGATATGAAGCATGGCTAGTTTCAAGTCTTGAAATGCTGAGTATGACACAGACGCATCTTGTAACACTGCCTTGTGTAATCTGTGCTTGCTCTGCTTGAGCAACTGAGAAAAAGCAGAGGGTCAAGGAGTGTTCCTGCTTATCTCCAGATCAATTCTCTTGCCTGTTTGTATTTTGGATTAACTAGTTAGCTAGATGGGCTAGGAATTTAACCCATCACAGAGGATGAAATCATAGGGCAGCTTTTGCTTTTAAGTCAAATTTATCTATTCAGCGCAGAATGTTACAGGTCTGTAAAAAATGATAAAATAGATAAAATGCAAGCCCATCCCCCCTCCCTTTTCCTTCTGTCTCTTTTTCTCTTTGAAACTGGCTAAAATGAATGCCAGACTGTATCCTTTGACAAATGAATAGAGCTTCCTATGGGTCATTTCAGGAGTAGTTCTTAAGTTCTTATGGGAAAATTAGATTGCAAATGAGCAACAGTCCACATAGAATCTGGCATTTACATAAATTTTTATATTTTTTTCTTAATACTAGCATCTATCAAATGCAATGTGTTGTTTAAAAAAGTGAAGAATTCGAGTCCAAAAGCATTTGTTTATAGGGAATCATTTTTCTTTCATTTGTCATAGTGTGCAGGTATTATTACTGAGTGAATGAGAACTGAAAATGGCAAAGGGAAATGGGTACCAAATACCCATTTCTTTTTGGTGAGATTTGAATACCTTAACCTCAGCTTGAAATCTCAGTTCTCAGTTCTTAGATGTGCCCTTTTAGTCTACAAATGTTAAAAGATACCCTGAAGTTTTTTAGAACGATTTATTCATCTAGAGAGGATCTAGGAATAGCATAATAATATGAGTTCTGTTCAGATGTGTGTCCTGTCCTCTCCTCTACCCCTCAAATTCTCACTCAGGAGCATTGGGCTCTCTAAGCCCTAAATTCTTTGCTCCTTCAAGCCAAGCAGTCCCCACTCCACTTTTTCAGATGAGCATACAGGACTTCACATCCAGGCTTTTTTGCCGTCCATCAACTCATGACAGACAGTCTAGAAAGTAGTGTACCCTAAATGTCATGTAAATGTTAGTCTTAATCACTCAGCCAAATACAATATTGTGCTACAGCTAAAAATGAATTAAGGAACCTGCCACACACTTTTAAAAAATTCCCCAAAAAGGAAGGCTTGGGGAAAGTTCAAGTGCATAGAATAAGTAGAACGTAGTCATAACAGGATTTGCCTTTTGTTAACTGAAAAAATGAGGAAGAGTCAACATCCGAAAGAAATTACATCTGTTTCGTAAATGTTATGGTAGAAGGGAATCCATTTATACTGTGTTAAAAGACCCACCTGCCCGTTCTCCCTAGAAAACATAGAAACAGAATAAACAAAAAAAAACCACCCAACCCATTTTCATGGCACAATACAGGAAGCTGAGAAGGTTCCACATCTCAAGGAGCTGTGAGAAAAGAAAAGAAATAGCAGGGAAGGCCATTTCCATTGTTTCACATTATCAGTAACTCTGTTTGTTTTACAAGAATTGGTCACAACCACCTTTCATTTACTCTTACCCTTTGTCATTAAGGGAGTGATGAGAGCTACCACTGTAGCAATTAAAGCATTTTCTGCTTCTTAGTGCTCCTTACTGAACTTTGGTAACATCTGAGAAAGCTGTCCTATAAATTACAATATATTCTGAGCAGCCCAATTATTGCCTGAAGGTGTGGCTCTTCTCTGTGTTACCAGTGCCCAGCTCCTGCTCCAAAAAGTGACAGCAGAAATGACACTGAGGGTCCTTTATTGTGTCTCAGTCTTTTCCAGGTCCAGGCTCCTACTGACAGAATGCTGAATAAGGATTTTTTCTGCATTCCCAGCACGTAGCTCCAACTACTTGCTTTGGGTTGCATGTGTGACATGTTACCCTGAATGCGGGTTGTTAGTACTGTAGCACGCTGACTTTCACTTGTATTCCAGGCAAAGCTACCGACCAATTGTGGTCTATTATTATGTTCTTATTTTATTTCCTCCTAGTGCATTGATAATTAGGTGACATTCAGCGTGTTTTGCTGACATTCAGTGTGTTTTGCTAACAGCTTTTACTAGCTCTGTGGGTATCACTATTATTTGCAAACTCTTTTGGGGGTGGGAGTCAACAGCACTGCTCTGATTATAATTTGAAGGTTTTTGAGGAAGTTTTGTTCTTCTACAACGTTCAGTACAGACTGTAATTTGTTATCCTGTTAGCTGTCTGAATTCACATTTAAAAAAAAATAATATATAAATATATATATTTTTTTATTGTAGGCATTTAAACTAATGGCTAAACATGCCATCTTGCAATTAGTTTCTTGTAGGGAAAATAAGCGTTAACAAAGTCATTTCCTTTTGTAAGGAAAGTTGATACCCCTTTTATATTCCAGCAATTAGGCAATAAAAGGTTCCTACATGTTACTTCCATTTGGAAAAAACAACCTGGTGATGATAGGGTACATATTTGATGCAGTCATGCTTATGCATAAAAGACGTACACAAATTAAGTTCATTGGACCGTATTTGAACAAAAACAGTTACTTGGCCTGTTCCTCCATGCTTGTCCTCCTGGCAAACCCCAGTCAAAAAGCTGGTGCTTTGCCACACTGCTTGCCTCCTCTTTCTGCTGTTCTCCTTACTGTTTGCCATACACACCTAGGGCCAAATCCATCTTTGAATCCTGATGGTTTCTTCTGTTTTCTTGCTTAATAATAGCACACCGAACCTTCTTTGCTTTTGCGTGAACATAAGGCCTTGCCAGGTGAATAATTACAGAGAGGTTTGTGAGTGCTATTAAATCACCAGCTTATCAGGAAGCTTTTAATCAACCACTGATATCATGGGCAGTTGTGAGAGGTTTTGCCTATCAATTTGTGGTGTTTCAGGAGCTCATATGGAAAAGTATTTTAGATCTTCCAAATGTTTGGGTTGACTTCCCATGTTATGTAAAGAATTTTAACACTTTTGATTTCTCTGGCATAGGTTCGGCTCAGTGACCATAATCTTGAGCCAGGCCTTCCTATCTCATGTTTTAATCCCAGCCCTGCAGTATGATAACCATCTTTGTCCTCACTAGGGTTGTGTGCTTGTCTTATTCAAAACCGTACTCATCTCTCATTCGCTTGCGCTTGGCTTCTGGCTGGTCATGGGCCACAATACTTGACTCTACTTGTAGATGTGGACTCTTTGTGCGTTATGGCATGGTGGAGCTGTTAGCATTTGCCTGTCCTATGCTTGTTCCATTACATCAGTCACAAAGTTGTGTAATATATGAGAAGACAGAGAAATATCAAAGAAAAATTCTCTTTGGAGCTCCTCTTGGGTGTCTCATCTAGACACCAAAACAATCTACAGAGAACAACAGTCAGTAACTACTGTCAGGGAAGCAGAACAGGGAGTTGCCCTTGTTCCTCCTGCTAAAAAGCAAGAACTACATCCATGTCTCTTGCATGTGTAATATGCTGCTTTATTCTTTGGTTGCTGACCTGCACAGCAGTAGATCCATCTGCCCTTTCTTTGCCCCGTTGTATCCATTTAGCAATTATTTCTTGGTGTGCAGAAATGGCATGGCAATCACATTTGGAAGATGTCATACAGCTGGATTCTGCGTATGACATAGCACATTAGCTATGCTTTCTCCCAAGCCTATTTTTCTTCAGATTATTATTTGCTTTTCTGCCCTTGACTCCTAATCATTCTGCTGCATAAAAGCCTTGACAGGACTTGTATGTTTTGGTGTAGGAGCTAGGCAGATGTTATCTGATTGGCAAAATAACCTGTAGTAATGGAGAAGAGTATCTCACTGCAGGATCATCATCACCTAACACCTTTACCATACACAGCAGTCATTAGTACATGATATGATTAAGGTTTATGAATCTCTCTCCTATAGGACCCTTGTGGACCCACCAATATTTCATGTGAAGTTTGGTGTGAGAGGCTGTGAAAACAACAGCAGAACTTTCTTGCACTTTGAAGAGAGCCCAGTTTGCCTGTGAAGTTCAACTCAAGGTACTGCATTTATTTTAGAGGCCTGTTTCTGATGGCACAAGCACATGTCATGAGTCCAAACATCATCTGTAATAACCTATTAGGAACTGATATCTAGATGAAAATTTCAAAGTTTCCAAAACAGAAGGGTCTTGCTTGTTACTTAATACATTTCTAACACAGAAGGACATTTGTTACATGTGAGTATTTGGCAATAACTTCATAACCACTTTTTCCTGAACCCCTCTGAAGTTAGGAGTTGCTTTCTGAGACTCAGGCTAAATTACTTATAAACATATAAACACAGTTATTTAGTTAATGCCTTGGATATTAATGTGAATGATACCATGGCCCTAAGCAAATTTCTTTTCAGGTTTTAAACTTGTGAAGGAACAATAAGACCAATGATTTTTAAAAAGGATATTTATTGTAATTCTTATGTTGTGTCTTTGCAGAGCTTGCTATTTTTACCAGCTGAAACCCAGGGAAATTCTCAAAAGCAGTTTAGAATAATAAACTTGTCTTAAGTCAAGAACAGATCCCATCAACCTATTGGCTCCCATTTATGTTTTGAAAGGAGCAATGCTGTACCAGCAGCCATTCTTCTTGTACAAGTTTCCCATGGATTTTTGCTATGGGCAATCTGTAAGCATCAACCAAATCTTAAACAGTGACATTATTGCAATTAGCAGCTTCTGAAAGAGTCCTGCAGAACAACATTTACATGCTCTACACCTTGTATGGCAGGTTAACATAAAATCTTGATGTCTTAAAACTAGCTATTTTTCCTCACTCCAACAGAAGTCACCAAGAAAGGGGAGAGAAGGTAAAAAGCAAACAAACAAAACTTTAAAGTCAGGATTTCAAACAGTGGGTATTTTTTTTTGTTTGTTTTTATTTTCTTCCAAGGAGTGAAAAGTTCTGTAAGAATTTGGGTAATGTACATACATGGTTTCTTGACTTTATATTGAGCATTTATACAGGATAGAAATCAAAATACACAACATCTGTGCGAAGAATGTATGCCTGCTCTAGGAACCTTTGACACGGGAAGAACCTGCAGCAGTGTGTGACCAGACAATGTGGTACCTGTGGGCTTGCCTTGCAGTCTGTGCTTCCCTGCCAGACTGTGCTTAGCTGCTGCTGTAGTGCTCCTCGGACTATGCCTTCCTGGAGCATAACAGCTTTACCAAGAACTAGTCTGACAGTAAACATTTGGATGTATAGGTGCCACATGCCTGAGGGCCATTAAGCAGCTTAATAAAAATGATTTATGTACAGAAAAGTAAACAAAATCTAAAAGCGTGAGCTTAAAGGATAGTCTTCCTAGAAGGTTTGTTGTGGGTCTGTGCAGGAAGACCTGCTTGCACCTGAAGCACTACAGCCACATTACTGGATCTAACCTGTCATCTGCTAGCTTGTTGCATCCCTGTCAGCAGCAGGGATCAGCACATGACAACTACAGGAACCTCAGTAACATACCACCCAGAAAGTGGGATGTCAGCTATACTACCAAAAGACCTGCCTCCACCTTCCTCCGACCTGGAACGAATGGCCCATCACAAGCGACTCACTGTTTTGCTCTAGTGTAGTGCTCTGAAACATGGTATTCAAAATGGCTTTCAGTTTTTACTTCACATCAGTGGTGTTATGTCAACCTTCATCAAGCCAACCTTACTCTGGGCTGCACCAAAATCAGCATGGCCAGCAGGGCGAGCGAGGTGATTGATTCTCCCCCTCTGCTCTGCTCTCATGAGACACCACCTGGAGCACTGCGTTCAGCTCTGGGGCCCCCAGCACAAGAAGGACATGGAGCTGTTGGAGCGAGTCCAGAGGAGGTCTATGAGGATGATTAGAGGGCTGGAGCACCTCTCCTGTGAAGAAAGGCTGAAGGAATTGGGGTTGTTCAGCCTGGAGAAGAGAAGGCTCCAGGGAGACCTTACAGTGGCCTTCTAGTGCTTAAAGGGGGCGGGGAGGGAGGGGGCTACAGGAAAGATAGGGAGGGACTCTGTCAGAGAGTGTAATGACAGGACAAGGGGTAATGGCTTTAAACTAAAAGAGGGAAGAGTTAGATGAGGTATGAGGAAGAATTTTTTTCTTATGAGGGCAGAGAAATACTGGTACATGTTGCCCAGAGAAGCTGTGGATGCCCCATCCCTGGAGGTGTTCACAGCCAGGTTGGATGGGGTTTTGGGCAGCCTGGGCTGGTGTCCCTGCCATGGCATGGGGTTGGAATTCAATGATCTTTGAAGTCCCTTCCAATCCAAACCATTCTGTGATTCTGTGATTCAGACACAGAAAAATAGTTGTTAAGTACTAGAAATGCAGACTCAGCCCAGACTTAGAGGCAGGTGGAATCTCTTTGTTTTAGTCTGCACCATTACTGGGGCTCCAGGCTGAGTTGTGTTGTCATAGGCAGGTGTCAACTGCTTTTAACTTTGTCAGGTTGCAAACAGGTTGAAGGTATCTGGATTAGGGGGTTACTACCAGAGTGATATATGGAGACGAAAGAACCAAAGAAAAATGTGCATGTGCACATGGCAAATGTGATCCTTCAAATCCATAAATTTACACAGCAAAAGCCGTTTTTCAGCACAGACCCTCAATGCCCATTCCCATTGTTCATT
The DNA here is from genome assembly GCF_964211825.1 of Aythya ferina. NCBI lineage: Eukaryota > Metazoa > Chordata > Aves > Anseriformes > Anatidae > Aythya > Aythya ferina. Next base: position 118,342,861 of record NC_140296.1, on the reverse strand, counting down.
CTGGGAGCAGGCCAGGTGCGGCGACCAGAACCGGCTGCTTAGATTCTGTTCCAGAGCTGCGGTCAATCCTCTGGATCCATTTAAAGGCAACAGCAATACCCATGTATTTGAACAGAATATTTAGATTAAGTCCCAAATGAGCTCAGCCAAGTCAATTAGCATCTTTGCTATGTCTCATCTGTGTTTGGTTCAATAATACTTTTTATACATGGCATCTGGGAGTGATGATTAATGATCAGAATGTGTTTTTGAAATTCTTGAATGAAAGCGGCTACATCAGTACAATGTCTAAATACTTTAATGAGTTTGTCATTTTTACTCTCAGTGCCAGTTTTTTGTACATTGTAAACTCTTCAGCACAGCTTGAAACTCCAATCCCATTAAATTTTATTGAGCAACTTAATAAAAATGAGTTAAGTTCCAAAAGGAAAACAAAACCTAAAGCATGAGCGCAAAGAATAGTTTTGTGAGCCTTGTTGTGGCTCCATGCAAGGATGCCTGGGTGCATATGGAGCCCTCCTTACTCCACTGGTGTAGGCAACCCCTTCTCAACACGCGTTAGTCACAAAGAACTAACTACAGGAGATGTTCTTATTTCTTGTGGGGCTTGTATTATAGCAGCAGACAGTGTATGCTTGCACAGGCAAACCTGCATTATAAAGCACTCCATGTGTCCCAAACCTGACTTGCTAAGAGAGAAATCAATGGTGAAGATGTTGAATGACTTTCTGGCTTCACCATTGAGGTTACCAGAGGAATTGTCAGCATTCCCAATACGATAATGGCTTTTGCCACGGGAGTGTTTTGTGACTGGAATTGGTGTGAGGCTATGGAGTCCACATGAAGCCACCTGGCAGTATACTGAGCTTTCACTAGGCCAGTTTGGCAGCTTTGGGGCCAGAAACATGTCTTTGTCTGGCATACAGACAAAGAGAAATAGTGCTCCCATGTCTGTGCAATGTTTACCTTTAGGAAGAGTCCGTACATCCTTAGATAATTTTGAAATAATGCTGAGCAAGTAACCAAAAGGCATTTCATACGTATGAGCCTTTCCTAATCAGATTTCATCTGTTTTTTCCTATTTAAACACTGTTTTCTCATTGTTGCTTTTCCTAATCTGTAAGGTCTCAGAACTAACTGGCTTCTTTGCTCTTAGTGATATCCCTTGATAGTTTGAGAGAGACAGAAAAAGCTAAAAACAGTGAACCTATCCTCAGCCCCCTAGGAACATATTTTGATAAACCCAGGCAGCAAGTAGGAAGGCTTGAAAAGGAAAGTAAGACATACCTCTCTGAATCTGAACAAACCTTAGGAAAGCATGGCTTAAGAAATAAACATTGTTTAAACTTTTATTTTATATAAGTCAATTTGCCTATTCAATGTAAAACATATGTCATAATCCATTCAGGTAATAGGAACAAGATAAAATCTCTCTCTGTGATCTTACTGCATTCTCTGCACCCAGATGTGACCCTGGCAAATGATCAGAGACTTGCTTTACATTTTGTTGGTCAGCAATATATATCAGTAAGGCTGCCTGGGAGCTGCTGTTTTTCCATCTTGCATTTCTACACACAGTCAGAGTTATCTGGACCATGGGGTATCCACTGAACAACAACTATATATATATATATATATATATATATATATATATATATATTATATGTAGCATTTATAGGTAGGAAAGAAGGAATACGCTGAGACTAAGATTCTCCAGATACTTGTGATTTTGGGTGCTGTACTCTTATGCTGAGTAGTACGATAATGCTAAGGAGGGTGGGGGATTAGAAACCAGGCAGACGATTTTCAGGCAGTATGCACTACTTCAGGTTGGATGCTCAGAGCAGTAAGACCATCTGCCTTCGGTGTCTAGCTTAAAGGCTGTGTCCATTGGAAGATAGGTGCCTACAACATGGAAAAAATTGATTGTCAGTTGCTGATCACTTTTGCAAACCTTGTCTCATGGTTCTTGGTGTTGTGTCAAAGGCAAGGAAGGACCTTTGCTTTGCGGCCCCTTGTATCTGCTGTGCCAACAACATGACAAGGATTTTCTGGCTGTCTTGGGTGGCATTTTATTAGCAAATGAGTGAATTCTCTTCTCATAAATTTAACACAACTTTTGTTGTCAGAGGTAAAAGCCTCATTACAAAGTCATGGCTAACTACATCCATGTCACTTCTGGGGACTATGGATTTTTTTTCCATTATGCAGTGCACATCAAAAAGCAAACCAACAACAAAAAACAACCCACAAACAAACCACCCCTCAAGCTCTCTCTCGTAATGATTCACCATGAGTAAGTACAGTGAGTGAGAGCACATCTTTCAGGCCTGCCCTGAGAAAACTGGCTGCCATATAACTCAGGGCAAGACTGGATCATGGCTTACCTGTCAGGGAAACGTAAGACATCATATGCTTCAGTGAAGGATTGGAAAGTTCCCCCTCCCTATGTGCTCCTATGTGAGGAGCTCACGTAACCAGACATCATGCCAAACCCTGGGTTCTGACTGTACCAAAGTAACAAGCAAAAAGCTTTTGGAGTACAGGCATTGTATTCAAAGCCATAAAACACAACCAAAACCAAAACTAAACCAGAAACTCCTGACTTCTATCACAGTATTCTAAGGACATTTTTCAAGAGGACTGCCAACACAAAGAACTGGAGCACATACAAAAAACCCAAGTCACTATATTTTAGTCAAGGCTGAAGGGAACTTTGATATTTGCCCTTGACCCTATCATTAATTCTTCTCACTAACTTCAGTTGCATACTGTTATTTTCACCTGGTTTCTTATCTGTTAAATGAGAAGGATACTTTCAACAGGGGTCTTAGGGGTTTTTTGAGGATAAAATATATGTTCCAAGCATTGCATATTTATAATGAAATTGAATCACAGAACGGTCTTAAAATACTTTTGACTGCATAGGAATAGCTAAGAGTTTCCACTAGGAGAGTGTCCTCTGGGTCATGGTTCTTGTTTCGATCATGTTCCATATGGAGAACTCATCATCAGGTATTCGCCAGTGCCATAATTTACTGGAGCAATTGTAGCGGGCTGGTACGCTCGGTGTTTGGTCAGACAGCTCATCTAGGACTATGTATAGTAATGCATGCAGTATTTTCTATAGTCTAGGTTGATATGAAAGACACGTGCTTAGTGGGCTGTTCAAAGTGAGGCAGCCACATGAGTTGCTCAGAAGCAGCAGCATGTACATGCTTGCATCTTCTGAAAAGGCCTGGGGCAGAAAAAGCAGGGCTGTAGCCTACCTTTCCAAGAATTCTTAATGTCAAGTGAAGTCTGGAGCTAGAAAAATATTTTAATACCAGCCAGTCTGTTATATGCAGAAAGCATATAACTATTTTACAGGGCATTAAATATTTTTGCCATATTTGTAGTCATTTTCTCTTGTTTGTGCCAATTCAAATACATACTTCGTTTTCTAATCTTTGTTATTTACTCCTGCCTACAATCCTGTTCATAGCTTTCTTTCCTGCAGCCTGCAGTTCTCAAAGGCATCTCTTTTTTGCTTATTTTTCCTCTTGATATTCCACTGATTTGTTTTCCATAACATCCAGATCCTTTTCAAATTACTGGTTTCATCTGGTCTTTCTTCTTGATCTCTTTCTTTCTGGTCTGTAGTCACTTTTCATCACATTCATTCATTATGTTTATTCTTATCAATTTTGTTTTCTATTTTTGCCTTGTGGAATCAGTATTTATGCCATAACCTCTTTCATTTAGTATTTTCCTACTCTGTCTAAGGAAAACACAGTTATGAGATAAAAGGGCACTCCAGTCTCATACATTCCTTTCCCAAGAGACCAGGATTGTTCCCATCAGCGTAGGATCTGTTTTGTGCCTTGCTGAGGTCAATTATATACCAAAATTTCAAGACCAGTTTTCAGTCACCGAAGCAGAAGGAACAAATCTCATTTCAAGCATTTTTTGTACCAATCTAAGAATTAGCTCAATTCAGTCATCACAGATAACTAGTTGGTTAGTCATTGATTGAGGTGAGGAAAGGGAAATGAAGGGAAACAGGGGTGGTCTAGAGGAATGATAGCCAGGAAAGCTGTTACCAAATATTTGTTATTTCCTTGGTGTCCATGTGGACACTGACATTGTAATTTTGTTAAGTTTTTGATGGAAACTAGTTTTGGTACTGTGAAGGGACTGAAGCTGAGGTGTAAGCTGATTTTATATTAACCTACTGAAGTGAACAGCTTTGTGTCCCAAATCTTGTCTCAGAAGAGTCAAAATATCCAGATTCTTATTAATTCACCAAACTTCATTTCTACATGTATACCAAAACAACTGTACTGGAGCCCACTGACTAAGTTCCATTTTTTTGAGCGCACAAACTTGACACATGCAAACCAAAAGCTCAACATTAAAATTTTGAACCCTCTTGGCTTTCCAGCCTTTCTCTTAGCCTTTTGTCCTCGTGAAGATGATCAGGACTCCCTCTTCAAAGCTGTGCCGAGGTCAGATGCATCAGCAGACTCAGCGTCTCCAATCTCAGGCAATTTAAACATCAGCCCTCTTACTGTAGGGTCTAGACATGCGCAGCCCAGCCATCACCTCTTGTTGAGTGATGTAAGACTGTAAGGGCAGAAAGCAGAGAGCTGGTCCCAGCCCCTGGGACAGATGGGAAGGGAACAGAGTGGGAGAGGCAACTCTGCCATACACAGAAATAGCAAGCCGGGCTGTGCTGCCACTATCGCAATTGTTTTTGCTCAGTACTGGACTATCTAACCATAGGGTAACGGTTGCAGGGGAGAGTTAGTGTGAAATACAAACCTCATGGAGCTCTTCCACAACATGCTTGACAAGACTTGCCTGATAGCTTCCAAAGTACAGACATCCAGCAGTGTCTTTGTGACACAGGGAAAAAGCTGTATATGAAAATCCCATCTCTCCCTTAAATAATAACATTAAAAAGGAATCTGGAGCATTAGAGAAGAGCTCAGCCAGGACTGGCAAACACAGCATCCCACAGGTGAGGCTCTGACTGGGAGCCAGCACACACCTGCAGCTCCTTCTCTATGAAGGCACGCAGAAGCCCCAGCATGACTACTGCAGTTGAAGCTTCAGGCAGCTCTGTGAATATTATGCTGATAACAAAAAACTCAGTAATTAAGTACTCCTTAAGCATGTTTATACAGAAATAGCTACATTGCTGGATGTATCCCTTCAGGTTCTCTGTACAGCAGATGTACTTCTGAAAATAGAGAATCTGGGGTGATGTACAGTGGCTGGGTGTCATTTGAAGCATTCCAGCTGGATGAGAAGATGAAAAAAACTCTGGAATCCGAATAGTAAATCATACAGTATGGCAATAACATCTAGCACAAGTTAAACTTGGGAGACAGTTTTCAGAAGACTGTTGTAATTGCAGCCTTGTTGAATAGAGGTTTATTTACAGTGTATTTGAGCAATGAGAGGTCTATTAGTAACCCCCATTTATATTTTCGTTGGTGGCCTTTGGGGTTGTTTTTAGATGTGAGCACCTACACATATATTAGTGATGTACATGTAGCATGCATTGTTAATGTCTGACATTGACTTTTAAAATATTTTTCCATGCTTCTAAGGCATTAATTAATGTTTTGTTTGAGGGAAAATTTGGAAAGAGAATAGTTTTTCCCTTTCTTATAGGCTAAAAGTCCACAGCCAAAACTGCGATAGGCTTTTTAATTTTGTCATAGAAGAAGCAAAATATAACAGCTGAGATTTTGTTAAGAACAAAACACAGCTGCCAAAATCCAGTTCTAATAAGCTTAGTATCGGTTAGCTAACTTGAGATATAACTGCCCTTACCAAGTGTGTGTAATTTAGAACTGCTAACAAGCCCTCCCCCTAATCCCATCACCCCCCTCGCCCCCCGCCAAATACATATTCTGAAATCTATACAGATGCCCAATTCCAGTAACGATGACTGAACATACACTTCCTTTGGGTACGTCAATATTATCCAGTTGTAACAAATCATCTGACTTTATTCCTTGTGGTACTGGCTATCTGAAAACATGAAATGATGTTCAAAGAATTCAGAATGACAGATTCCCCCTCCATTCCACATGGCCTAGGAAACTGATTTATTGTCAGCAGTATTACAAGAAGTGGGAAGGAAATTTTATTAGAGGTGTATAAGGCAGAAAATACATGAAAAGGCAAACATCTGTGTTTAAAAAGAATAAAAAATCCAATGTACCTCTTTCTTTGTGCAGTCATGTTCTCAGTAATACATGAAACATTTTCAGATCTGTAATGGTTGGAGTTTTATTGGCAGCACTGCAAATGCACATACAAGGGTGCACCCATAAAATGTCAGTGTCTTTTCTGGGAAATAGCCTACATCTGCAGTTATTTTAAAGAGTGCTGACAGAAGAAGGTTGTTGCTTAAAGCTTCATCTATAATGTGGAAGTGCCAGATCCAGAAATAAATGCAACAATAGACAGAATCCTCTAATTGATGATGATCCTTCTCTGTGGTTTAATTCAGGAAGAGATGAACATATTCACAACTTTAAGATGAACCCTGGGCTAGAGTTTGTGGAAAGGAAAAAAACATAGTTGGCTCTGTGGCAAGACTAGGGAGAGCTTAAGCTTTAAGATGGTAATAGACATAAAAGATCAAAATTCATAAGTAAAAAGATCCTGATACATCTGTTTCTGATTTAAGGCATGCATAGAAGCTGTCTGATCAAACATTTCCTAGAATATGTGTTTTCTAAAGGATAACCTATGACTGTTCTTGTGTTGACAGAGGTGCTGCTCTTGAGAGGTGCTGAATGGCCTTTGGACTTGAAGAATATCCTAAATTTCCTCCATCTTCAGTAACAGAAGAAAATACTCAGCATTAAAGGTAGGAATTAAAGGAGATCTGATTCATGGGCGAAAAATGAGTAAATCTTTAGAGAACTGTCAGAGGAGCTTGCATTCCAAAGTCTTGCAAGTCATTACAAATGCAAAATGAGGTTTCATTGTTCTTTCGGTGAAAAATCTTAGCTATATGCCTGTCATGAAGCCCTGAGTTAAGAATACCTTATGATAGTCCAGTTGCATCCATATTAGATTACTCTCTTGGCTTTGCATGTCTTCCTGCTGGTGGCAATTGCTTCTTTAAATCCCCTTACATCTAATTTAATAGCCTGTGTTATCTGAAGTGCAATGATCAGGATATGGAGAAGTAGTCTTTCTAAATTTTATCATTTGGACTTTTTATCCTATGTATGTGATGCAGCTGGTGTCACTGCTATCATTTATAATAGCTAAGGCATATTGCTCCAGATATTGGAACACCTCCAGCGGGGAAGCTTGCTGCATAACTAATCCTATTCCTAGTAAAGGACGTGGACTTGCACCAACATAAATACTAATAAAAGTTCTCTCAAATAAGGGCATCTGACAGACAGCAAATATTTCTTTTGTTTGTGGAAGGAAATAAAGCTCAAGAGGGTGTTAGGATTTCTGAATCTAGGTTTGACTGTGTGCCTTCAAGAATAATCTCTCATGAAATATGAATTGGGCATCCAGCATAACGAACTGCATCAGACTTCAGGATCCTGCTAGGCTCCTAGGATCCTGCACAGAGCTGGCTGTTAGTAAATGATGAAACATGTTTAGGTGTCAATGAAAACCCTTTGGTTGTGGCCTAGCTCTAAAGCAGTTGATTCACCAGTAGTTCTGCAGTGTATCATTCCTGTGGGAATTAAGTTGCTGAGATCCCAAGGCAGAAATGGATTTTGAAAGAGCAATTACATATGGTTGAAACCATAGCACTGTAGCTAGTTAGCTACATGAAAAAAAACAGCAATCAACATGAGGGAGAAATAAATGCATGAGCTGAATACCTAGCAAGTGGAAAATACTGTTGTTTGAATTATTAATCTACATGTGTCAGAGAGAAGTGGTAGTGTGGTGCCTCTTCGTAGAGAGTAGGAACTGGGCACAGAAATCTAAGATGGTCTTGACTGACCCCTTACATTTTGCAAGGCAAGCTGGAAGTCCATGTGTCATGTCAGCTCTTGCAATGAGGTGAGAGGCAGAGCTAAGGAGGAGAGGACACAGCAGAAGCTGAACAATGATGTATCAAAAGCTGAAGTCAGGCACAGAGGGAACACAGCGAGCAGCTGTCTGGCACTGAGAGAAGTCAGTGTTGGTTTTCTTTTTTTGCCTGCCAGCTTGAACACCAAATGTCCGACAGTGAACGTACAGGTTGTTGTCTACAGCCGCTCCCACGTTCCTGCCTGAATGTGTGAGTAAATAAATGCTAAGTAAGGACAAATGACTAAGACCTGAACGCGAACTAGAAGTTCTTTGGTTAGTGATTCTTTGGAAAGTAGCTGATACTTTGCCTCTCAACAGTAGACACAGTGGAGGAAATGATGTTGTATGTCCTGCAGTCTGGCCTCTCTCCATATTCCTTCCAAACAGTCTGTGAGAACAAAAGGCCAGGCCTGTAAATAGAAAAGAAAAGCTGCTTGTACATATCATCACTTCTTGATAAAAATAGACAAAGCCTGTTCTCACTTCATTCCTGGCATGAGAGGCTTATGGGTGTTTTCCATATGACAGCATTTATAGTGTATGCACATTGAAAACTTAGCACCTGGTTTTTGAAGAGTAGGTAGCAAGAAACAAGTTTGCTCATCTGTGACCATACTAAGTCAAGACACTTGACAGTCTCCAATGAGATGCTTGGGAGCTGTGTAACAGAAACCTTCCTTTGAGCTCTTGAGGGAATTCAAAACCATGCTGATAGTACCGAATTGTATTGCTTCCTATGGGTTGGCACATCTTCCTAAGATGTCACTGTCTCTGGGGACTTTCCCCATGTTTTCCAGGCAAACTCCTTCATGCACTATGTGCTGTCCTCAGATGTTCTGAAGGGTTTCCCAGGCAGGCATTCTTGAAACTGAACTGGGATTACAGAATAGTTTATTTGAGAGCCCAGCTCCAGTCTAAAACAAATTCAGTTTTGTCCTTGATGCTTCTAATTTTAACTTTTACACTCAAGTGGTATAAATTATTTTACCAGAGTCTACCAGCTGAGCTTGTCACCATGTACCTTTCTGGCACCTAATAAAATAAAATAAAAAGGTAATAAGGAGTCATCACAGGATAGCAGGAAACTGTTTCTTAGAGCAAAGTGTGCAGGTGTGGGAGTGCAGCACACCTGTGACGCCCAGCCAGCCACAGATGCTAGCTGGTGAGGAGCATGTCCTTGGCATTGCATCAAGGCTGCTGTTTTATATGTAATGGTAGCTGTGACCAGCACTACAGCTCTGACCAGCTTGCAAGTTGCAGAGCAAAAGCAGTGAGTTAGGTGTCTGTCAGTAAGGTGAATCAATTCACCTGTTTGGTTAAAAGAGAAGGTGGGTCAGTGCAGCTCAGGGCTGGGGACTGTGCACTAGGATGTGCCTAACCTTTACATGGCTGAATGAGAAGGGAGAAATGGTTATTGACATGTTTACACCTGATCACATCACAGGGCAAAATGCAGGACAGGCCTCTTGTCCACCTTCTCCCCACGCTCCTCAAAGGCCTGGCCTGACCTGACCTTGTCTCTGTTTGAGACATGACTGGAGGGGAACCAAGGAGCCCTGAAGCTCTGGCGTTCTGCTGTCCCGGTCATGCTGTGGGGCTGGCGGGGATGTAAACAAGGGTGGGGAAGGGGAGAGCTTCCGCCAGCCGCTGATCTACTCTCAGGAAGGCGGGAAGCCTGAGAGCCGAAAACATTACAGCATTGTCTTTTGGAATTGACTGAACATGTGCAAAATCACTGTCCTAATGATAAACATTGTAATAAACATTGGCAGGACATGAATCCAGCTTCTGCAAAGGCTTCTTCTTCTTCTTCTTCTTCTTCTTCTTTTTTTTTTTTTTTTAATAATTATAAAAGCAGCTCAAATCACATTTTTCTTTATCGCATCTTTAAAGTTTGTTATCCCATGCCCCTCTAGATTGCCATATGGTAAAAGCAATGGCTCTTAGAAGTGTTTTTTTTTGTAGAATTGTAGTAGACATGAATACCAAACAACTTCACAAAACCACTAAATATTTGGCAGGCTTCTAGTCTACTGTAATTTTGAAAAAATGCTCAAGACAAATGTTTATGTTGAAGGGGGAAACATCCCCAGGATAGAGCTATCAATTAATGGATGATTTCAGCTTTCCTATAGGACCCTGTTCTATAAGCCATACATCATAACCAGTGAATACTGTTCACTGTAATTAAACTTTTCTAAACCTTCAAAAGCATTTGAATTGAGTGGATGCTGCCCTCGCTCTTCTGGCATGTTTCATACAGGACGTCTGGCCAATTCTCCAGTCTTCTCTCAGATATGTTACTGATCCAAAATATTTTCACCAGACACCCTGAAATGGAATCACAACTTTGCCAATTTCCATTTCATGTATCTTCCTTACAAAACTGAAAATTACAGCTCATGAGCACTGGTGATTTGATTGCTCAATTTCCAAACTTAACTCACTAGAACAAAATAACAACAAAGATTTAGATGATGATGTCTGGCCTTTATGAGACAAAATTGCTTACCAAAAAAATTATGTTATTTCCAACTCAGAAGTTAGGCCTGGGGGGGGATTGGTGCTCTTAAACCACTGATGAAGTACAGATCAACAATTACCAGTAGGGCTTCATCAGAAGAGTTATTGCATTGTTACATTGACATTTCCTTGAACCTGCACAGGTTTCCAATACAAAAAACCAACTCTCGGTGCCTTTACACTGGGTAATTTTCAATTTTCTCAATTCTCTGAGCTCCAAGTCAGCACTTTTTTGAGAAACATATATGTCAGGAGGAAAGTTCTCAACAAAGGTCTCATATTCTGATTTCCTTGGACTTTACAGCAAAATTTCAAATGCTGCTGAAACTGCCAAAAGAGAAAAATGTGTGTTATAGTATTACAGATGATAACATAGTCCAGTCTGGGTTTTTTCTTCGAACTAGTGCTGTGAGAGCTTAAGCAATGTTATTTCACTAGGCCAGGAAGTCTAGGCAGAACTTCATTAAAGTACAGCCGACCGACCTGTTACATGAACCGGGCTCTGCAAGGGGATATTTGGGACTTTGGCAGTGTAGTGGTCTTGCAAGTTGGTTTGCTGTTCCTTAAAGCTGTAGGCAGTGGCTTGAACATCTCTTGTCCACCACAGAGTTGTAATCTTACCTGGATGCCAGCTAGCTAAATCGTATGTATGGTCTTTATATCTGAAAGGTCTGCTCAGGGTCAATTTACAGGTCAATTCATTCATTCACTACCACAGCCCATGATTCCTGAGGAGTTTGTCATTGCTGGTGCCAAGCTGGGGCTGTGTGTTCTCCTCCATGCAGAAAGTGCTCTGGATGGAAGGCATGTGGAAAATGGAAGGGAGTTGTGGCTCTGAATAGCAAGCATTATGTAGTGAATGTTGTACTTGAAAGGGAATGACATGATGGCTAGTGAGGGGCTCTAAGCCAATAAGGCATCATCCAGAATTTTAAAGTGTTGTTATCTTTTGTAATACTGTATATCAGTTTATAAATATCATCGGATATTTATAAGGCTAAAGTAACTGCTTATGGACAGGTTGTAAAAGTGAGGGAACCCTGAAGGGCTCCAGGAGCAGGTTTAGTGGTGGGAACATGGTATTTTTCTTTGTGTTTGGGTACAGTCTACATTAGTAGAGCAGCCTCTTCATTTTGTTCAGTATAAAATAGGAGAAGATTGTGTTGCTTCTGGCTGTATCGTCCCAGCAAATGCTCTGTGTTCAATAAAGAGCTTCGCTCCTGAAGACTATCAGATCAGAACGTTTCATTGAGAAAAAAAAAAAAAAAAGGAAAAAAAAAAAAAGAAGAACATTACTTTAAAATGTCAGAGTGTCAGAAGCAATTCTTGCCAAAACATGTTCTAGAGACCAGTAATGCCCTCTGTGTTCAGAGCAAGGTGGTCATCCTTTTTTCTACCACCGTGAACATCTGCAAGGTGAGTGGATGCAGTTATGTAACTGAAGTATAGGCAACATTTTTAGCCTGTTCCAGGTGGCCCAGCTCTTCTTCCAGTCACTGAAGTGGTGCTCGTGTAGACTGATTCTTTGGCCCTGCTGCTGTGAGCTGATAACACATCCCCCTCTTAGCACAGCTGTCAGTGCCAGGGCAGCAGTGATGGTGGTGGGGAGTCTTGCCAAGCTCCCATCACAGCCACTCTCCAGGTCTGAGCCTGTTCTCTTCATTTGACCAACCAACACAGGCAGGATCAAGCAGTCCAGTAAAAAAAAAAACAAACAAATTTTATGGGGGATCATTGAGCCAACGGGCCTGGCTCATGGCTTGCAGCTGCATCTCAGGAGATTTGTATTTCCATGATGAAGATGTTCCATAAGGAAAAATACCAGGGCTCCCCAGACAGACTGTTTCTCCCCCTCAAATCACAGGAGAGGCTTGTTGCCTGTTGTCCCTCCTAGCTTGTTCCTGTTGCTGCCTCGAGCCCCCACTGCCCCTGGCCTTTCCCCAGACACCAGCACTTAGGCCATGCTGCTACCCCACTGCGTGTTGGCAGTGGAGGGGGAAAATGCACATTGTGGGCAGCCCAGCAGAGCATGGGTGATCCTTAAAACACCAAGCAAAGGAATAAAATGGGATTTTTAAAGCCTGAGCTTTCAAGTATGCAGCCTGAAGTTAAACACTTAAATCTGTACGTAAGCATCAAAATAAACAGGGGTCTGATTTTTAAGAGGTGTAGAACAACTCGGGATTTCCACCCAATTCCCCAGAGGCTGTAAATGTGTTCATTGCCTCTAAAAATCTGGCTGCCTCTAAAAATCTGGCAGCCTTATTAGATATTTAGGAATGAAGTTGCAATCCCAACAATCCAGGGAAGCCTGAGTGCGTCCCTCAGACCTTTGCTGAGTGAGGAGCTGAGGGCTGAAGTTCAGGAAAGCACTGAGGTCCCTAGTCTGAAACACAGCAGGAATCTGGGTGCCTGTGTTCAGGAGCAAGACAAAAACGAACAAGCAAAAAATTCAAATAAAACCCAGGTCCTCTCTATTTGCTCACTTTCTGACCTTGCCAGTATTGCATGGCTTTATTCAGCATTGCGGTTTCCACATTACAGTTAGATCCTTGGGGGTGAGAGTGCAGCCTTGGGATAGAAGGGCTTAAACCTCCTGGAGCGGTGGGACTTCTTTCTGTGCCAATGTTCCACTCCTTGTGCTGATACAGGAGACAAAGCCGGCTCTTGCCTTTGTCCAGCATCTTGTCTTCCTAAAGAAAACAATAGTAGCAACTCCGGTTGCCAAAAGGGATTGATCATGTAGCTAAAATCACGAGATTTCTGCTGTTCTCACATCATTTTGTAAGTGGCTGGACTGTAGCTGATCCTCTCTTTTGATCATTTCTGTTTATGTGGCTTAGGCAGCTCTTGCTCGGCACGCTGTCTTTTCTACGTGTATTCCTGCATGTGTAACTTTCACCATTCACTGGGTTAAAAAGTGACTCGGGGCTGCAAATTCTTGTCCTGAAAACTGGAAGCCTAAAAATCATGGCAGCAACAACGTTCCCCTGTAGAGCAGATCCTGTGACAGGGAAGTCCTATCACCTCACTGTTGCCATCTGCAGGACAGACAGACGTGTGTAGTGTGAAATGCTTCTCTAGGTCCTCTCTGTCATCAGTTGAGGGAGGCAGAGGCCTCCCATCTTTTATGCCAGTTATTTCCTGTCCCTTCGGAAAGGATAAATTGACCCCAGCTCCTCACTGCCACCACTGACAGTAGGAGAAGCCCACACGAGTAAGTAGTGAAGAGCTGAAGCCATCTGCACTCCAGGAAGATGAATTCGTATTGAAAGATGTGTGGAAGAGGGCTGATAAATCAAATGGGAAGTGAGGAACCTGTCTTAGGAGGGAAGTGTAAAAGAGTAGGGCTAGTTTGGCTTAGTGTGATTAATTTTGAGAGGAGAATATGATTCTTTTCAGATGTCGAACATTATGCAAAGAGAATAGTTATTTAAGCTAAATTATTACAACATTGGTAGAAGGGCAAAATGATATGAAAAGATCACAAATGCAACATGTTTCTAACGCTTGCTTTGTCCAAAAAACTTCAGCATATCTCTTCACGATGGTACTGTGATTCACGGCATTTGTGTTTCATCAACTGGGGAAAGGCAGCACCTGCTATGGCATGTTACAGCTCCTCCCCTGTCTGAGTTCCTCTCCCTGCTTCCATCTCTCCTTGACATAAAAATCAGTGACAAGGATTGTATCATATGAGAAGCCTGCAAAACTCCCCTACAAATGTATTGGCTACAAGTCTTCTTTTGGAGAGAGGGTTATTCTTACCAATTAAAGAAAAAAATACTCTTATGATAGCCTCTGGAGTCACAGGTATTCACCCTAATGACTGATGTGTCTGATATTAGAAGTCTTGGTCCAGCTGGAATGCTTTCTTCTTTTCTTACTGGTTATCCAAGTCTTGAATGAGCAAAAGGTGATACTTTGTGTGATAGGATTGCCCCAGCACTGAGGCATTGCTAGGACCAGAACCCCTCTGAGAATTACTTTTAGAAGGAGAACCAATGTTACCTTCTTTGTGAGCTGAAAGTCTAGTTTCATTGCTAGTACTTTCTTTGGAAACAAAAAGGCAAGAAAAGCTAGGTCAGTTCTTCTTAAATACCCAGTGTATACCACTGGGCTGTTTGTTCAACTGCTGTTGGAACATTTTAGGGTTTTTCATATCTGTAATACTCTTAAACATTTCAGTTAAGAATTTATTTTCAAAACTCATTGTCAGCGTTTTACAGATGATGCCTTCATTTGTTATTTATCGATTTGGTGTTAGGGCTGGTATTTCATTACCCCTTCTAGTCAGTAGTATAACCCAGAAAGGCAGCCACTGCACATACCTCATCTGTCCGTGCCCTGTGTATGAGCCAAACTGAGTGCGATTTTACTTCAGAAAGGGGATATGAGGGAATCAAGGTTGGCAGAGCTTGCATATCTATGTGACAGAAAAGAAAGGTAATACAGTGAAAGGACGCTATCCATTTGTATTAGCTACTGATATCCCTTTCCTGTGTTTCACCTGTTGCCTTTATGTCCAATGGGTTACGCAGAAAAGATGTGTGTAGGTGAGTAAAACTAAGCATAGAATAATGTTTGCAAGACTTCAAGAAATCAAACTGGAATTAAATCGTAGCAAAAATGGCAAATGAGGACAGAAAAATCTGTAATTCACATTGACATTAATTCTGCTTTCTGCAAAGAAAAAAAAAAAGAAAATATGCCTTTCTTTACTGTTGTAAACTATAAGTTGTGTAGTTACAGTGATGAGCAACATTCTTCTGTCTGCTGCTCTCACGTTAATCTGGAGGAGCTGCAGTAAAATTGGTGGAGTTACTCTGGTCTCCTGCCCAGGGGAGTGTCTGGCTCTGGTACGCATAATTGCAGCAGGGCAGTCAAAGAAGCATTGCAAGAAGACGTGGTGAAAAATTTGCTAGTTAGACCCTTTACTCAGTAAATTAATTTTGTTCTGAAGGGCATGGCTTCAGGGTGGGAGTCAGCACTGCGGACTGTGCAGGTGATGGGGTTGGGGTTTGGGAGTTGTGGGTAGGCGAGCGCCATACGGTGGTGATGGCTGAGGCCCACAGGGGTGCTGGACCTGGCTTTCTGCAGGACTTGAGAAGGCTGCCCGCTGCCTGAGCGGGCACAGCTTGAGAGTTAGGCGGGCAGCTATCCAGGGAGAAACTGAGGCAGAGAAAGACCTGCATAAATGCTGTTGATGGCAGCAGCAAATGTGCTAAACCTTGTCTTGTTAACCCCACTGCAGAAGATAAAGGGGTCATACAGCATTCCTCTAATTTTGTAGTGTTCCAGGCCTACGACCTACTTGCTTTGTCAAGACACAAGTGAAATGCCAAGCATCAGGAGGATTTCTGCATTGGGCGTTTACTCCTCAGCAGGTTTACAACAATTACATGATCAATGTGGAAAGATGGAAGGTATTACCCACAGGCAACAGTAGAAATCTATCAGCCCTTTAGATATTTTGAAAAACTTACTCATTTGGGTAATAGATAGCAAATAGTGAAAATATAGTAATGTAATATTTACATACTTCCATCTTTAAGAAAAAAAAAAAAAAAGAAAAAAAAGTATTATTTCTGCCTTATTTTCCTAGTTGTCTTGGAACAGTTTCCCCTTGGTAAGCCTCTGAAGATGTCTTCTCTTCTGGTTACATTTTTTCTTCAAGTCTCAGGGACTGAAACCTGTCTAGTTCTCTCCAGTCCTGTGGTATCAACTTTCTTTCTAACTAGATAACTAGTTAAAATGGTTGCAACTTAAGGTTACTTCTGGCCTCTGTTCCTGGTCAGTCTTAGATCTATGCTGACTATTACTGAAGGATTTAGCCACTAACTTCTCTTAAGCTGTTTCATAAAGGGCACAGAAGGGTCCTGCTGATGAACCTCCTGCTGTTCCTCTTCCCACTTCAGTGCCACCCAATCACCTTCAGGCCTCTCTCAGGCAGTCAGTAAGGGAAGGTGCTGATACATCGAGCATAGATACAAAGCTTCTGAATTCTCATGGCTCCTGACATGTAGAAAGCCTCCTGGATACCATTCCCAGTCGAGAAAAAGATCACTAATCCTTGCTGGGCTTAGCACTGAAGTGGCTCTAGTTTCTGGACACTCTAAGTGTTAGCTTGATGTGCTTCCATTCACTGCTTCCCTTTCTGCATCAGATGTATCCAGGGATATTGGGCGCTGCAGTAAGTCTAGCACTATGGCTTTAACTTTTCCCCAAAACTCCAATAAAAATGAAACAATCTAGCCAATACTTTGATGTTTCTTTCTCACTAAATCCATGAAAACATGGCTCTTAACAGTACTGGAAATGATCCCAACAGTCTTCCTCATAAAATGCAGTGCTTAGTTGACTAACAATGTCAGTGTTCTAAAAACGGTTTTCAGAAAATATGTGAGAAAGCAGAATGCATTTTCCCATTAGTATAGTTAATTTCCAGGTGCCCAGAGATGACTTTTGTCTGTGCTAAGGAGGGTCATGAATGGACAGCAAAGGAAATGGGGAGCTTGTGCATTTATTGATCAGAATATAAAAAACAAAACAAAACAAAACAAGCACTTTCTTCTAGTGGGCCAAAAAAGGCTTGAGAGGCAGACAAAGCAAATAATTCCACTCATTCCTTCAAGACAAAATATAGATTCGTGCAGACACTGTGCTGAACAGAAAGTTCTCCAAAAATATTTCAGGTTAATGGTTTTGCAGCATTCTCTCCAGTAACAGGCTCCCTGATGCTCATTGACCTAATGTTTTAGGTTGAAACTGTGAATTCTTGGACTTTCCAAATTTTATTCTCCATAAGATGCTACGCTGAATTTCCAGGTTCTGCAGCCCAAAGGTTGGTCTTTTATTTCTTTCAGTCTTGAAAGAGAAAGTATGACGGTTCTGAGAAGCTGTACTCTAACAGCTAGGTAATACACACCCACAAAGTCTTTTCAGTGTGACAGCTGACACCACCGCATTGTGGTGTCACAATCCAAGAAGTTTTAGAATCTATCCCAAGACATGGAGACAGCAGAGATGGCTCAAGAATTGGGTGGTACTGGTTGAGGTCAAGGCATAATAAACAAAAACGTTGAGTTGATTCAACAGAAGTCCAAAGCTTTGCTCCCCTCCCTCTGCAGGTAGGATTCCTTTTTCATGTTCCAGGTTTGAAGAAGAAAGGCTCTCTTTGTGAGAGCCCCTTGAACGTAGAGTGACTTCTGGTCACATTTACTTTGTTAGACTTGTCTGCTGTTGGTATAACTCCCAACTTAACCTGGCCTCTGTGAGATCAGCCACTGAACTCAACCCATGCCGTGTAACTTTATGATCAGGCAAAACACTGAATTGCTGTCTTCATTGTTCAACTGCCTCATTCCTCAAGTACCTCTGTGTCTCAGAGCAAATGACACAGATCTCTTACCAAAGGACCACAAGGCTTGCTGACTAAAGCACTATGCAAAAGCTTGGTGTTACTATTGCTTTGTGATAAAGCTAGATGACAAAGAGAAAACAATCAGAAATTTATTTTCATGATTTCACAGAGAAGCCATTAATGACTGGATACAAGCAGCTAGTGCAGGAAAATACAGACTTGTAGCCATAGGCTGGAATTTGTGTGTACTGGCACCAAGGCATGTGTCCTCCCCATAAATACCTTGGTTAGCTGATGTAAAATTATTAAGTTGTCAACATTAAATTATTTGGCAACTTTTTCACACGAAAGTCACATGAAAAATGGTGGATGTACTATAACAACTTAAAAAGAAAAAAGAAAAGCAGCTTAAAGGAAAAGGAAAAGAAAAAAAAAGGAAGAGAAGGGGAAAGGAAAATGAAAAGGAAAAACTAGAAAGAAAAAGAGAAAGAGAGAAGAAAAGGAAAAGGAAAGAGAGAAGAAAAGGAAAATGAAAAGGAAAGAGAGAAAAAGAGAAAGAAGAAAAAGAAAAAGAAAAAAGAAAAAGGAAAAAGAAAAAGGAAAAAAAGGAGAAAGAAAAAAGAGAAAGAAAAAGAAAAAGAAGTAGAAAGAAAAAAGAGAAAGAAAAAGAAAAAGAAATAAAAAGAAAAAAGAGAAAGAAAGAAAAAAGAGAAAGAAAGAAAAGAAGGAAAAGGAAAAGGAGGGCCTATGCAGATGACAGGAATTCTGCTGGAAAGAGGGCTGCTGTCTGCCTCTTTTTCAGCAAGGACTGGACTTCAAGGATAGAGGCCTTAAGAGGATTGTCTACCTCCAGACACGTGTGGCTTTTGATCAATGTATTTCTGTACACCTTAGCAGCAGCAATAGAAACAGTAGTTCAAGTGATAATAATAAGCTATAATTTTCATGCAATGTAAGTACATTTTCTTGTATTCAGAAGACAGTCATTCTTGTAGTCCTGCAAAAGTGTGAGAAGAAAACTGTTTTGTGGAAGCCTTTCAGGGACAGATTGAAAACTGCTGTTCTTGGAAGAAGCAAAAAGAAAGTAATTGCCATGGGAGGATTCTTTCTTCCACACAGAACCCCTATCTCCTTCCCGTGGACTGTCAGGAACTGGTTGGACTTGATGATCTTAGAGATCTTTTCCAACCTAAATGATTTAATGATTTTTTTGAGTCTATGCTTCTATAGAAATCTAAAGATGGTCTATGATTAAAGGATGCCCCAGAATGCCTGCATGTGGCAGGGCTGTGTTCATGTTGATCAAGCACCTCTTGATTCAGATGTTCCCTCAAGTTTGAGTGCTTGATTTTGTGGTCCTAGTAGTGTTGTTTCTGGATATTTTCTTTAATGAAAAGTTCTAATATTTACTGTGCTGTGCTTTTCCAGTTTAAATCCACTCAACAGTATTCCAACAGCATAAACAAATCTTGGTTCTGATATTAGAAAGTGATAAACCAACACTCAGAGAAAGTTTCAAAATATCAGATGGTTACTAGTGCAAAGTACTCTTGACTACTAACTAAATATTTCTGAACATTTTTGGAGTATGAAGCATCTCTTGATAGAAACTCCTCCAGTTCAGGAAAATGTTACAGCATGTTCTTAAGCTCACAGAAGACAAAGCACATCCCTTTCTGAACCAGGGCCAGAGAGACTGTCTCTTGCCCTCCCATTCACAATCACATAATGTCTCCGTACCAACTCAGAACGTTGTATACATGGAAAAACGTGTGTGTTGTGTTACTGGCAGTTCTGTAAAGGATAAGTGGGCCTGTCCTGCCTGAAAGAAGTTAATCATACTCTCCAGATTTGTTCTCTGTTTCATCTGCTTCTGCCATCTGTTCTCTTCCTCTCCTGCTTCCAATTCCCTTTCTTTTAGCAGTTCCTCTGTTCAGCTGAGATCAGAAGTTGGCCAAGCATATGTTTGCAGATTTTTTTGTATTGTCTTAACACTTTTTTTCTTTCCTTCTAAAAATCTTGAAGAGGGATGCAAGTCCTAGGCCTTATCATCTCCCTTTTGTGGGAAGTCAACATTTTCCCCTGCAGGTGGTCAAGTGAGGAAAGCAGTGTTAACCGATAACTGGCTGATAGAGCCCGTTTAAGCTCAATAATTAATTCAACTTCCAGTGTCTTGGACAAGACCTGCTTGATAGCCAGCCGTGTTTAGGGAGCAGAAAGTGAGGCCCTTGTGAGGCAGGGCTTAGAGGCCTTGAGCCCCTCAGCTTGTGCTCCACCCCCAAGTGAACTTTGCTTTGCGTCAAGTGCTTTATATATACTCTCAAGAATATGGCCAGATGTGGCGGTTTTGTTTGTTTTCCTTAGGTATACATACACTATTCATGTAACTGCAAATACAAACATTCATCAAAGATTAAATAGACTAATGCCATCCACAATGAAACAAAGTTTCTAAGTCAGTGTTTTCATGACATTTCTAAATCAAACATTGCTGTACTGCTCAACCCATAAAATAAGCAACCAGTTTGCTCCTTTTCTTCATCTGCTATGAGGGCATATTCAGTGTAAAGAAAAATGTAGCAAACCAAACAGATCATGATTCACTTGGAACATGATTTAAAGTTTCTGTAGGGTCATGTGTTCCTGCCCTGCTAGACTGTTCTTGCAAAAAGCCCATTGTTTGTTGCATATGCACGATATTTGAGAACAGTTGTAGGTTTGTAGAACACTAGATGCTTTCCAGAACCAAGCAAATGCATAGTGGTCACATGCAAAGCCATCACTCTCAGTGCATTTGGAAAGCAGGAAGTTTTCCAGTGCAACTGAAGGATCCAATTTTACTCTTCATAACACTACCAAAGAGTGTGAGTAACTCCAGCTGAAATCAGCAAAGTTGTTGCACTGGAGTGAGTGATACAAATATCGGACATCAATTTTCATACATGACATTCTCTTGTTTTGAGTATAACAGTAAGTCCATGACATAAACATGAAGGCTGCATCCCTTTTCTTTCTTACCTGATCCCACTGACCCTCCCTGTAGCCAGTTGGCTCTATGTCTGTCCAGTCTCTCACAGGCACCCCGTACTGGTTTCACTCTGGCATTAGATTCACTGCTCTCAATTATTCCTTTCTTTCCCTTACTGTTGTGGTGGTTTTACCGTGCTGGGCAGCTAAACCCCACAACCGCTCTCTCACTCCCCCTCCTTTAGATGAGGAGGGTGAGAAGTAAAGCAAAGAACAACTCACGGGTTGAGATAAGGATAATTTAATTAAAGGGAAATAATTATAATAATTAAATAAAGACTACCATGAACTAAACAATTTAACTAAGGGGAAATAAAAGGGAAAGGGGAAAAAAGGGAGGAAAACAAACAAACAAAATAAATGAAAGCTATATGGAAGTGCAGAGGAAAGAAATTACTCTCTACTTCCCACAAATGAGTGATGATTGACCACGTCCTTGAAGCAAGGCCTCAATGCACGTAGCTGGTGTTCGAGAGGAGGACTGACGTTTTCTCAACAAGAGCCCACCCCTCCCCTCTTCTTCTTGTTTCCACCTTTTATTGCTGAGTGTGACATCACATGGTATGGAATATCCCTTTGATTGGTTTAGGTCAGCTGCCCTAGTGATGATTCTCTCCTCACTTTTTGCCCACCCCCTAGGAGGGTTAGAGAAAGGCCCGATGCTGTGCCACTGCTGCTCAGCAGTAGACACAACACTGGTGTGATAACACTGCTGTTCCAGCTACAAGTACAGAGTACGGCACTGAATGGGCTGCTGCCGGGAAAGTTAACATTCCAGCCAGACCCAGTACAACTGTCCAGCATGTAACCCTTCTGGATTTGCTTCAGTGGGTTTCTTCTTCCATGCTGTTGGTTGTCATGTTTTTAACTGAGAGAGAAAGAAGCTCCCTGTTTTCAGTTTCTATACATAGCATAGAATACTTTTGAGTTGCCCGTCCTCACCCTGGTAAGCCTGGCCTGGCGTGGCAGGACAGCATAGTTGGTTGGTAATCATTAGGAGCTGAGAACAGCCTGACCATGCTCCCTGGGGCCAGAACCCCCAGCAATCATAAAAATTGAATAGAGTTTTACTAAGTATGTGTGAAATGCATGTTTAAGAAAACAAAAACCAAAAACTTTCATGGAATGGAGACAGCAAAAAACACGCCTGTCAGAGGTGCCCCTTCCCCTGCCAAATTTCATATGTATGCTTTTTCTTTTTTTCTCCTTGCATGAAACAAATTGCATACAAGAAATGGTCTCATTTTTTAGTATGTGGGCAAAATTTATTTTTCCCTAACTTTTTTTTTTTCAGAAACAACTGAACCATGACACTTGAAATTTAAAAACACAAGACAAACAACAGCCTGGAGTAAACACCAGGCATGGAAAATTTCATCTGAACTTGTAAAATTTTAACTAAGTTATAACACTGTCTTATAACATGAAATGTCAAAAAGTCTCTTAATAACAATAGAATAATGGTAAAGCAAATCCAATATTTCTGTGGAGGGTTAATTAGGGAAGTAATAACATCACAGGAGAAATAATAGGAAATAAGTGAATGGTAAGCAGTCATAAGCAGGACACACCAGTTATAGGAGTTGTAGAAAAGTCCAGGAAGCACTGCAGAGTCTGCTTTTCTTAATCTATTCTTTTCTAATCATAAAAAATAGTGGTAGCAAATTTAATAAACTTTAACCTCATCCTGACTCCAGTAATAAGAATAATATAAAACACTGGAACGTTGAGAAGGTGGTAAAGTGAGGAGTGCTCTCAAACATGCAGCTCTCTTCATGGGTAAAGAAAGATGTCTTGAATGATCTTTTGGCTTTGTCATCCCAGTCCAATATTTTTGTAACCCAGTTTAAAGCATGGCAATTAACACTGTGGCAACAACTCCCATTGCGGTGGTAGAAAATCACATACCTCCTCTCTCTAGCAAGGAAAACTCAGAGTTGCAAGAAACAAAAATACTTGTAAATCAACCTTTTAGATGCACTGTAATTTTATTTTTTTTTTTAACACACTACTACTGTACATTGGAGAGATGGCACAAACAAAGCTTTCTGAAACCCTTCTTGCATTTGATTTTCCCAGTTAGTTCCCCCACTGCGGATGCATCCTCTTTTCCTGTTGCTGAAACATGAAGAACAGATTCCCTTTCTTCTCTCTCCAGAAGGAGTTTGCATCTGAGCAGAAAATAACCAGTAATTCACAAAGGTGAACACGCTCCAGCTGAAAGTTCTTTGTCTAGCAGCTTGCAGCTAGTCTTTCCTTCTGAGGAGTGAAGCATGCTAGCAACAAAAATGGGTGAACCTGGAACGGGCTACTGTCATGGTCTGTACTTCATCCACACTGTGGCTAATGAAAGGTTAACAAAAGCCCAGTCCTCCGGGCTATCATCCAGAACCTTTCGCAAATGCTGAATTGCCCCATTTCTTGGGTCTTGCTCTTGGCTAGGATTCAGGAGCACGTCATGACACAGATTCTTGGTCCCTCTTGTTATCTGCAGTGCAGGTGATTCATATAGAATGAATTATCCATATGAATGAGACACTTTCGCCATCTCATGAGACAGTTCTTGGGTAGTATAAAATATAGTATGACATCTGTATGCTTTCTTTCTCACCTGTTCTTGGTAGAGCTATTTGGGTCTTTAAGGGAATACCAGGTCAGGCTGGTCCCTCCCAGCCACTCTATTCAGTCAGCCAAATGTGGTCCCTTAATTTGTACCATGGGTTTTCCCCCACATCCTAGGGAATTGTTTTACCTTTACTAGGCAAAAGAAGGCAGTAATCCAAGATGTGCAATCAGCTGTAAATCCAGCTGGACCTCAAAATAGACACTGGTGCAACATTCAGCGTTTGCAGTAGTAATGAGTTAGAACATAGAACAATAGAAAAAAAAAAACAAACATGTTTTCTTCTGTTGAAATAGAAAGGAACACATCCCAGTCCACACAGGGTACGGTCCTTTAGGCAATGTTGTCTGTCTGAAAGTCTTTATGAAGGCTGAGGCTTTGTGGTATGCCAGATTCAGAACATTCTGACAAAACGAGTAGAAAGCATATTCCAAAGAAAGGAATGTAATTATATTTAGTTCCCTGAGAATATTTCTCTAGGTTTGGGCTTCATTTGTCCTCCAATACACTTCTCCCCAAAAGGCTTAATTTAATTTGGTACTGTCCCCTTAACATGAAACAGTGGAATGCATCATAATATTTTCCCACTTGCCAAGATTTCTTTTTCCAAATATGTGCATTTATTGAACAGGCTAGTATCAGATTGCTTTCTGGTTGGGCAGCAGAAATGGCAAATATGTCTTCAGAAAGACACTGGTAAATGGCTCAGACCCTCCGAATCCTATATGATCTAACATCCAAGACATTGGAGGAAGAGACAGTGATGCTCTAAGGAGCATTTATCAGCAGAGAGGGCTTTCAGAAGATTGGTTAGTTTTCGTTAGGTTGATGTGCTACTGACCTAGCCAGCCAGACATGACACATTATACTTCAACCCATCTTCCAGCCAAGACATGTTAATTATCTGCTGATGTATTTATACTGTGATTTAAAATTATTTTATTTTATTCTATTCTATGTTATTTTATGTTATTTTTTATGATTTGACATGTTCTCCACATCAGACAGTGTTGTTTTTTCCAGCCTGAACTGGAAAGCTGCATTTTCTGTGAAATATTTTAGTATCATTTTCAGTCTGTTCTAATTTGGAGGGGGGATAAATGGTATCATTTTTATTGTGTTTTGTATTGTATAGCAAAAAAATAAAAAATAAAATTACAAGGAGCTTCAGGTGGCTTACACAGTAATGGCTGCACTTAGTGGTTATTAGTGATCCCTACCGTTTCAGGATATCCCTAAGGACTATGCCCTATTTTACTTCAGGAAACACACTTGGGAGAAATTATTGTGGCCATTAAGTAAAACAAAACAAAAAAATAAAATCAGTAAATTTAGTGTCAGCAAGTGTTAGCAAAAATTATCATCTTGATTTCTAGCATTGGCTGGCCAAATTATTAATCTTTTTGCTTGTTTCTGCCTAAGAAAAAATGGCTTATTGCAGTAGAGTTTGTGTGATATATGCCTCTTCTCTTTCACAGTCTTTTAAAGCCCTAGGCCTTGCTTTTGGTTTTACTTACATTTGGATTTTACTCCAGCAGGCTAATTTAAGGAAATATACATCTGCTGTTAATGGGTCACATTCGCCTCTGTTCACCAGGAACAGCAAGCAGCCATAAATCCAGGATAACTTACTATTTAGCTCAGATTTACAGCTGCATAGGGTCAGTGGACTTCCCCTCTCAGCTTCATTGTGCCGCAACAGTGTTTTTCCAAGCAAAGGTCATGGTCCCCTTGGGAGCTGTGGAAAGGATCAAAGTGTGGGCAGGAAGTCACAGGAGAAGTGGTGTTAATCACTAGCAGCCCCAGCTGTGGTTCCACTGTCTTTGCTTTGGCTGCGGCACTGGTGTGAGCAGTTGTCCCGTCCTTCCTCGAAGCTGTTGGCTCGTCTCATGCACACCAGCCTCTGCGTGCCTCCAGCACATGTCTGTGGAGCACCACCACCATGAACCAGATCGAGGGGCTGACCTGGCTGAAGAAACAGTCCACCAAACAAACACGCTTTCATCATGGTCAGATCAGTTTCCAAGCTCAGTTCTCAGCTAGACTGTGCTGAATTTAGGAAGCCTCAGTGGATATCTCTTCTGTGAACTTCTAATTCCTTCTGAACCCATGTCAAATTATAGTATCTGCAATGTCCAAAGACAGTTTATGCCTTCGTATAGCAATTGCACCAAGTTCTCGCCTCTCTTCCCTGGAGAAAATGAGCTGCAGCTCACTTGTGGAGTCACACCAAGACAGGTGAATCAAAAGGAGTGGATGGGATTGCCACAGTTCCAGAAAGAGAAAGCTCTTTTTATTAGAAAGAAGTAAACCAAGGAACTTGAATGAATAGTCTCTTTAAGAACTTAGAGACTAGATCTTTCAGCTGGTGAGAACCGATTTATATTTACAGACTTCAATTGCTGCAAATTGCAATTGAGCTTAGCGTTTTAAGTGCCATCTGCTGGCCTATAACACCATGTTCTTTTGCTGCTGTGTGTATTCTGAGGGAGGGAACTGAACAGCAAATAATAATTTGCTGCATGTATAATCATCACAAAATCAGAAAGTAAATAGCTGAGATTGTCATATGATGAGTCATTTGTTAGCTAAGTGGCAAGCAGATCTTCCTGGTCATTGATCAAATATTTCAATATCCAGATTTCAGTGTTTGATTTCTGCTCATTGTATCAGAGCCCTGCCAACTTCATTTCTGCCAAGGATCCATCAAGCTTTTGTGCTGACCACATGTTGCCAACAAGCTGTACAAATTCTTCATGCTGATGCACGCGTGTCTCCTCCTAACAATGACTGTTAAATGGATAGTATACGCATAGAACCTCCTTAGTTTCCTGTTTCTGTAGGTTGTTGTTTTAGTTTACTAGGTACTGGTTGAGGTACATTTCCATCAGAATGTGTATGAGCTTTTCCGTTGGTGAGTTCACATCACAGCCTTCTGTCCTAGCTTACAGGGGCAAAAACGTGCCCTTCAGAGACTCCTGGGGTGTGTGTCAGAGACCTCAAAACCAGCGGAGACCTACCTGTCCCAGTTGAGGACAAAAGCTGAGAAAGCTCTGAATTAGCAAGCTGGTGATTTCAAAGTGCATCTGGACTGTGTCATGATAGATACATACACACAGTGAGTACCAGAGGGGAAACAAGTACACTTTAAAAGGTCAGTATTTTCTCTCTGCACTGGGTTGGGAACTTGTTCATTTGCACAACATCTCTTAGCAGTTGTAGCATTGACCTCTGTGAGGTCAGTAAACATCATAAACATTAAAGAGTAAAAACAAACAAACAAACAAACAAAAAGTTGGTAACTGGTGTTGGGTAAAAGCTGTGGAAGTTTTCAGGTGCTATCCTCACCACTTACCTTTGATCATCCGAGTTAACTAGCTGCTTCCTTGGTTTTACCAATTCTTCCTGTGAGTATTTGGACTGATCTGGACCACCAGTGATCCTAATTCCCCTTGGAAGAGCTGTTCTGACTGCATGGATCACAGGTGATTGCAGGGAGAACCTAGGAAGGCCGTGTTTTGGCCTGCTATTTTAGGTGCATAGAATTCACTGGCTTTTTTTCCTCCATTCCCTGGGGTCTAAGTGACTGAAAATCAGAGAGGTTTAGTCATTGTATTGATTTCAGCATTTCTCAAAATCGTATATATCATGTGTTGTACTTCTGTAGTTAACTGCTCTCCAGTCTTTTTGTGTAATTGATGTACAGAACAGTTCAGCAAGATACCTCAGAGTCCTGTGGTGGTGCTCTTAATCTCTGTAATGACATGGCTGACAGCGTTATGACCCGAAGGACAGAGCACTGGACCACAACTGAAAAGATACAAGTTCTTTTTCTAGCTCTGCCACTAACTTACTTGGGGATAGCAGGGATGTTGCTACAGTTCCTGTCCTCCCACTGCTCACTTCAGATTTCTTGTCTGTCGATTTGGGCTAGTGAGACTATAACCATAACCCTCTGTGAAGTCAACTGGTGGAAAACTGAGATGGTCATTTTTACTGCAAGATTTAGTGTTGTGGAATGTTTCTGTTGGCCTGATAAGTTGTAAAGATTTTAGCTCTACCTGCTTAAGATAATTCACATAAGTCATGTAAGGTTTGACTGCTTCTCTTGGGAGAATAATGGATTTTTAGCTCTGTGCCTGAATGGAAAAAAATTGATGAAAAATTATTTTGGTTGAGTTTGGAGGGTTTGGGAAAATGGAAACAACAGATAGGTGTCTTTGGATTCACTCCAAATGTTTCATGTATTATGAGGTAAAACATTTGGATTAGTTTGTTGTTGTTGTTTAACAGGCTTTGTCCTTCCTTTCTTATAAGCTAGGTCTTCCTGTTGGAAAAATGACATTTTAAAATCAGAAATAGAAATGTCAAAGCAGACCGCTCTAGCTTTCCTTAGTCAAATATTTCATACGAAGAGACCTTGCGTAATAACCTTCCGAATTCTTTCAGTTGATCCTTACACAGTTGTTTGGACTCTTCTGCTGCTTCCAGAGCTCTATTTCTTCTACAACATCTACTACTTAATGAAAAATAATACTGCCCAGCTTTATTTGAAATAATTCAATCCTAATTCATGCCAGGAAAACCCTTTTGCATTACCACCAGGTTCTGAAAACCTGCTCGTACAGGTACTATATGCTGCAATGAGGCAGGTTCATTACAGCAGTTGCTTAAATTGCTTCATTTTGGTCTACATTCCCTGGCTATCCTTGAGCATATATTTTCCTGGCTATCTTTGATATATTTGTGCTGTCCCATTTGAAGAGGTTACTCTGTATGTGTGGAAGGGATAGGAAAGATGGAGATTTCCAGAATACTTACTGCTTTCCTGAGCCCTTGTTAAGTGTGTGTGTCCTTCATCTCTTCCCCAAGATGTGTTTTTTTTTGCTTCATTTACAAAGTTTTGTTTTTTAAAGAAAAATCACAAAAGCACCAGGAAACAATAGTATGTTTTTTCTCCAGTCTGATTATCTTCATTTTACTTGCACAATGAAATGACCAAACATGTTTTCAAATGGAGTTATTTGGAGTCAGGCTAGATGCAGGATATGTCATTCATGTGAGATGTAGAAACTTCTGGACTTATTTAGGAAAATGTGGCTTGAAAGGGAGTTCCTCAGAAGAAACCAATTAAATGTTATTTAGAAAAAAAATGCACGTTGCGGCATAAATGATGAAATGCGATTGCAAAATGTATAGCTTTCTCTCCTGGATGTATTTTTTCTGGTTGGAACTTCTCCACAGCCCTGGACCTATCATGAACAGCCATGGCTAATCTTCCTGAAATGTAGGAAGGTTTTTAGTGGTTTTGGGTGTGGGAAAATACCTACTAAAAGGACAACATCTCGTTGCTCAAATCAGACTTACGAAACTCTGATCTGATTCAAAGTCCCAAGGGTGAAAAACAAGTGCATTCAAAGCCCATAAAAATCAATGGCAGTCTTTCTTTTTACTTCACTGGCCTTTAAAAATGACTTCAATGTTGAAATCCTGCCCTCACTAACTTCAGCGGTTCTTGGATGAGGTCCACATAAAAGTGTTTATTACCTCTGGAGGATTTCTTCAAAAAATGGGGAGCTTCCCTGTATTTGTCACATACCAACAGCACTGGCAAAGTGGAACCAGAACTCAGACAACTTTACATTGGATGAAATACATTTATTGACGAAAATACTTCGAGCAATCCTGGTGAATGCCTGTATTCCTCCTACCAAAATCTTGCAGATGCTGAGTTTTTTTCTTTTTTTCTTTTCCCTATGCTTGATTCTGCCTAAGGAATTTCTGCCCTCCTCCTCCATGGGGCTCTGTGCAGGCACAGCAATCTACACGTCTCCCTGCTTCTCCCAGGGTCAGGGCTCCTCGCTGCTGTTAGAAAGGTATCATGAAGTTTTAAAAGTAGTTTCACTACCCTGTGACCTGTTTTTTCTCCTTTAGGGTAGGGAGTGAAAACATGGATACTGTTCATAACAGAGCCAATTATCATAACTGAGAGACTGAAGAGTACATTTTCTCCCGTAGGTTTAAGGTACGGTCTACACATAAACAAATACAATGGCAAACAGAAAAGAAAATGTGCACATACACATAAGTGGGTGTTTACATGAGGTTGATTCCCAACCACTTTTATGGCTACTACAGAGACTGTCATTTTTCTTGTTATTGAAGAAGCTGTACTTCAAAAATGTATTCAGGCAGTAAATATAAAAGCAGAAATGTGTCAGCCTTAGCCCTCCACTCACTTAATCCCCACTAGCTGGGACAGCGGTTCATGGCTGGGACATGTGCTTCAAGTGGTTGTGGTTAAAAATGCCTTTATTTCTAGCTAAAGTTACCACCAATAATACAGGCCCTCTACCAACACCATCACAGGGTACAAGTTCTTGGAAGCCATAATAACAGGATTGTTTCTCTTCCTGCTTGTATGATCATTTTAAACTTAATTATAGCTGCTCATTTATTAAAATAAATAACTTGGAATATAGTAAGTTTTGAATTCCAGCTGTTCAAACAGTCTTTATATTTTCTTTGTGCACACAGCTTGGTGGGCAATTTATTGTATCCATTCTCCCACCCCTCTTTTTTTTTTACCTAAGAAATATGCAATAAATTTTCCAGATAGTCATAGGAATTCTATATAGAAGCACCACTGCTTCAACACAAGGCCTTCACAGAAAATGAGTTTGGCCCTTCTTTTAAATATACAGGTGACCTAGCTGAGGTGATACACACTTCATTGATTTCCAATCCAGATAATGATTTATAAAGTATGCTTGCCACTTATGCTGTATAGTTTAATATTCCACCTGCCCCTTGCTCTTCCCTTTGCAAGTTGCCTTCTCGCCCTTTTCCCTGAACTTGGTTGAAATGCTTATTAGTGTACCCAGTGCCTCCTCCCAAAGGCACAGTACTTTCTGTCCTTGTGACAGAGAGGAACACTGAACTCCATTTAACACCTCCTCTGAGCTAAGAAACTCAATTTCCCACATCAGAGAGCTGGCAGTGGATGGGTGACTGTAGATTGAAGGCAAATCACTCCCATCCCACAAAGAGCTGAAGTGGGGTGAATTTGTTTCCAGCCTCTAAAGGCAGAGACGAGAGGACAGAGAGGATCTGGCCTCAGCCTGTCTTCCCACACTCAGGCAGGCTGCAGGAAGAGGAGGCACCTTGCAGCAGCAAAATTCAGTGCTGGTTGGCATCCAGGAAAGATTTAGAGCACAGGTTAGAAAAATGTGCTTAGGAGCTGTTCATGATTCTAAACCTTTTTGTGTGCATTATTAACTCAGACTGGAAGGACAGTTGGATCACTGAATCCAAATACGGTCTTTAAAAGGAATTGTCTTTCTTTTGTAGTTATTTTTTTCATACCATCTCACGCATCAAACCAGGCTAATGTCTTTCTTGCATTCAGTGCTGCAATACATAAAATGAAGCAGTCCCAGTTATAAGAAGACAACAAAGGAAACAATATTTTGCATCTAGTAGGAAAATAGGACATAGAAATATGAATGCCTCAATTTTCATTAATATTGGAAGTTGGCAGTACATTTGACTGGTCTTAGATTGGGTAGAGATCACTTAAAAAAAAACAACTGTAGTACTGGAATGGTGTAAAATGTCCTTGTAAATCACAGTAAGGACAATATATTCTGCTCCATTGTCTTCTGCTCATACGATGCTGTGAAACTCAGATATGGTCAAGAAAGTCTGCAGCATTCCTGCCAGTTGACAGATTTGAATAAACATGAAGAATGTGTATGAGGTCTGCTTCAGCTAGCTTATACATGTGAATGCCAGTTGCCTAGGTATGATGTAGAAAGCATTCTGTTTCCTAAACATGGCAATGCCTACAATAATTCGCTCCAAATCACTCAGAAATGTGGAGTCTAACTTGTGAAATGAGTCAATAAATTCTGCATCAGGATTTTAAAAATCAGATCTGTTTCTTTTCTAAAGCAAAAAGGAAATCTTTGCAAAGGTGCAGGACCACCCTCTCAACCCAACTGTTCTGGTTTTCTCTGCATGTTGTTCTCCTTCGTTCAGACTGTCAGCACACTTTGAGCATGTCATCCAGCTTCCAGCATACTGTAAGATGCTCAAAACATACCATTTTTATGAACTATAATGTGCTTTCCCAGGAGACATACTTGGCAGAAGGAAGAAGGACATAAAGTCAGTCTTAAGCTATAGCTCAACACTTACATACTCTGTTGTAGAGCATGCAAAACAGGAGAAATCCTAGCATGTTTCAGTTATATTGGCTCTCCTGTATTATGCACCCTGTGATCTACACAGGTCTGAGCCACAGATCACAAGGAGTCATACGGGGAGAGCAGATTAAAGGAAAAAACAAAAAGAGGCTAAGGGAAGAGAAGAAGCTTCTGTAGCTTTTGATGAGGAAAGTCTAATCTGAGTTGTAAAAGCTGAGCTATCTTCATAAATGCTGGCTTGAAATTTCTAACTCTGATAATGCTTCATTAAAAATATTTTAGGTCTTCTAGTTTGAGGCAACTGTAAGTGTGTATGTTGTTGAACCTTTTTGCTTCTTAAAGTAATAAGACAATAGTGCATAGAAGGCACAGGAAACAGAGACGTGGGATCAAGTTCATCACCTCCCATTCTTTAGTTTGGAACAGAATTTCTTTTTTTTTGTTCTGTTTGAGAAGAACTACTCCTGTGGTAATAACAATACTGATGTTATAAACAACGTACTGAAATGCTTATAACCTAAAACAGAAGCTAAAATGTTCAGATATCAAGACACGCAGAAAGTTTGTCTGGAATAGTTTAGAAAGTTGCTCTGAGTAATGTCTAACAAAAGATCTAATTTCCACTTAGACAGCAAATAAACTAGAATGAAAATAACTGTCGTCCATAGGTATGGCAAAAATAACTGATTCCTGGGACAAGCGGGATGCACGAAGAAGCCTCCTTCTTCCTGGGATTTGCAAGGCACTGCTTTAGGGCATCACAGAGCTTTGTGGTCCAGACTGATTGCTGATGTTCTACCGAATACCACACACATGCTACCACCACCAGGGAAGTCGGAGATAATGGGATTTTGTCTGAATCCCTTCTTCTCACCGCTTTGCACACATCAGCACACATCCAGTCCCATGCAGGACTTTCTAAATTGTAATCACACATTGTGCTTCGTCTGAAATGTGCAAGCCATCTGCCACAACTCTCTTTGGTTTTGAGCCATTTCTTTGTGAATAGGTGCTTATCGGTCTCTCTTGTTATTATTTGCGCTTTGAGGTAGGTGATGGGGAGTCCAAGACCACCAACGCTGCCTTCGTCTGACCAGATGCATGCAGAATTATTTTCTATAAATAATGGAAGAAGTTTTTGAAAACCGTATTCCTATTTATACTTATGGTGCATTTTTCATTAGTTCTGGCTTGTGTATGTATCTTTTAACGTGTCAACAAACAAGAATAGTGAAGCACTGTAAGTATATTATGACAATGGAAAGTGCTAATAACTTTTCAAAGAAAAAAAAATCTAGCTTATAAAAGAGGGGGAAGACAGAGTTTATGATTTGCTGTAAATGCATGCTTATGTTTGAGAACCAGTGTTTTTAGCAAGTGTTTTGAAATACATGAAGTGTTACTAAGCAGTACTTCTTCCCCCCTGTGGATAGCTGAGATGGCCATCATTGATATAAGAGAGGCAAAAGGACAGTTTTGTTTTGTTTTGTTTTGAAAGAAAACTCTGCTGAAGAAGTGGCCTTTATATTCCTTTGACCTACATCAGCTTAGGACTTGGTCTGATCTCCCATAAAGAATTCCATAGCCGGTAATTGTAATGCCCAAAATATT
This sequence comes from Aythya ferina, assembly GCF_964211825.1. Classification (NCBI taxonomy): domain Eukaryota; kingdom Metazoa; phylum Chordata; class Aves; order Anseriformes; family Anatidae; genus Aythya; species Aythya ferina. The sequence goes on along the minus strand of NC_140296.1, from coordinate 118,309,452 downwards.
CTCCCTGAGCACTGCCTAAAAGCCAAAATATGTCTTTCTCTTCACATATTGTCTCAGTGGAGCACAGCTGCTTCTGTGGGTTGTGGATAGAAAGGTGATCTGATGTACACTTCCTTTGTGCATGCACACAAATACATGCATCTTAACTATTTTTTCCGCAGAAATTATCCTGAACATAGTAGAAAAGTAAATGTGCTGTTCTCTTACAAAATGGAAAATTACACATCAGTTTGATAACCTGAAGTATTTGATCGGAGAGGCTCTCTCCTCCCCTGAAGTTTTCAGGTTTGTGTATGTGTGTGTGAAAATGAGATGCAAAATCAAAGAACCATAAAAGAATTTTGGGTTAGAAGGGACCTTGAGAGGTCATGGCAGTCTGAGCCCCAGTCAAAGCAGGGCCTGTTCTCAAGTTATGTTAGGTTGCCTGTGGCTTCATCTGGTCCAGCTTACAGATCTGGTCCAGATACAGAGAATAAATAATCTCCCTGGGCATGAATTACAGTTTCTTCATATGCTTTCATGTTATACTGGAATCTCCATGGCCAGCTTAGTATTTCTCCAGTGAATCCAACCGATCATATCCATTACTGGAGATAGACAAGTCAGCTCCTTGCACAACTGTTGGGTATTCTGATTTTTCAGAAGGCCTCAGAGTACAGGGAACCTATCAGGCATATCTACAGTAATAAACAGTCACGCAGATACAAAAGCAGAAGACACAACCTGTAAGCTTAAGTACCACCAGACTGACTGATTCTAGAAAATACCTTTCCAAAAATCTTTGAAATTTAATGAAAATTGCAATTTTCTTTTCAAAAATTAAAATAAAATAAAATAAAATTAATAAAATAAAATAAAATAAAATAAAATAAAATAAAATAAAATAAAATAAAATAAAATAAAATAAAAGCATTCAGTTCATTTTGGGCTCACTTTCCAGGGCTATTTTAATATATGAACTTCATTTGAAAAGAAAACAAAAATCAACAATTTATTCAAGCGAGCAAATTTCAAAGGTGTAGCCTGAAACCTGATTTTAGGAGTTTTTAGTTTATCCCATGCCTGTAATGGCTGTCTAGAGAACTAAAATGTATACTGGCAACAGATAGCAATGGAAGCAAGTGACAGACAGAGACTCAGTAATTAATGAATAAATTCAAGAAGACAGCATCCACTCAGCAGATGATTTTCAAGCAGAAAAAGCAGCAATATTTGCAAGGCTCAATACTTGTAACAGTTTTCATACCCTTCTTACATGGCTGCCTTCTGATGTTATTTTAGAAGATGGCAAAACCATGTTGGCTGCATAGTAAAAGTATTGTCCAGTTTCTCGGTGTTTCTTTCTTAGCTGATGCTGTTTGCACCACTTCTAAGAACAATAACTAGGAACGTAATCCCCACTATATAGACAACATTTAAAATGATCTTGTTCTGACTGGAGATGGTTCCTGCAATGCTGTCCAGAAAATAAGTGACTTTTATGTGGTGACCAAGCCCAAATGCAGGCTTTTCTGCTGTACCAAACCACTGTTGTTCATTGCCTTCCAAATGCTTTACAAAAAAAAAAAAAAAAAACAGTTTGAAATGTTTGGCAGCATTTTAAAATCACTAAGGTCAATTATTTTATATTGAAGTGGTGGGATTGAAGGGGTCCCTGGGGGTGTTTAAGGAAAGGTTGGATGTGGTGCTCAGGGACATGATTTAGTGGGTGACATTGGTGTTAGAGGGATGGTTGGACCAGATCGTCTTGGAGGGCTTTTCCAACCTTAATGATCCTAGGATTCTCTGATTCTATATACATGTATACATAAAAACAGATGCTTTAGGATCATGAATGCAGTTAACAGATGTCTGATAGACAAAAGTGTCACTGGTGCTTTTTTTCTATCTCATTTGAAATGTTCTTTTGCTTGCCTGCACCTTGTAGAGATGACTTCAAAGTATGGTGCGATTTAAGGAAGAAAAGGAAGAAGCTAGGATCTAGGAGTTAATATTATTCTTTTTTTTCATCGGACAAGTGTGTTTCTCATGAAGACAAAAAGGGAGAAAGAAGCAAATTTTAATGTCAACTTGCATTAAGTTGGTTTTCAATTGAGATCTTTGAAAGCTGCTTGAAGATTGCAAATGAGCAGAGGATAGGCAAGGCCCTGATAAAGGCACAGCAAGGCAGCCTTCTGGACTGTGTCGTGCAATGTCATCACCTGTGTGTGGCTACACTTTCTTTGCTGACAGAGCTTCATGTCTCATTCATAAAGATGCGTGTAAATTTGCAAAAGATAGTAATATTTACATAATACCAAAGCCCTGATGTTCTTTCTTGTACAAACAGACAGAAGTACTAAAACCTGCAAGAGGAGAAGTAAAAATCAGGAAATTTTTTGCAGGTGTTTTGCCAGAGGCCTATGTGAATTACAACTCCATGTATATTTCTCTGATACAAAACAATATGATGTTCTACTTAATTATCTGAAATTAGAACCAGAGTGGCAGGCAAAGGGAAAGACTTCTAGAAGTAAAGTACCCAGGACCACATATAGATGCTCTCTTAATAAGAACCTCATAATTAGTAGCTGTTTCATGAGCAGTGTTTCTATGCCTTTGGATTCTTTCGCATATAAAATTCCCGACAATAACCTCAGCTCTGCCCACATTATCTCTGATATTTCCCTTGGAAAGAGACAGCAGTGCTGTGAGCAGTCTGGGGCCATACATATTCGCAATGAGTGTATGTGTTCTCTTTGGCAAGGTTGCTGCAGTCAAATTGTATTTGCAAAGGCTGAGTCCTGCTGAATTCTCTTAGACTCTCTCTTCTACCCAACAGTGTTTGACACAAGTTGTGGGAGCTTCATTATCTACCTCTCTTTCAAATGTGGTTGCAATCTATCACGAAATTCAAGTGATTAAGCTGGGCAGATAGACTTACAGACAACTTATACAACTTTTGTGTAAGTCCCATTTCCTTACAAAACCAGGCAAAAGAATCAAATTTTGTCAGTTTCTGGGCGTTCAAGAAGAAAGCTAAATTAAGTTCCAGATGTGTCCAGCTGAAGAGATGGCTTGGCATCAGCGTACGTATAAAAAGTGGTCTTACTGACAGTGGTCTCAGAAGCTATCACGCTGACCACATAAAAGTCCTTTTGCAGTCGTGACTGTCATTTAATTTCAGATTTTCCTGCCTACAAAATCAGAGCAATATAGAGAGAGTGGCAGCTCAAGATTGTCACAGCCAAAAGGTGAAAACTCTGTGGGTTTTCCTACTAAAATGGTGGAGCTTGTATGAATGAATTAGCTCTTAAAGAAAAGCCTACCCTTCCTGTTCAGGAACACTTGATGAGAGGTAATATGGTCCAGGCAGGAAGAAGCTTGAGGCTTGTTCATCACCACTGTTTGAGGCTGCTATTTGTACAGACAGTGAGACTAATACTCCAGACTAGAAAAATCAGTGTCTACATGGCCCCTGAGTTCAGGTGTCTGTGTCCAGAACTGCTGAGCTTGGAGTGTGCTGGCAGCCTCGGGCAGCTTCTACTTCTTTACAGGCCAAAAAGTTTGGACAGGTTCAGAAAGGTATCAGATCTCCAAAAGTAATGATCCTGAAGTTGTGAGTTCACATGTGGCTTGTTTTAAACTCTACTTTTACATCCTGTAAAATGTACTGGGGCTGCTGTTATTTCCTTATTGGCTTGTAAAATTTTCTCTTTCCCAAATCCACTGTTTACTAAGCTACTAATTCCTGTTCCCAAAAGTCACCAGACACCTATAAGGAAAAAAATAGCCTCAGAACCAAAATTTTCAGCTTATTCTGAAGTTTTGATTTGAAGGAGGGTGGCAAGGAAGATGTAGTTAGCATCAAAATCACAGCAGCGTAACTGCAGGTTAAGAAGCCGGAGGCATCTGTTCGAGCACCACATACATGTATTCATTTGCATTGCTGACTTTGTTGTCACTGCCCGCTGATTGTGTGCTGCAGGCAGCCAGCTCCAGTGCAATAGTCTGTAGGCTTCCACTGAGGTGATAATTACAAAGTGGATTGCCTGCAACTGATGGTTTGGAGGCATAATGGAGTGCAAGGTTCAAGCTGAAAGGAGCACAGGCTTATGTAATAATGAGTAAGGATTTTGGTAAGTGATCAGTCCAGGCCAGCTGACTACACATACCTTCCTCAGGCTTAGCTAACAAAGTACAAGCTTTCAAAATGCTGAAATACTCTCCTGTGACTACTGCCAGGTTCACCAGTGCTGGTGAACACACTGCTGGAAAACAAAAGCAGGCAATTGCCTATCCCAGGAGGTAAGACCCAGCTGCTACCTGTCCCCAGAAGGGACTGTCAAGAAGCATTCGGCAGCACAGGCTGCAAAGGTATGTGTCAGCTGGACAGCCGGTGCACACCATGCTTTGCTTCTGAAAATGCCCTTGCTTTTAACACCCTATAGGATCCAAAATAGGTAGGAGTATAAACCGTCAAGTATACTTAGTTTACAGTGCAAAGGGAATTACTGTTCCAAATGTTAAGAGGTCAGCTGTCCAGTTGCAGTAGTTTTGGATTTATCAAGCAATTCATTAATTCGTGTGCTATCCAAGTTTTCTCCAGGCACCTCTTTTTAGTGCAATACTGTCAAGCCACTTGCGAACAGTCTTTGCTGCAATCTAAAGGAAGCAGTAGGAGCAGAACACAGGGTGAACATTTTAGCAACAGAGACATGTGAAAAGTGTAAGGTTTTTTGCCAAACCTTCTTGGCTTTTCTGTGCTGAATTTGACTTACTTTTCTGATGTTTTGACTTCAACATTGTTCTTTTGTGGCTCTATATTGCATACATTTGAGTTGCTAGTGTGGCTGAGGACTCAAACAGTTGAGGCAAAAGTCCAGCAGCTAATTCATCAGGGACATCAGATTTTGAAGATCTGACTTATTTTTCAGTAGTCAGAGCCTTTCTTAGATGCAACTGCTCATCAGCTCCTGGGCCTGATGTACAGAGGCAGCAAACATTCTCATAGATAAATGTTTCCATTCTTTTCAATGTAGAGAGAAATGCTGAATGAACTTAATTACACTTTTACATTTTCCACGTTTTTTTTTATAGTGAGATTCTAGTTAAAATGTCATGAAAGTTCTGTTCACCAAAAATAAAAACAGTAATTTTTATTCCCTTTAACACCTTTCTTCCACAGTGCTTCAGAGACTGATAAACAAGGTAAAATGATCAGCCACAACTGAAAGGCAGCCAATTGCAAGGTGAAGCACAGCAGGTATAAACTGGCAAACAGTAACATTTCAAATGGGTTAGGAGAGGACAGAACGAATAATAATATAAGTGAGTGAAAATCTGGGAGGAATGTAAGAATACAAAACAGGGATTTGGTCAGTACATGCCACACATGAAGTTCATGCTAAAAATAGGAGTTACTGGGGGAGGATGAGGAGCTGAAGGTGCTTTTGCTCCTACATTCAGCTTACTGTCAAGAATGTTCAATGTGCAGTAACAGTAACTGGAAAGTTTGACCAAAATGTGAAATGCTAGGCTTTTGTTTCACCCTACACTCATTATTAGGAAATTATAATTATTTTTACCAGTAAGGGCTATTTTATGCAAGATAAATGTCCAGCTACTCAGGAAAAGAAATGGACATGTGAAGGTCTATCATGTTCAAGCCACGAAGCACTTTGTGTAGGTGGGTGCTCTGATTGCCCATCATAGTCCATGGCGATGTACCACTCGCTGTTAGACACCGGGGCACACAGCTTGTTGGTAGTTTTCCATGTTACTCTGCACTCCATATTGAAGATGAGTTATCCAACCACCCACAGTTTAATTGTAGGCTATTATTCTCTGAGCCTTTAGAGCTAAGGCATCTCTCAGTAAACACTGTCATGCTTGTATGCGCATCCATATGTCCTCTGATTTCCCTGCAGCTTCTCTCAGGCAAAGTAGGCTCTCTGTTTCTCCCACAAAACTCTCATTTGCCCAACAGGCTCATGGAAGTTAGCATTGTTAGTAATTATTTTCAGCAAGGCAGTAATTATGTTTGGATAGACCCAGCTTCGCTATTAGTATTTTCCTGGCAACTTGTCTTTACCCACTTCTTGTTTTTGAGGTAATGCTCAGCAGCCCAGAGCAGAGCCCTGTGGTGCCAGCCCCTGTTACAAGTGTCCAACTCGTGGGCCCTGGTGATCAGTAGGTCTGTACCGACGGACATGCAGGAAACCTTGCTCATTAGCAAAAGAAGCTGTCAGTGGCAGCTAGATGGTGCCACATACAGCAAAGCCTTGACTTTGGGTTGAGGTAAGATGCTCTGGAGGTGTAACTCCATCTCAGCAGAGGTCTGGTCCAGCACCAGAAGCAGACCTGCACCCCAAGCACTCGTCTCGGAGTAGCTGGAGGCACTAAGCCCAAGGGTGGGCAGAGCTGGGCAGGGCTGCCTGCCTCCTGCTTCCACTCCCCACCTGCGTCTGCTGACAGGGCCCCGTCGGCAGCCTCCTCGGAGATACAAGCAACTCCTGGGGTGAACTTCTCTCCTCCACCTGTCCCCTGGAATGGCATTGGCCCTGGAAGTGGGAGAAGTGCCTCCAGAGCTGGCTGGGGAGGAAGAGTGAGGAGAGGAATTGCTTTGCCGCTGATGCAAAGTTGATTTTGCCGCTCCTGGGCTGAGTACAAAATAGGGATTTTTAGCTTTGTTTCTCCTCCCTCTCACCCCCCAAGCTTTAGGACAACAAAAACCGATTTTGCATATGTTCCCGCGAAGTCTGGATTACCTTTCAGTAGGCAGCCGAGTTTTTTTTTTTATTATTATTATTTTTTTAAGTCCTTGATTTTATTTAGCTCTCCTGAAAAAAGCTGGCTTAGTCTGTAGCCTGAAATCCAGATGGATACTCCATCCCGTTAAAATTATTTTGCAGTTGGTCCAGCTAAAATGTGAGGAAGCAATCTAGCCTTTTGACACATATTGGACCCTTCTGATAGCCGTAATAACCTCCAGAACCAGATGTCTGAGACCAAATCGTTTAGCAGATGAACATGTGTTTCACGGGAAAAGCATGTTGCTCGGTCTGTGCAGTAGGTGTGATGGGGAATATGCTGTATTGGTGTCCAGCTAGCACAAAGGCCAACTTCGTTCTTTCTCTGCTGCGCTGACATTCTTCAGCTTCTTTTCCACATTTTTTCTGTTTGTTCAGACAATCTGAATCTTGAAATGATGGAAGGATGCCTGCAGCCTCCTGGGTAAACTGGTGCTGTTGGCAGTTCAGCCAAGCGCTTTGCTATAGCTTAAGCCTCCACCAGAAATCCAAAGAACTCAAATGCCCGTAGACTCCAGCCCAGGCAGACAGTGTGTAAATGTTTAGTCTGAGGTATTTTATTATCTTGTTTCTCTTCTTTTTGAGAACCAACATTTAACCTGTTCTGAATATTTTTTATGCAGTGCTTGGAAAACAGAATAAACCTGTATCCTCCTTATTTTTGTGAAAAGTAAAAATTTCAAATTTCTTTTGTTAAAATGAAGTGGGAAGCTATGAACTTGGCTTTTATGAAATCCGTGGTTTATGTAAAGAAACATCCTTTGGTAGAATATTTTCAGAAAAAGGTTTATTTTTTTTAATTGTTGAGAATTTTATTCCATGTGGACAAGAGAAAACATTCTTCCATGAAATGCTGGAGAGAGTTCCATGTAATGGGCAGCTGGGAGATATTACAGATCAAATTAAAACCTTCTGAATTGTATTTTTCATAGTGGTTGGTGATTAATACTTATTACAGTACATGTTAAATTGACTTTACTCACTCTTGATAATTTAGACTGGATATTTATTCTTGAGTAGCTGAAAGGTTTGAGTGATTGGATTGATTCTGCTTCGAGAGAGGCTCACAGACTTCAGTGCAAGATGCATCTTTTTGGTCAAGTATTTCCTGCCTTTCCTGGCTGGAGTTTTTTCTTACAATGAGATAGCTTGAAAGGACGATTGCTCTATTATTTATTGCAGAGATGTGTGGGTGCTATTTTTTCTTTTTGGTTTTACTAGGTGACATAATGATGTCTATCTTTAAATAAATGCTTTCTGAGAATTTCATTTTCACAGACATTTCTGATTGAATCCAGCTGAATCACTGGGCCAGCAGCTGCCCCAAATAATTGATGCCATTCATTTCAGGAGCATGACATCAATGTTCAGTTTGCCCGTGAAGCACAATATTAAAGACGAGTCACCTAGGTTAGGTCGTTGAGTTTCTATTCAGGTTATTCATGCACTTAAGGTGAATTAACTCAATGCCAATATAATCAGAGTACACAGCCCCGTACTAGGGTCCTGGTGAACCAAACCTCATTCGCCCACCTTCATCTACAGTGCATCTTTGTATTTTATGGTTGTGGCGACCAATTGTACCAAAGCTTAGGAGATTCTGATATTTGTTCAGACATTTGTTCAGTTAGTATAGACTAGTAAGAGAACCGGAAGAGAGGAGCAGACTCCTCATTTAGTGTGTTGCTGTGCTATAGGTGCTAGTGAAAAGAAAGGATTTTCAGCTGTATAAGTTGCCGTAATGTTTACTGAGTCATGTATTCAGTAGTGACATTGGTACACGTGAATGGAATCACTCATAGCCTTTTTCCTGCTCTTCAGTCATCCAAGTTCACTTTGCTGTGACGGAAGAGATGACAAATGTATCAGCAGTATTGTTCAGTCAGAATTTAACAAGTTGGGCAGATCTGTAACAACTAAAAACAACGAGGTCTTAAAACTAGCCTGAAAATACTTTAAAATTCAACCAAGGCAGGTGATTTCTCTGTCGAATAAAACCTACGTGTGGTATAAGAACAGGCAGGATTAAGAACATGAGCTTTTTGCTTTTATGTTTACAATTTAGAGAGTTCTGTCTTGGCACCCTAAACGTTTGAACTCCTTAACCTTATCCCTCTTGTACAAATCTATCTTTCTAACTTTAATTAGTAGTGACACGTAGGCTTTATGACACAGGGAAGACTTCCAGGCAAGATTGGAGAATCCACAAAGTTCTGCTCTGTTGGGCTGGAAGAGAAAGCTGTTCAACTCTGTTGCCCTGGCTTATGATGGAGGAGTACGAGCCACCTTTCAAGGGGGTGCCCAAGCCTTTCTTGGTATTCCCACTCAGTAAATCCATGCTGCTAGCTCCAGTTATCAATGTGGATTACAGTCCTATAGTGTCTTTATTTAGGCATTGACGAAAAAGGCTATTAAAACCACTGGGACCTCCTGGTGGTCTTCAAAGGCAAGAAAGCTCAAAAAAAAAAAAAAAAAAAAAAGTGAAATTTCTTTTAAAAAGAACAACAAACTGAAACCTTGCAAATGTTCTTTCCTTTCCATACATACCTGGGAAATTTTATTTTTTTTAAACTTTTTTGCTTGTGTTTGCAAACTTTAGCAAAGTTGTTTAGAATACTTTAATTTAATGCTATATGCAAAAGCAATCAAGATATTTATCTACCTTGTTCTAAACAACACATGGACAAAATTTCCTATAAAGCAAGACTTTGTCAGTTCTTCTTCTTTAATCCTATGGGAACTCCAAAAAGTGATAATTTGTTTTCCTGTTAATTGTAATGATTTTCCTTATGATCTGACAGAATATATGGCTGTGTATCTGGAAACTTTTCCTACTTATCTCCAAAATCTTAGTACAAATGATACTAACAGGCGACTAACCAAGGAAATTATGATGCTTGGACTGTGTCTTTGAAAAGGATGTTGTGAGTGATGCATGGTTATAATTTTCCCGATTGCATTCAGATGTCAGAACTGGCAGTTGTTTCCCCAAACAGCAGGTGTTCAAGCTGACAGACAAGATGATAATAATAACCAACAGAAAGTTATATGAGGAATTCTATATAGCACAATGTCTGCGTTTGACTACGTGCAGAGTGAAGTGAAGTGGCAGTGAAAGTTTTGTTTAATCCACAGGCTGATAATAACAGGGACTGAATTCAATCACTGAAGGCATTGATTTTTGGTTCCTTCCAGAATCTGGGGAAAGTCAGTACAGAGATTCGTGTGAATGTGCTTTTTTATTAAAATGACAGACTTTTCCAGTATGATCTCTGCATATTCACCCCGCGGCTGTTTGGTATGAGCATCCTGTAAAGACCACTGAGACAACTAACTGTCCTAGCCTCCAGGATTTTCTTATTTCAAACTAAAGTGAAGAAAAAGGCAGCAGTAATACATGAGCTGTGTCCCTGAAAAGGTTTGAAGCATAGACATAGGTACTGGAGGGAAATTTACAATTAAATGCATTTTTAACCAGAGTAAGGCTACGTCAAGGCTTTCAAAACCTTTTGTATTACAGCTCACGTAGAAATGTGACAGCTTAGAAAGAATCAACACAGTACTTCAATACAAACTTGGCAGGACAACCACAGAAGAAGCATAGAAAAATAAATAAAAGAAGAGCCTGTATTTCAGGATGTCTCTGTTTGCAGACTGTAGAAAAGATACAGGACTTGTTCTAAACTGCTGGATGATCCTTCTGACAGACCTGTGCTCCTTTGCTGACACGTACACACTCACTTAAAACATACATTGCTGAAATTTCTTCCAGGACAATATTAAGCTGAAAAGGTGGGTGATCCAAAGAAAATGTGCCTGCTGTCCAAAATGCCTGTTGCTCCCTCACTTCAAATATTGACATTCGTCTGGGTGCTTCTCGTTGTTTAGGTTGTCCACAGACCAATTTAACTGAGACTACTCTGCCAAGAAATAGGACTTGTCTCAGTAGGAAATTTCATAATCATTACCACTCTTAAGTGTACACTTTCTGTCTCATTTCTTTTTTATTATTGCAATTGATGTAATTTGAAAATTGATATACCTCATTACTTGCATGTCACCACGCCACACTGTTCTGCCTTCCCACTAACGTTAAATACACCGTTTTTTCTACATTTATTTTTTTCACTTAATATTTATGTATGCATTGCTAGGTGAATAATGTTCAGAGGTCTGCTCACTGGTTTGTTACTTTGGGTTTTTAATTCACTCCTGTGTGCGTGGTGTCGGAAAAAGCCATTAAAATAAAAGTATCACAAATGGTTATAGGTCTTATAATCAGCCAGCAAGTAGATTTTCTTTCTAGAAAAATGTTTCATTCTAGTTTCCACGCTTAGCATTGCTAAAAGACCTCGGGAGAAGGCAAATTCTCCTAAAAACTTGCTAATTTTAAAGTGTGCCTTCTTAATCTGTCACTCCTGTGTTGTAACTTTTACTTTATAATTACTTTATAATTTACTTTATAATTCCTATCATTATGTTGTTATTTTGAGGGGCAGCTTAATGGCACAAGAGAATAGAGATAGCTAGGGAAAATCTGATTAGATGCCAGAAAAAAATTCTCAGTGAAGATCAAACATTGGAACAAGATGCCCAAAGAAGTATTAAAATCTCTGTCCTTGGAAATATTCTAGATATGGCTGGATATGATCCTGAGCAACCTGCTCTGACTTCAAAGACAGATCTGCTTTTAGTGGGGACTTGGACTAGAAGACCTCCAGAGGTCCTTTCCAAACTAAATCATTCTCAAATTCTGAGAATATTTTTCTCTTTTGTCAATAGTTTGCAAAGAAAGTGCTAGTGTACAAAGGCGTATAAAATCTGATTTTGTAAGGCTATCAATAAAATTATAATAGCAAAGTTTGCCCTCTGAATATCCTTTGCAACAACATGGAGTGTTTCACCAAACTACCATAGACTGATTTCACCACCATTGTACCACAGAGGTCACTACTGTCTAGCCCTGGCTAATGGACCTAACTTTTGTCTTTCTGAGGAAAATAAAGCATCAGCCTCTGCCTTTCCCTGTACTTTTTCCTGGCACTTTATGGGTAAAAGTAGCCTAGATGGGCATCCTAGTGAATGGTTTGTTCTACTTCCCAGCAATGGAAGAATCTTCCCTACTGCATACTGCTGGTGCTTTTCCTTGTCTCGTTTTAAGTCTCTCAGATGACAAGGCTTCCACCATTTCTTTTGGCACTCTGATTATTAAACAGCAGAGAGAACAGCCTTATGAAGTTTCCCCAGTGTCAATCTAAGTTTTCTCTTACTATCTTTTTCCTGTTACTCCTAAGTCTGTCTTACATATGATATTAATATACCTGTCCCACTCCTTGGTGTTTAAATATTTAATCCACTTGAAATTTGTATCATGAACTATGGTTCATCTTATTCTTCTAGCAGCTTGCTTGTGATCACCTTCCTTTTCCTCTGGATATTGCTCTTTGTAGCCATTTTTTGCTTCTCTGAAGTCTTGCCGTCTTTTTTGACCATTGGGCATGTGGAACTAAGCAGAGCTTTCATAGCCCGAGCCAAGAAAAAATTAGGTTATTGTTTCCTTGCTCTGTGTTGAGGTACCTCTGCAAAATCAGGGCAAAAGTGCATTTTTCTTTCCTCTACTGAGTTTATATTACAGCACAGCTGTAGAAATTTATCATCCTCGGTCACAATCAGGGCTCCTTCAGCATTACAACCTCCCCGTGGAATACCCTGTGATGTAGGTGTGCTATGGATTGTCAGGGATGATCCTTTAAGATAAATTGTTAGGATTACTGGGTTCATGTTTCTCCTCAGAAAAACAGAAATAGAGGATAGATGTAGTGAAATGCTCTATATGCACTGAAACCAGCCAAGCCATGGATCTGGCACCAGCATAGCCTTTCTTTCAACATGTTTAAAATATTAATAGATGCTACTTACATGCACTGTGAAGCATGGACTATGTGGAGATTTTCATGCAGCTCCTAACTCATATCAAGAGCTGTAAGAAGTTCAGCTGATGGACTTGGATACAATGAATAATACTAAAAGTGTGTTTAGCAAACAAGCAGGGAAAGGGAGAAGAGAACCAAACTCAATGCTAGAAGTGGGGATGGAGCAGGGCAAGGAAATGGTAATTCTCCAATTTAAGTACTATCCAAATTCTCTTTCCCTTTCCTCCTGCCAGTCTCCAGTTCTTCTGTGTCCAGCTCTGAGGAGGCCTGAGTGCATGTCTGTACGTGTGTGCCCAGACTGTCTGTGCCCAGAAAGACTGCTTGTACCCGCTTATCTTTTGGGTATGTTCTTCATTCAGTGCTACCAACAATGTGTTTTCGTTTAGCTAGGAAAAGAACATGTTCTACTTCACCTTGAACCTCCCTTGAGGGAAAAGCGAACAAACGTGTTTAAATTGCAAGAAGAAAAAGTTCACCAATTCAAAATAGTCTGATGGGTCTCTAAACTCAAAACAGAAGCATGGGAGGTTTGCCCACCGGTATGAAGATGAGAATCTGAATCGTTGGACAGGGCGGCCAGCGTGCCAGCAAAGCTCTCCCTTAGCTCTATCAGGAGAAATCAAGGCTCTTTGTTAACTGACAATTCATCAGTCTCTGGCAGCGATCCATCCACAGGCAAAAGAGCCGTGCATCTACATTTCTACTTCAGTTGTGGTGAGACACGCAGACGGTCTTGCAAACAGATAAATATTCAGCCCAGTCCCTGGGGGCTGTTACCACACAAAGTCTGACCTGAGATACACTGAACCCAGTGTCCGTCAGTTGGAGACCCGTCTATATCTGCTTCTGTTTATTGTGAAACCCGACTGTAGGATCTATTGGATAAGACCGCCTTTATTAAGCCTCTAAATAATAGCTGTGCTGCAGTAACAAGCTAGTCACGTCTGTCAAAAGCTTGGGAAAAGCTGTACTCAGTTCAAAACAGTACTTTTATTTCCAACTTTTTAACAGAGACCAGCTTCTAAATACGATATCTCTTTGCTCGTATTTCTGGAAGTCAACCTTTCTGACTGTTTTTCTTTGGCATCTACTTCTCCAGCAAAGAACGACCGTAATCATTTTATAAAGAGTCGGTTGTTTTTTTCATTTCACAGTTATTAGTAGAGCAACACTTAAGAATTGGTCAGTGCTTCCAATATATTGCAGTATGCCTCACCAAAGTTAGAGGAATAATGAATTTTTGTATTTGGACACTTCTTTGGAACAGCACAAATTTTCCCTTTAGCTTGTCTGGGGGTTCTGCCCTGCTGTCTGTTTTCTAGCAAGGTTTACACTGGCTTCTCTTCTTGTCCTCTGTGCTGAGCGATAGCAAAATGGCTTCTCCTCAGTGGACAGAAGGGTTACGGCCTTTTTGCTTGTCCGGAATCTGCTGACAAACTAAAAGGCCCCAAAACTGAGGGGCGGATTTCGTAAAGGTGTACCAGGGCTTTAAACCAGCCTGCAACAGAAAATGAACTAAGCAAGTGTTTTAGAAAAAATGTCTGCTGCTGCCGAGTTCGGGAGAAAGGGAGAGCACCATTAGATACTGTAAATGAGCCTGATTTTCAGATGGAGATTCTGAAAACCTTTAAAAGCGTATCAAACCCCTTTCAGATGTTTTCTGAACAACCATTTTTTTTCTCTTTCTCCTTTTTCTGTGCCCGTTGAATACTGCCAGCTGTGTAATTGTAATACATAATACCTGAATATCAACTGAAAAGTTGCTGATGCCTTACCTGGGTCTTAACAAGAAGCTTCCCTCTCTGATACCTTTGTGATGCAGGAAGAGGAATCCTTGTTACTGAACTAGATGGGAGTGGACGTGTATTTGTGAAACCATAATCTAAAAAAACTCACTAGATTTTATTACAGGGTTATTTTTTCTTACTTGTGAAAGTTTTTGGCAAAAAGAAAATTACCCAGAGATGAAAATCTTGCCAAAGCAGGGTTTCCCAATATATATCAATATAGACTGCAAGGAAGATACTAAGATTCTTCTTTACTCCAGTCTAACAATGTCAGCGTAGCTCTAGGAATATGAAAATAGCAGGCCATATCCCTAGGCATAGCTCTAGGGATAGGAAAATAGCAGGCCATTTTCCCCTCTCAATCTCTGCACTGAATTCCCAGTTAGAGCTTTTCTTGGGTAAAACCAGTAAGATCAGTGCTAGGGTCTTCAGTTTCCTAACATCTTTCATAAGGAACAGACTGACATTCAGCTTGACTCTTTGGAGCTGGGATGCCCCACCTAGTTCTGCATAATCTCTAGTGCAACAGAAAGGCTAACCAGCAATCTGTGTAACAATTCAGGAATTTCACACAGAGACAGTGAATTTAAAAGTCTGGTGAACATTTGTGACATTAGTAATTTACTGCTTGTTGCAGTATCTGGATCTTTGCTGTGTTAAACACCTACATTACATTTGTCTCGAATACTTATATAGAGATCAGGCCCTAAAATAAAACAGAAAACCATCTACACTGTTCCAGTCAGCCTCTTCTCTGTCCTTAGAAATGAGCTGGCTCGTTCCTTCTCAAAATGTGCTTTCTCCCTGTTGAAAACTTTTCCACTGTGAACTCAGATAATTAGTTTAAAATTGTCTCTTTTGCCCAGCAATGACCTGTTGTACAAAGTCTGGCTGTAGCATGGGGAGAAAAATCTCTTTCTAGAAGAACAAATGTGACTATCCTCTTCTTTTCTCACCTAACCCCATATATTTTTTAGCAAACCGGTGGGGGTAAGTAGAAAGCAAACTATTTATTCAGGCTTTTGTATTGTGTTATCAGTATAGCAGGGGCCATGGAAAGCTTAACTCCAGAGAAGTTTGCCAAAAGTATCCTTAAAAAATAAAAATAAAAAAACACAGTGAAAGAACTAATTATGTTGTATCATCTTGGTAATAAAGAGGCTCTGTGTTGCAGCAGTATGGCATCCCTGTGGACACAAAATTATTATTTATAGTAAAGAAAATCTAGTTCTTATTTGGCACTCTAAATGTTTTACAAACCAAGTCTTTCATCTCTATTTTACAGACAAAATTACTGAGATACAGACTGTAAACTGCCTGCAAAAGAACACCCTAAAAACTAGCAGTAGAGCTAGGATAAGATTTTGAGACTCGGAACAGAGCAGGAAGCCCATGCCCTGCAAGAGCACCGACATCACCAGGTAAGACTACCAAATGACAGGGGCTATTTCTTTGGGGTGGATTTTGGAGATATACTCTGCTCTCTTTCCAGCCAACCACAGTTCTACTACTGGCTTCAGTAGGAACTGAGTTTTAGACTAAGAGATTTTTTTAAGAATCTGCTATCTTTAATACATTTTATGTGTAGCAGCACCTATTATCAAGCTGCAGCTATTTGCCTTATTCACTGTTAGTGAGTCCTACATGGTTACATCTTTACAGCTGAAAGCCCCTTCTAAATTCTACTTCAGGATGAAATAGTTGTTCTGCAGGCTTTCAAAATCTCCACACTTAGAGATAATGCACCAAACCTATTGTACCAGCAATTTATGTCTTGTTTATGGTGCCATGGTTTTCCTGTGTAAATAATCAGTTAGGATTTGGCCCCCCAAGGTTGTTGTCCTGCTTCCAAAAGGGCAGGTATTTTACTTCAAAGTGCCATGTTTTTTTTTCTCCTGGCTGCAAAATAGCCTGAACCTTCACTAATATGGGGAGGCCAGAGTCCCAGTGGAGTAACAACCAGCGGGTTTCGAATACTAGAGAGAGAAAGACCTTTAAAGCTCTCAAACATCTTTTCTCCTACCAACAACGTCCAACACATCCCTTCCTCTTGGTGCTAAGAAGATGAGGCCCCCACTGCATCTTTTAAAAACAAGGAGAACAACAGCTTCCCATGTAAAATAATTGCTACTAATAAGAATCTGCCTTCCTTTTTTCCCTGTCAATTGAACAGCTGCAGACTTCTTTTCAGTCTTGAAGGATGTCATTTTTTAATTACCTCTATACTGACATTTTGCATATTGGGACTAGTTGTATATGGAAAGAAGAATGGCTGTATCAGATTGGATTGAGTCATCCTCTAGCTAGCCTGGGATCCTGCAACCAAAAAGTGACCAAAACCAGATGCCTAGTTAAGAGCATCAGGACAGGGCAAGCTCTCACTAATACGTTGCCAGCATAGTCATATTTTCCAGCAATCTGCAATCCAGAAACTATCTCAAGCAGAGATGATATTGTGTTTAAGTTCTGTCAGGGAAAAGGGAACATCAGGAGAGGAGACATTGAGTCTAGGTCTTGTACATTCACATGAGTGGTACATTCATTTATTTGATACTGCATTGTTTTCTATTTATTTCACAGTTGGTGTAATTTACACAGTTGTTGTAACTTATGAATTATTTTTCAAAGAGTTCATTCTTGCTACTTGGCCACAGTAGAGAATTTTTATTACAGCATGAAGAATTTGTCTGATCTGATGTCACCTAACTCAGAAGTATTTTCCCATTCACCACATGTCAGCCAACTAGCATTATTTCCAAAAGATGCTGAAATCAAATTATGCATGTTTCCTGTTTAAATCTTTATCAAACATCTCTTTCTTTTCAGAAACAAACAAACAAACAAAAAAACACACTACAAACAAACAAAAAAGCAATGTTTTTTTTCAGAAAAACACTTGCATGTTTTGCCAGTTATATACTATTTACTGGAATACTAGGTGGACTCCTTTTTTTCTTCTTTAAGAAGACCTGCAGCTGTTTCTTCAAGTTCCAGACAACTAATCCACTAAAATTGGGACAGTATGTTAAAGTTAACGATGTGCTATGTGATTAACTTCCTGACTTACCTGATTAAAACCGGAGTCTAGGAGTAGTAGAAAAAGGCATGTCTCTTATCTAAACGGTCTCATTAGACAAGTGGTATTTCTTGAAGGAAAAACTCCATTCAGTTTACATTCATAGGAGTAACATGTATTACAGGCTTAATTTCAGGAAGGAAAAGTTAGAATTTTGATTCTCAGCAAGTTATTCATTATGATTTTACATCATAAATTGCACTCACCATTATGGTTTTCTCCTGCATGCTCCAACAGGCTTATATATCAGTATGCATTGCTACTTAGATAGGGCTAACAATTAAAATCTCACTTCACTTACTTAGAGAACTTACTGCACAAGGACCAATCCTGAAAAAATAAATACTAATAATGATAATAATAATTATTATTATTTATCCTGTTGACTCTCAGGAAACTACTCTCATTTGTAAAGTGAGATAATTGTAAGTCTTGAAGGATTAAAATTCGCAACTATAGAGGTCTTACCTCAGGATTTATTCCACGTACAAAATGCACATGTAACTTTCTCATCATTTTGCTGTAATAAAAATCTCCTATGTCCACACAGTGAAAGTCATTTACAATGCAATTTGACTTCACATACATTTCTTTGTTGCCCCTCCTGGTGAGAAATGGAAATGTCCGTGTTAATAGGCTTAACTCCTAAGGGCAGCTATGGGCACTGAAACATCCTCTAGTACTAATCAGAGATTTAGGTATTCTATATTACCATGCTCTGTAC
The DNA here is from genome assembly GCF_964211825.1 of Aythya ferina. NCBI lineage: Eukaryota > Metazoa > Chordata > Aves > Anseriformes > Anatidae > Aythya > Aythya ferina. The sequence continues at coordinate 118,291,141 of NC_140296.1, read as the reverse complement.
AAGCATGTTCCTTAGCATCACAGTGAAACAGAGGTCCACCGTGTGCGGCCGTGACAAATCTCATGCTGCCAGGGTGAGACTAAGACACTTTTTCCTGTCTCCGACCCTCCAGCATCAGCTTCTGCGTCTCCTAAAGGATGCTGTTTTCCCTGCCACAGGGATCCTGAAAGGCTGCCCTGCCCTGGAGCTATTCGACTCCATATGAAGGTCTTATAGACTTCCTGCTGCTACAGTTGAGGAAGACAAATGCCCTCCTGACAACTGAAAATGTTAAGAACACAAATAAAATTATTCTTTCTGACCTCATTTGGGTACTTTGATTTAAAAAGTATTATTTTCATAACTGCTTTTCAAATATTACTCATTACCTTCCTGGCTGCTTTGCACATTGTTTTCTTTTTCACTTAAGATGTATTGCTTATGCTGGGAGAAGCTGTGTGGCCCCACGGTTTGAGAACAAGACCAGATGGCAGGAGTTATCACATCCAAAATCCAGTTTGCCACTGATGTTACGCATTGCCTTGGGCAAATTGTCTGTTAACACTGCATATCAAGTCCCGTATGCATTTTTGGAAGGAGTAGAGACAGTAATATCTTTCCTGTAGTAATTCTCTGAATGTTTCTTAAAGACTGTACTGAGCACAGGGTGCCCAGCAGAAAGCTGAATCCTTACCTCCCACAACATCCCTGCCTTACCATGAGAGTTGTGTTTGCACACTCCAGCAGACACATCCACCTCTTTTGTCAGTGGACTTAATCAGAAAAATGTAGCATGGGAAAGAGGCTGTAAGAGTAAAGTGGAGTAAGCAGGGGGTGAGGTGAATGCTGGCCTGCATCTCACCAACATCGTTCTCCCTAGAGGAAATCAAAGAAACATGAGTTTTGCAGACACCAGCCTCTTAGTTAAAATGCCTTCTGTGGTAAGCTTGATTCCAGCTGTTGTTGGATACCTGTGCTTGGGCTTCACATAATTTTTTCCAATGGAATAATTCTGTAAGTATAAAATTAGAAATGTTTGTTATTTTTCTTGGAAGACTTTTTTTCATCATAAAACTAAACACTTTTCTAACTGCAGCGTAACTACAAGCCAAACTGTTCTATACGGTCCTGCTGATTATTTTTTTTCCCCACTGAAATGGCCTTCAAACATGAAAAGTGTGACAGGGAGCTGATCAATATTTGGCAAATTCTGCCAAGCAAGGGTCTTCTGCTTGAACACGACAGTTTTTTTTAACCTGAAGAATTTCTGTTCTCCACTGCCTATTACCCCTAACTCAAGTGGCAAACAGAAATAAGCAGGCCGTTTTATACATAAAGAACCAGTAAGCAAAGATTAGCAAAGATTACTGAGCAAGCCACTTTCTTTTTTTTTATCTTTGATAAACAAATATATTCTTCCATTCAGTTGTACATTTTTCTTGGGTAGGCATTGCTGCTAAGTAAAAGTCATGAAGTAAATCTAGGTGTTGTCAGCACAAGGATGGCTTTAAGATTAGGACTAAAGCTAAATTCTTTCCCAAAAGAACTAGAAAGACAAACATTCCCTAGTGGTATAGACTGCAGCCTGTGAATTTTTATTAAAACATGTAATCTGACTGAAAATGGAAACCTCCTATTTCTACTTGAAACTAAAGAAGAAGGTATGAATGTCTATAGGTGAGGTTTTTTTAAGGGTAGTTTCCTTCAAATGTGATTATCAGAAAACCAGCTGAAGGGAGGGTTTTCTGTTGTTACATATTATTCTTGTAAAACAATGTGTTATGGTTGCTTTTATTAAACATTGATCAGAAGGATCAGCCAGGGAGCCACGGAAATCTCTGTGATAGCTTTCCTATGGGCTGTTTGCTCAGGTGTAGGAAGGGCAGTACTGGTGTTTCAAGAACACATTTCCCTGAGTGTTTTTGAAAGAGCCAAAGAAACAATAGTTACATCAGGTCCCTCTGCTCACGTGGCTTCTGTGGAAGCACCTGTATTTAAAATACACTCTGTGTCCTATCCCAGTGGTGAAGCCAGGAGAATTATTTTTGGCAACATTCTCAAGCCTTAGATGTCTAGATTTAAGCATCTAAATATGTGGCTTGATTTTGAAGTACTGAACACACACATACATGCACACAGACATGCGCACGTTTTATTGAAGTCAGCTGGAGACGCTGGGTCATAAACATTTTTGAAAATCAGGCCACTTATTTAACTGTCTAACTATGGATTTATGAGCCTAGCTTCAGACACACCCAAGTCTAGTCATCGGCTCTCACAGATACAGGCGTATTGTCCCAACACTGCACAGTGCAGACTGACTAATCTTTAAGTCCCGTTCCAGAGTCACACTTCTTAAAATTAAGCTCAACGAAAATAAAATTGGGAGAATTATTTCCATATATTAAAACCAAGGATTATTATTTTTTTAATCCTGGAAGGGAAAGGATTTGAACCTTTCTCTGCAGTAACTGGAACCTAAATATTGCAGCCCTACTATTAGCTAGTGAGAATCAGAAAATCAGATTGATTTATTGTCCAAATTTCTATTTTTCTTTGAAATATTACAGTGTTTACTGAAGTCTGTGGGACAGCTTGTGATTATTGCTTATAAAGAACAAGGGGATTGCCAGACAGCCCTCGCTGTGCCACAGAAGTGTTATAATTACACACTGCTTTCTACTCACAGCTTCGGACAAAAATGTGACCTTGCCTCAGGGACATTAAAATGGAGCACTGAAACCAGTTTTACTAAAATCTTCCTCTGAAAGCTGATGTGGGATTGGTGCAATGCTGCTGCCTAACACCTGAGCAAGAGTTTGTCTGCAGTGCCAGTTCTTACCAGCCTCTGAGGGCAAGGCTTTCACAGTGCTGCAAGCAGGGGTTTGCTTTGGAGCCTTCTTTTGTGTCATAAAATCTCAGTCGAAAAATTTGGGTCAGGGAAGTGTACAAAACTATTTCAGTCACCACACATCTTTGACACTGTTCAAATACATTCAATGATCTGCTTCCATCACAGTTGACAACACAAAAATGACAAAATTGACCCAAAGAAAGACTCCATAGACTCCTGTACTGGTTTTGTTTTGGTGTTTGCCTTTTTTATTTTTATTTTTTTGCTTTGAGGCTTTTTTATTTTTTTTGGATCACAGCAGCTGGAATTCAGTTCATCAAGTATTGCTGTGAAGAATTTCCTTTACTGATAACAATGCAGAACAAATTCAATTTCTTCTTCTCACTCAGTGCAAGGATCTGTGTGTTCTCTCAAGAACTAGCACATTTCAGAGTCAAAGGTGGTCCAGAAAACATGTATCCACAAATAGATGTGTCTGTTTTCGTTTAGCAAGGTATTGGTTTAGTTTATTCTCTCAGGTAGCCTTAGACTGTCTTTTCTCTTACGCTTTTTTTTCTTTGTAATAGAGTATCACCAGCAAAGGCTAGATAGAGTAAAGCAGAACAACTCGGTGGGCGGTAAAAACACTAAACCATGTAAAGCCTAACATTATTTTGATTCCAAATGTTCTCTTTTAGAAAACAATTTCTAAAACAATTGCTTCTGAGCTGGAAAAGACACAAAGGTTATCGCTTGATCTTTTAGTAAAATCTGGTAGCAAGGTCAGTGGAAAGACAGAAAGCCATCCTGGACAAGCACAATTCTCTCTTTGCCTCTTTCTTATTACCTAACTTGCAAACATTGGATGGATGCACCCCTTTTGAATCTTTACAGAGTACAGAATTGTTTTTAGGATGGTATTAGTCTAGATTTATACTACTTAAGGAACAGAATCACACGCTCTGTGTTTCACTGAACAAAGTTCAAATTCAGGTGTTGTGACTGATACAGTCACAAATTCCCCTTCCCCTTCCCACAGAAGCTGTTCAGTACAGAGGGCGCCCTGTGGCTGCAGCTAGCTGGACTATAACTTTTGGTCAGATCTGAAATGGTTCTTTTCTCCCTACAAGACAACTTTGTTTCCTCTGCCTTTTCAGCATATTGTTTATAAAGCATTATCTAAAAAGACATGAGTGCTGAAAATAAGAGCTAAAATGCAAACCAAAGAAAGATTTCTGATGGATGAATCCACAGAGAAAAACGTTTAAGTGAATGTCAGCAGCATTCATGTTCAAGCTCCTAGAAATATCCTAATTTGATTTTTAAGAGTCCAGGTACTCTCAATTCTATTCTTAGTTCTAAAAAGTCCCAGAAACACACCTTTAACATAGAACTTCTGTTGATACTCCTTTTACTCCACTGCAGGGTAGGTATCTCTACTATTTCCATTGTCTAGCTTTCTTTTTCTCATTCTCTGTGTTAGTTATGCAGTATATGTTTTCCGAGGTGCTCCCTACCATCTCCATAAACAACGAGTCAGAGACTAAGTGGGGACAGATTGGTAGCCACTTCAGTCACAGAAAAGAAATAGCAGGGGAAACTAAATTTAGCCCTGAAAATAATAGAAGTAGACAAATAAAGGAGGAACAATTCCAAGTGAGGAGTGAAATGTGCATGCCAAGACCGCAAGGGAAAACTGGGAAAACTCTACAGACACCCAGTAACAAAAGCTTCAGTCAAAAGCAATGGGAGATTCCCCATTCACTTAAACAGTAACAGTGGCAGGGCCCAGCTTTCTGGACAAAACATCACAACAGTGTAAAAAGGTGCTTTTCACAAGTAGACAAATTGTTCCTCTCTTTCAGATCTTAACGGTCTTAGAAGGAAAGGGTGAGCAAACAAGTTGCAATATAGAACAAAGGAACCAGGACACAGGCAGCTACGAGTACCATTAGATGTCTGGTTGCTGGCTAACGATGACTTTTTGCTTCTAAATGTATAAATGCCCTATCCTTCAGCTTCCTACCATGATTCCGTTCCCTCTTTTTTTGCCCGCAGTTTGCTCTACATTCAGTGTCATCACCTGGCTCCTTTCTGACAATTGTCCTGTTTTGACCACAAGGATAAGGAGACGGACATCTGCTTAGCTCCTCGCTTAGAAAGCTAGAGGCCTTCAAGAAGGTAAGGTAGCTTGTGTAGCAAAGAAAACCTGAACTTGAGAGGTGAACAGTGATGGTGATGGCACTCTGTGAAGAGTAAGGGAAACGAGACACAAGCATGGGTAAATGCAGAGTTTAAATTCAAATCACTTTGATTTTATTTTATTTTTTTTTCACTCATGCAAACAATTAACATATTGGTGTAAGGTTACCTCTGGTACTTTCCATCACATAAACAGGCTGTCTCACAGTCTGGGAATGATCTGGGAATCATCTGAAAAGTAGATCATTTGAAATAATTGTGCCAACCCTGGACAGTGAAGCAGTAAGAAAATTTAGATTTGTGAGGAACGGAGGGTTTTGAGCTAGTCACACTATAAAAAGATATTAAATAATAACCAAAAAATGCATAGGAATTAGAGATTGTGTGGGAAGATGAGATGTAAGAAGGGGCATTTGAGGTGAGAAACAAATCAACATGTTTCTAAGATCTGGAAGGGTACAGTGTGCAAAGTAGATTAACCATAACAAGATTTTCAGTCCCTGGCTACCTTCATAAATAAGGATCTCATTAAAATGAAAGAAAAATTCACATCAGATATTTTGGGCAGCAGGACAGAGGTTGTTATTCAGGCATACGTACCTGCAGCTCTCATGAAGTACAAAGCCATTTGTGATATGAGCAGGAGAGGGACCTTGTTGTTGCTGCTGTTTTCTTGTTGATTATTGTTTAAAAAATTACAAAATTGAAAGATTTCATGAGTTCAGTTATGAGTGTAACTTTTGTTTAGAGAGTATCATATGCATGCACACATGCAAGATAGTGTGAAGAGGTCTGGGATTGATGTGAAGTAACAAAGGATTTGAGGGACAAGATTGGTTATGTGCTTGCATGTTCATTACTGGGAGAAGTAGGATTTGTGACAGAAGCTCCACTTATGAGCACGCCAGATTTGGTAAAAACAAAGTAAAAGAAAACCAAAAATATCCTTCCCCAAGAAACTCTAAATCTTTGTTTCTTGCCCAGGTGTAGTATGGAAGTTTTTAGAAAGCATTTAAAGTTAAACAAACTAAATCCTGTTTCTTATAGGCTTCTTAGCAGATGGAATTTTGTAAATGGACCTTGGAGAGAGCGTTAACATAAACCTTAACCTGCTTCACTTCCACCTTGCATATGATGTGGTAGAAAGATACTTTTCACCATCATTAAAAATGAGGCACATAAAACTATCTGCTTTTCCATGTACAACAGAAAATACACTGCTTTCTTTCTCCTTATCTAATCCTCCCCGTGCCCAGTCCTCAGCAACACATTACAGTATTGTCAATTTTTTGTCCATTATTTTCTTAAAAACACGTTTTACCAAAATCTGGTTTTCCGCAGCATAGTATTGATTTGAATCCTAAATGCAAATATGAGTAAATTGAGCTTTTCCTTTTTTTTTCTTATACATGTGAAGAAAACTAGAAATCTGTAAACTAAACTTTGTATAACAGTAGACCAAGTATGCTTTTTTCATTTTACTGAACCATCTCTTGTGGATCACACTGAAACTTGTGGACTCCTTCCCATATGAATTTGTTTTTCCAAAGAACAGCTATTCAACTGAACTGCTGCTCTTCTCCAGAGATGCTAACTCATACAGTGCTTGGTCCTTCTGAGAAGTCATTAGAAGTGTATGAATCTGAAGTTTCCCTCTTCTTTGCCATAATAGTAGCAACTCAAAAACTCACAAACTGCAATGGCTCCCAGTTTCTCTCTGCCTTCACCAAATTCAGAGAGGGTCTGCCACTGTTCCCATTCAGCTTCAGCTTTTTCAGCTTCTTATGTCATCAAATGATGGTGTGGAGAGGAAAGGATATTCTCCCTCCAATGATTCAGCCTAGCATGGTAGGGTTGAGGTGAGATTTGTTTAAATCCCTTTTAACACTGGAGCTTCATCTGCCCTTGGGAATAATTTAGTGAAGAGATTTTACCTGATTTGTTTCCATGGACCATAGTGCTTCAGGGATCAAAATCCTTTTGGGGAACAATGATACCAGTCCTCAGCATAGACACTGCAACAGATTGCATGCAGAAGTCAGATAACAGGCAAAAGGATGTTATTGTGCACACCAGCCAAAATATGGCTACTTGGCATACAAAAAGACTAACTCTTACCATGTGTGCTTTGCTGGTAAAAGAATAATTGATATTTTTGATTCTATATGGCAATGTGAAGTTATTGCTGTGAAATATCAAAGTCACTGCCTGTTTGAGAGGACAGCAGAAAATCCGTATGCTTCAGTTTCAGGCTGCACATATAATTACGTTGCCAAATTTACAAAACACACTGTTGATAGTGCTCTTTTAGCTATGAGTTCTGTAGATACATGATGGCGTCCTGGCCACAAAAGTTGAAGTCTGGGGGTTTTGATCATTTACTTAAAGACAGGCTTTTAGCATCTGAATCACAACTTACATGAGGTTTTGAAATAGCACATAAATAGTCCTCAGAAGAGAAATACAATTCTGTTCTCACTGCTCCTTGCTCATTCTTCCCTGCAGTGCAGTCCTATATGGACCCTACTAGTACCTCTTCTTAGAGTTCCTCTTGCAAGAATTGTTGTGTGCTTTAAAGAGGTCAGGCAAAAGGCTCCAAAACCCATTCTCCTTTGACTTAGTGTGATTTTGAAAGACTGTAACTACATAGGTATGAACAGACCTTGTCCTTATCAAGATCAGGCCTAGAAGGTAAATTACGTTAGAGCTGCACTGCAGTCCAGTAAAGCAAGTGGATTTGCAGCAGTGTAACTTAGAAATGAATGTTCATTTATCACTCCAGCATGGACTGTCTCCAGTCATTGTTTTCATCTGCTGCTGCTTCTGAGCCATCAGCTCCTTCTGCTTGAGAATGTTTAAGTCCTTTGTTTTCTTCACCACCTAAACTCTATCCAATGGGCAACACGTTTTCCCTTAGATATTTAATATTGATTAGGTAAATGAATTTTAAATTTTAGAACTATGAAAATTTGGAAACATCTGCAGACATTGAATAAAGTCTGTTTTCTTTTGCAGTCTGCTAACAGCTGGAATCCTCAGCCTGAAAAGCCTTCTTTGTTTCCCAGGTTTCCATTACACATTTTTGTACCACACATGCAAAGTATCCAGGCCTGTGAAGGAGGGACAATTCTTATTTTTATGAAAGATGTTTGCCATTTTCCATTCTGCACTCTTTAGACCTCTAGTTGTCTAATAAATGTTGTTAAAGACATTCCTATTTTTCCCTCTGCAACTATATTTTTAGTACCGATGCTGGGCCAAAGCTTGGTTTTGTACCAAATTTAATCCTGTCACACAGTTAACTTCAGCAGGGTTTCTCTAGATTTGTATGAAGGCATGATACATTTAAAATGCAGAACTAAACTTATTTGTCGTTAATCTCTCCTGTCTAAGCTGTAGAACAAATAGAGTATGTATTAACCACGGGACCAGATAATCATTTTGTCAGTAACATTGGTGAAGAGCTTTATCTTCTTTTTTCTTCCTTACATGTGTAAACATGAAGTATGTCAAGGTGAAGATTTATAGATCTTACACTGGAATCTTTTATTGAGCATAATTCTTGTCTTGGTGTGTGAACTTCACTGATGTTCCCCTAATCTTCCATGATTAGGTCCTATCAAAGACTGGTCTTTAATGGCATGCTGGACATATTAGCATATGAAATTCTTCTGTAATTAAACTGATTAAATAGGTGAGTCTTGGTTTTGAGTACTGATCAGTATTCTGACCCAAAATGCTTGGCATAATGGCGGTATTCTGACCCACCTGGTCAATGTTTTATTTTGTCCAAGGTAACAACATTCTTTTCAACATGCAGTATCTGGTGAAGGGATTCTCAAGTATAGATACAAATACCTAGGAAACAGAGTGATCTCCACTTCTTAGAGTTATAAGACATGATTTTCAAACCCGGTAGTAAAATCACAAGATTGCATTTTAATATGTGGACAGTCTGTGTAACGACAATTGCAATCCTACACTCATAGAAAAAGTGAGGAACTGCAGAAGGTTACTTAGTCTACCTTTTATGAAGACAAGAGGAACTACACTCTACTGTACTCTACTTTTAGCCATTCCTGACAGAAACATATCCAGTTTGATACTAAAAATGTTCCATGAAAATTCTGCTGCCTTTCCATGCAACATATTCCAATCTGAAATAATCTGATGCTTTGAAAGATTTTGAAATGTTCCTGTGTCTCCTCTTTTGTCCTGTTATAGTGTACTATGCAGAACAACAGCATAGGCCTCCTATTTGCCATAACTCCTCACTTTTTAGAGACGGACCCTTCAAAATATTTTTGAATAGACAGACAAAAAGATTATGCTAATCAAGATGTGTTGACTAAAATGCAGGGCAGCTTGGATTCAAAGAACTGTCTTCTGATGACTGTATCTGATGATATTTGAAAAGACCTAGCACAAAAACAAATAAACATTTGTCATTTATCTATGCCATACTTTTAGTGGGATATTGAGCAACTAAGGCATGTCAAATTTTTGAATGAGAATAGCATATTCTCATGGTCCGACTCCTTAAAAAACAGGTTTTCTAGAATCCTAAAATTATTTCCACTGAAGGCCAAGGTTAAAGACTGGATTCTGAGTTTTTTTTATCAGCATGGAACTAATTTGTGCTGGAACACTAAACTTTCATCATTCAATTTGCATACACAATCCCTTAATGGCATTGACTGCTCATACAAGTTCAAACACTTTTAAAAGCAAAGCTGTTTTGATATTATTAAGTGGATATGTCATTTTATTAACATCATACTTAACCTTCCCTTTCTGGAGCATGAGACACCTTATTTCAAAGTGACATTTTCAAAAGGAATCCTGCGTTCACTTAGCCAATGAAATGATCTCCATGATTCTTTTCATCCATTTAATTTCGTAAAATTTCCTCCTCATATTTTAAACTCTTCTGTCTCTTCTACCTCTTTACATTGACGCTATTTTTTCTTGGTCATAAACAAAGATGTGACATCTCTGGATTGTATTTTATTCCAGTCAAGGCAAAAAGAGCACAGGAGCTCAAATTAAGTATAAGTCTGAATAATGCTTGTTATAAAAGGATGCCAAAGTATCTTGGCGACCACATTCGTAAGCCAGAGCCAGAGAACCAGAAACTGATGTCTAGTAAGAGATGTCAGATTCAATTCTTGCTGCCAATGTTGGGCAAGAAAAATCTGTTCAATAGATGGTTTGCCTCATATGACCCAGTTGGCACTTAGAGCAAGGATGCCTAATCATCAGAGAGTAGTGCAGGTAAATTGTTATGGAAGCATGTAGTCCTCCCCATACATCCCATTTCTTGAATACTGTTGTTTTCTGGATTTTAGCACTAGGCATTTATCCATAATAATACCCTTAGGGATTATAGGAACCTCAGTCTGCTTAAAATAAAGAAATATTTGGGATTTGAATCATTGCTGGCAGTAGATGCTAGCCCAGTGGATTCATGAGAGCTTCTGCTCTTCTTCACTGACACTATATCTCTTTGACTTCATTTTAATAGGGGAGGGAAATTGTAAAGTCCTTGTATTTCTGTGAAAAGAGTGAACTTTCCTTTTGACTTCCCCACTTCCAAATGGGACATGTTTTTCTTGGTTTGCCATCTCCTGAAAGTGTTTTAAATTCCACAGGGTCTTGAGGGGAGTTCTTTATCTTCCCAAGCCACAAGTACCTGGGCAAGAAAAATGGTTGAGTTTGCTGCCCTGCTTAGGGCTTGTTTGTGTAACAATACTCCTCTCATGGAAAAGGCTAGGGAAAGATGCCTGCTCACCATTTGTCAATAGAAACAAGGCTGATCTCTGGAGAGAAAGGGGAGCTGGAATTGAGCTTCCTGCTCTGGCACTATTACTATAGGAAAGGGATACACAGAGACGGCAGTTTCAACATGGAGAAGCCACAAAGCACAGCATAAGCTGCAGCTGTGTGTTTCTCTTTGACCAACACAGGCACACTAAGCAGTAGGTCCCTGGCTGCCCTGTCATCTCCCAACACTTCACTGACCCAGGCAACTGCCTATGTGGCCTATGCCTAGAGGCAACTTTGAAGTTGAGGCTGAAAAAAACATATATTGAATATATCAAAAACTATATATTGATATATTGAATTGCACTGTTATCTGAAGGGTCAGAACACGATTTCTGTCAAATACCTGAGGCAGAGCTAGCCACATTTCTGATCTGGTTCCAAAAAGCAGGGCAACTGTGTGCTAGATTTTGGTGGCCTACTGGAGTTCAGCCTACAAAAAAACTAGAATGTATCCTCACCTCTACTAGTGTGATGGAACAGTATGATAGCAAAACCAGCCAGCACGCTTGTCTAATTAGTGGCTAATCAGCAGTAACAGGAGCTTGTATCCAGCTGGTGTTTGCATACAGCAACAGCAAAGTGACATTGCTGAGAGTATGCCTTAGATGGCCCAATAAATAAAAAATAATATTTAAAATAATAAAAAATAATATTTAAAAAATGTAATTCCCCTCATGCTGTAGTTATTCCTTGCACAGGAGTGTGCATAAATTGTTCCAGGTTGGCAAACACATGCTCCACAAAAAAGTCTGGAAACAAACTAAGTCCCATCTTCACTCCTTACTTCTGAATGGATCTCCATCAGCCACTCCATTTTCTTGACAGCTCGATCCCAGCGAGACCAATCAGATGCAGTTGGCTATTCTCAAAAAGCAGATACCAGAACATCTCTCTTGACCTCCTTGGCAAAAGAAGGAAAAGTAAAGTGCAAAGAAAAATTCCTGGTAAAGGAGCAAGGCAAGCAGGTCAGAATTTATGCCTCCTTGCCATAGAAAGACAAAATTTATAAATACACCTGAATTCCCAATCAGCATTCCAAGACAACTCTGCAAAGCCAAAAGATCAAATCAAAGCAAGAAAAGCATTTCCAAAATGAAGCAGAACTCAAGTTTGACTAGTTAACATGGAAGGGCTAAACATGAATCAAGACCAAGCTGCACAGTGTGTGCAGTGGTCAGTAGGGTACCATTCAGGAGGTCATTTCTCTGTGATGCCCAAATCATGCTCTGTTTTGGTACCAGCAGCTTCTGTGGTCATCAGGAAAGCTGGACTAGTCCACATGAGGGCTGCCTGGCATGTTTAGTCCAGCTGGCTGGAGACATGCCGTTTTTAAAAAGAATTTGTTTTCAGTGCTGCTTGCAGTGTTCACGCCTGACCAACTTTCTGACTGACTATGCAACTCCCAGATAGCAAAGACACGATTTTGAGTTTATAAAATCTGATGAATAAATCATCCCCTGGGGTTTGGCAGGGCTTACTAACTGCCTGAGATCTGCTGTAACTTTCTCCACTTGGCCTAAAGTCTCTGATATGAGATGCCTGAAAGTTATACAACTAACAGGCATCGTTAGCCGTTCCATAGAGCAGACTTGCTTTAGAGATTCTGAAAACTCCAATTCCAGCAGGAGCATATGGGAACAGTTGCCGTGAAAATCAGGCCATTGTCATAAATGAGTGCTTTAGGCACACAAGGCTGGAATGAAAAAGACTGATAAATTAAATAGGATCATTGGTGAATGACCCGCCTGTGGCACTCAGTAGAAAGCTTGGAGATAGCTGTTTGGATTTCATTCATTAAGAAATGCATGCAACTGTGTTTCCCATCTGCTGTTTAGAGAACATTATGGAACAACAGTGAGAACTTTTTTTTTGGTTTGGGTTCTGTTCTTTGAGCGCATCTTTTATGAAGCATGTGTTTGGCTATTAGTTGTGATTTCATCTTAGCGGCCTCTTTGATGACACAGATTTTTGAAACAGATGCTTGTGATGATAGAGTGACTTTTCCCAGGGTTAAGTGGGGCCTCCAAGACACAGCTCTGACGGCCTGCTTCTAGGGTCACTGAAACTACTTCAGTGGTTTCATTTTAGCTCCCTGAATGAGACCCCTTATGATGGTTTTAGCCTTCAGCCGCATTCTTTTGCTTCAGAAGAGGCTTTTCCAAGCATGCAGAGGATAGTTTTTTAGCAATGCAGACAGACTAGTTTTTTTTTGTTAGTTTTTTTTTCAGAGACATTATAATTAATCATATGCATGGGTCACATATTGGTCCGCCTGCCAAAAAACAGTACACAGCAGCAAGTGAATACTGTTAGCCAAACTTTTACAAGCCAGAGGGATCTCCTAGTTTGCAGACATCTCCCATCAAGAAATGCACATGCATCCATTCGGCACTTAAGAATGCTTGCAAGAGAAGAGCAGCCTGCTTGAGTTGCCTGCTTGAAATCTTTCAGGGACTGGTGTTCAACTCACTGGTTATCAAGGCCATATTCTTATCTTCCATGCTTTATCATTTGATCTCCCAGTCCTTTGGATCCCTTTGTATAAATGATAATAATGCAGCCGCCCTGATCTTACAGTCTGTTGTTTTAAGGTGTATCTTTCCAAGGACTGAGAAGCACTCAAGTGGTATGGTCCAAAGTGCCATTTCATTGCCCTTCATTTTATTCTTGTCTACAAGCTGGTCTGTCTGGTTATGTGTCTCCTACTCTTAAGCAAGCTTGCTTCCAAAGGTTCAGAAGCATCATTCTGAATCAGCAGTTGCCTCTCTTCAAGGCTTCTAGACAACCTCACTGTATACCCTCCAGGTGTTTGTCTATTCCTCTTTAAGTTCACCTTACAGGTTGTGTTGTACAAGAATAAGATACAAACAGGTCCATGCAAGTCTGAGATCACTGTCATTTTCCACTTTGAGGGTTCAAGCACCTCATAGTCCCTAGCACAGCTACATTTACTTCACTACTGTGAAACAAGTAAGAGCTGGTACCCCTTCTACAGGTACTATTCCTTACCTTTTCAGCAGTAGTAATAGAGGAGCACTAAAAAGAAACAAACAAGTTGATATCAGTCTCCCTGATTTTGAGAAGAAATAAAAGAGTACAGATCAAGGCACTCAATCCTCCAGCCTTGCCTAGGAAAGGCGTCCCAAGCACTAGGCATGTGTTTCTGCATATGTTCAGGACAGCTTCTGTCCTGACAAGGCTCATCCACCCCTAGATCTGCTGTTCAAGGGTTTAATTTGATGTCACCAGTAAATCCTACCCCAGCTTCCTGGTACCGTCTAATTCAGGGGTCGTTTGTAAACTCTTCTTTGTAAGATGTATGTATTGCATATCAAGTTAATTTGTAGTGTTGATAGCACCAATTTTAGAGCCTTAGAATACCTCCAGCACTTACTCCTGAGCAGTTCATCTAGTTTACCTGGAATTCTTGAGAAAACACATCTCTTTTCTACTCATAGTTGATGTCCAAACATTATTTTGGTTAAAGCAAAACATCTGGATCTTTGAAGATGTTTCTGATTATCTTCTCACCAGACAGACATTACTTCCCATAGGGTAAAGATACTACTGATTAATTTGTTCTTATGCAAGGCAAGAAGAATCTACTGGAAGCCAGGAAACATACCATCTGTACCAGAAAAGATGTGGGTAGAATATCTTTGGAAAAGAATGAGCATACAGTTGTAGAAATATCATTTTTTTTAAGATCTAGGAGAAATGAGGCTTCATGTCAGTGCTTCAGGAGATAGAAATCAGGGGTCAGAAAAGAAACGGAGGCATTTTATTCCATTTCCCTATAGCAAGCAATAAATAAATAATATCCAATATTCACGTTACTCTGTATTTGTTAAGTGTGGTGATCACTTAACTATAGCTGCAAATTAAAGACTCTGTAAATTTGAAATTCAATGTTTTTTAAAGAACTAGTGGAAAATATTTTTAGTCCCTGCACCTGCTGTTGAATTCCCATATTTTTCAGTGGTTTTGCCATTATGTTTTCCGATTTTAAAAGAAGTGAAGCTGACTAGACACAAGATACTGTCAAATGCCCAAGGTAAATAAATGGAAAAAAAATAATAAAGATACATTTTTTTCAGTAACAGCAAAGGGAATGTTAGGTGAACAGTATTAAATACAGAAGGGACTCTGACAAAAAAGTAAAAGGTTGAATGGTGTCCCTTTAAAACAAAAATCAAAAATGCCCACTGAGTCCTAAAGGCTGGAATCTTTCTCAGTTGCTTCAACACAGAATATGGAGTATGAATCAATCTTAATTTATGCAGCAGATTAATTACATATTTGTAATATGAATCAGATATCTCAGGTTCTGTACTTAGAAAAATCACCTTTATTAGCCTCATGTGAATGCTCTGTGCCAAGACCACCCAGTGATATGACTTTACTTTGAAGGATGGAGGAAACTGTGTAGCCTTAAATTCTTAAGCAAATGCTGATTCTCAGATTCCTGAATTACAAAATCGGAAGATGGAAACTCATAGCACATTGCAATAAAATCACTGTTTGCACCTAGAAGAGAGAAAGTCACTCATGAGGTTCCCTTCTGTGTTTTCCTGTGCTGCTGCAGGATGTCCCCAATAGGAAACAAAAGAACTCTTACCTTAAAGGCAACTAATTATCACACATCCACTACTTCAAGCCTAGGGCATTATGCAGGTGGTTTAGAAGTTGCATCACTGAATCTATCACTGGATCTATTCTGTTGTTCTGGAAGGGAAAGACCTAAAATGGGAAAGAAGGCCAGTACCATGTTAAACTACTTAAGAGGTCAAACAAAATCTGACTGCAGCCAGCAATGTTTGGATTTTTCCTTTGGCTCAAAGAGCAAGCTGTAAATCATACCGCAAATGTGTGCTCTGCTAGAGGGTCAGAGGAAAACATCTGCCCATACAGGGCAGCCACTTCAGTCTTAGTCTTAAATAAATAAATAAATAAATAAATATTTAGAAATTGCTGCCAACTTCCTAAGAAGTGCCCAGAAGCAGCTAGTCTGGTGCTCCAGGTCTCCTGCTTCATCCTGGGCTGGTAGGTTCATGTCCACAATAGAACATTCAGCATTAATTGTGACACAGAATATGCAGAAACAAAGGGAAGAGCACTCTCATGAAGCTTTTGCTTGTCTTCTCCTGACAAGTCTATCTAAGCTTTTAAGCCCAATTAGAAGGGGACTGTGGAAACCTTGAGAGGGAGAAAGAGCTCCTCACTCCTTTGCTGGTTTGTGTCCAGCCCACAGGATTAAAAATCGAGTATGTTCGGTATGTTCTAGCCTTATCCTGATGACCATCTGTCTATTTGCAAGAAAGGAGATTCACAGTTCTGTGAAGTGAAGAGCATAAAACCAGAACACCTCCACTGCATTCAGTCTCAGTGGAAAAGCCAACAAAGCAGGAAGTGGTGAAACTTCCCTGGAGAGCACAACAGCATAGGAGAAGTGCATGGCATAGGGAGGGGTGGTGGAAAGTTGCACCAATATTTCCTGATCCTCACTTTTCCTGTGAATATATATTAAAATATATCCACAGATCTGTGTCTCTGTATTTATCAGTATCCAAAGCTTCCAAAATTACAGCATTTTTTTGTAATAACAGGGACTGATTTTAGCAAAATGAGCTGTTCTGAGACACATTGAAAAAGAAGAGTCATTTCATAGATGTGGGGAAAAATCTTTTGACTTTAATATACCTGTAGGTCTACTGAGTTTGGGGCTGATTTCTGACAGAGTAAAGCAAACAGTTATAAGGAGAACTCCGTGGTGCACTAAGCATGCTGAACTTTACAGCTACCTGCACTCATAACATTTTCAGTGTTTCAATATGGTCTGGGACGGCAGAAATCTGTAAAATGGATGGAAATGATTGCTCATTTTTCTCTGAATGTGCTATCTACCAACCTGACTTTACTGAAAAGAATTTAGATTGGAGCCGGCCTGGGTATTTGGCTAATACACTGGCTTCCTGCCTTCACCTTGAAATTTTCTTTTCCCCCTAGGCATAGAAAAACTCGGCAGTCTGCTTAAAAATGAAGAAGTCGTGACACCTAGCGGTGAGTTAAACAACAATAGCTTTTGTTTCTTAAAGAACTCGCTGTTGTTTTCCATAGGCATGTTGTTCTCAGTCAGATTGCGATGTGAGAGGTGTGGGTATCACCCTCATGACTCCAAACATCCAGGCAGCCACTCTCTTCTTCTTACAGTCCTATGCAATTCCTGTGCCTTGTTGCATCTGACTCTTGCTCCTCTCCACCAAAGGCTGTGTTTTCATTAAGGCCCAGCATGCAGCCCCTGGTCATGCTCCTTATTGAACATGACATTTTGAATAGCCATTTATACTGCGATCAGGCTAAGTGCTTTGACTTTGGAGAAAAAGGGAGCATGGCAGAGTCCTGGCCTAAGACCAAATGGGAATTTCAGCCTTTTTTTTCTTTTTAAAAACTTATTCATCAAAGTTGTTTTTAGAAGGTGACTCAAAACTGTATTGTATGGCATGCAGCAAATTCCTGGCAGGCAGTTTAAACTGACTCAGTTGCTGGCATATTCTTTTGCTTTTGAAGACTACTCGGAGTCTGCCTTGGTCAGCAGCAGTCTAAAAGCACATACTGGCTGTGATACCACGACAAGAAGTCGCACTGAAAAGCAGTAAACCAGTCTAGACATGTGCAAAAAAGCTATAGGTTCTTTCCAAACAGTGGCAAGCCTTGGAGATTTTTATTGTTTTTTAGGGAAGCAGAACAGTTGTTGAGTTAATGGTAACTAGGCTGCAGTCACCAAGTGGAAAGCTTTCTTGGCTTGTTGAGCTTGCTGATTGAGGACCAGCCATTTTTTATCACAAGAATGAGCTTCAGTGCAAGAGTTTTCAAGTCAAAACATCACAGTATGTTGTTTGGGAATCTGGGTGCATGCTTCTTTGCATCTGTAAGAGTTGTTAGCAGTGTAGCCTTCCAGTTTCATGTCCATATTTGTGCATGCTATATCAAGCATACTTTCCATTGCCTTCAACGTGACAAACTCCTTTCCCCTCCTCTTTTAGAATAGATGCTTGATAGAGCTGCATGTTGTAGCCAACAAATAGAAACTAAATTACTTGAATATATATGATTTTCTTCATCTAAAAATTTATATAACCACATGCCCACATGTATTTAGTACCTGTAACTTCCCCGGTTTGCTGTCTTGGGTATAATTAACACTTCTACCACCATAATGTCTGTATATAAGGCAAGTGAATCTAAAAACATCAGTTCTGTCCAAAATGTTCCAGTTTCCATCCCTTGAATCATCAGCATGTGACCTATTCTGTGCCAATATTAATAACCATTGCTCATGGCTTTCAAACAACTCAAACTATTTAAAAATTAATTCTGTTTACAGTACCTTTTAGAGGAAGTATTTTGTAAAAGTGAATAACTCAAACTGACTAGTGGCTACCCACAAAATATGACCATCCAGTAACAAAATGAATCATTTAGAATAAGTTGGCAAGGACAGGATGTATTGTTGGAGAAAACATCAAGCAAAGATCAGATCCAGCAACCGGGAGTCCTGGGTTCTCTTTCCGCTGTACCACACATTTGCCATGCTGCTCTGACAGGCAGGCCTATCTGCAGTGGCTTATGCAACTACTAGCCTCAGTTATCCTGAACCACACTGTTTATTTTTTTACACTGAGCTGTATGCTGTGGGGCTGAGGTTAAGTGCCCAGTTCAGCTGTCACCCCTAGAAACGTTTGCAATTGGAGTTGAAGCCCATAGGTTTATGCTTTGCCTTCTGGTTTTTCCTTTGTAAGATGGAGTTGCTCACCAGCTGATGCATGGCAGGCTTGTCTGAGGTCCCTGGTGTGGGCTGAGGGCTGGTATTACTTCAGTCTCCGCTGGTGGTGATGCCACTGCCATTGCTGAAGAGAAACTACACAAAATGGAAAGCAATGCTAATGCTCACAGCCTATAACCTGAAATAAGTAATGCAGGCCTGGTTAGAACAAGTGCAACATCTGGCTGAGCAGGAAGCTAGGCTCTGCTAAATGCTTGGAGGCCACTTTTCACGTTTTGTATTTGCCATTGTTGCTGTAGGCTCTAAGCAACCCCTAAACTGTCACAAACAGAAGTAAATCTTTCTTCTAGCCTCGCTCTAGGAGAAGTAGCTTGACAGGTTTGTAAGGGGAGGGAAGTTGTGCACTACTTAGCATGGCTGTGCAAACTTGTGAGATGATGTTTTTGGAATGCCAAGTGGAAGTGACTTTGAGGTGTCCAGCAACAGTGAGGTGTTTGATTAACCCCATGCCAGGCAAGAAGGTCTCTTATGGTCTGTGTGATACCTGGGTACACCAGAACCTCTGCTATCTCTTGCTCTTGTATTTTCATGATTCTCCTACTGACAGACAGAACACAACAAGAGCTGTGAAATACAAAGTAGGTGTCAAAGATGATGCTGAAGTGTCAGTGTCTAGGTGATAAACAACGATCTTGCACAGGATTTTCAATACTCAGCGTGGACATGCATTTTAAACTAGATTATATTAACAGACGATTAAGCTATTGAGTGCAGGTGTAATATGGACAGTGAACCCCTAGAGTATCAGAATATCAGAATCACTTTCATGATTAAGCCTACAATCACAGAGTCACAGAATGGTTAGGGTCACAAGGACCTCTGGAGATCATCTAGTCCAACGCCACTACTCAAAGCAGGTCCAACAAGAACAGATTTCTCAGAACCATATCTGCTGGGTTTTGAATATCTCCAAATATGAAGACACAAAGCCTGTCAGGGCAACCTACTTCAGTTCTGAATCATCCTTCAAGTAAAAACAAAAAAAGAAAGAAAGAAAGAAAAAGTTTTGTTTTGTTATTTTTTTCTGATGTTTAAATGGAATTTCTTGTATTTCAAGTTTGTACCCCTTGCCTCTTGTTCTTCCCCTGGATACCACTGAGAAAAGTCTAGCTCTATTTTCTTTACACCCACTAAATTGGGCATTCATACCTATTGATAAGGTAGGGTAGAGAATCACAGCTCTCAGCCTCTCCTACTCTCAGATGCTCCAGTCCATCAGTCATCTTTGTGGCCCTTCACTGGACTGGCTCCAGAATGTTCACCTCTCTCTTGTACTGGGGAACCCAGCACTGGACACAGCACTTCAAATGTGACCTCCCCAAGGCTGAACACAGGGGAAGAATCACCTCCCTTGTCCTGCAGGCCATGCTCTTCCTAATGTGTCCCCAGAGGCTGTCCTCTGCCTTGCTGCAAAACCATGTTGCTGGTTCATGTTCAACTCACCCACCAGAACACCCAGGTCTGGTACCTACTGTCTGGTTCCATATTAATGTCCAGTTCTAGCTGCAGCTTTCCTCAGTTTTCTAGATTTAATGCCCTGAGTTTCCCTCTAATACATAGATCAATGTGCCCAGGTCCACTGAATTGCATGGACTGTTAAAATTAATGATACTTAATTATCCACTAGGACTGAGAGGTCTAAAAAGGCCTCCAAGCTGTTGACCAGTTCTGCAGGCTGGATCCATGTGTAACTGTCATGAGCAAAGAGAAGCAGCAGCAATTTATCATGTTTTCTGGTGAATCTGGGTAATGACAAACCTCGTGCTGTGCCATAAGTTTTAATGGCATCCTAACAACTGCAGAATAGCTCAAAACGAGGGAGGAGCTGCCTCTCCTAGTAAGCTGTTTGTTGTCCTTCGTGTGGACCAAACAGTGAAGTGTTTTCTGCATACATATTTGGGCCACCTCTCAGCCCTACATTTCTCAGCCCAAAAACAGAAAGGAAAATTCACTCTGTCACTGGTAAAGAAGTGAAAGCCTTCTACAAAAATATAACTAGCTGCTTCTCCAAAGAGCAACAGAAGAGGACACAGTGGGTTAACACTCCAAAAACAGGAAATACCCCTAACCAACACACTATGTCATCACATAACCTAGATTTCAGTCAAGAATTTGGGTGTTGTTTTAGATAACAAAATAGAACATGTGTTCGTCATTAATCTTCTTGAACATTTGTTTGGCCAGAAACTGTCTCTGATCAACCCACTTATGTAAACAGGTCTATGCTTCAGACAGAAGTGGTAAGATCTTATTCCAAATACTTGCATTATAGGGAATCTCTCTTTAACTCTAATGAGATACAGTTAATGACAGCCTCTGCATTGATGGCAGTACTCCAAAGACTTTTATGTTCAGTTTAAATTTTGAAATTAAATGAAAATTTATCTTGAATCAAAGGGTAGAAATATTACCTCTAAAAATCTACCTTTGTCTCTACCAAGTATCAAACACTTTTGAGTTTAGCTTCCAAATGACTGGAAAGCTTTTTCTTCTTTCGTGACCAAATAGCATATGTTGCATTCATTGCAGCTGAACACCCTGGAGAGGTTTCCATTCATCATTTAATTTTTCACAGTTACACGATCATATACAAAAATGAAGGAGAAAATGAGAACAAATAAGCTTTGTTTACTTAAGGAAAATAAATGTTGCATTGTACTTGTCTCAGCTTATTCTGGGCACAATTTATATATTTCATTTATGTTTCAGAATGCGGTCACATAAACTTTCAAAAATTTTACTTGCAGAATATTGGTGGAGTAAATTAAAACATGCAAGTTCCTATAAGTTGTTTTTTCCCGTAGCTGGTCTCTTCATTCCATTTTGTTTCAGAACAAAATGAGAACAAGCAAATGACTGTAGTCCTGCCAGTTCAAGGGCAGGGCATGAGTGAGGATGAGGGAGTTGTAATCGCTGCAGCTACTGACTGGCTGTGAAACTTCTTTGTCTCTATTTATTCATTTGGAAAATGTAAAATATATTTAAGAACTAGCCAAGAGCCGTATTCTTACTCACTGTGAGGGAAGTTTGCGCTTCTCAGTCAAAAAGTGTTAATGCTTTAATTGCTTGAAGATTAATCTAAGACTTTTAACTGTCTGATAGAAATCATTTCCAAATCCAGGGAGTCCCAAGTCAGCAATAAACACAGACATTAGAAATATTTATCATCAAGTTACAGCATTGAAGAGGATCAGTCTCAACTCTGCCAATTCCAGAACACAGTATCTTAATTGCATTACATATTTTGGACACTGTCATGAAATGCTTCTGAAGATCACAGAGATACAGAACTCTTGAGATACTGATTTTCTTGTTTTCTTTAATTTGGAAATCAGCTTAAGCATGACAGTTGATTTAAAAATTTCTTAAGAAGTTCTGCATTCAGTAGCTGGGAAAATGGTACAGAAAAGACTGTGCTGATAGACACAGAGTAATAAGGAAAGGACAGAAGCTAAAGTGAACGGAGTAAGGGAAAATAGACCAACCGCCCTGGCTCTTCATATTTCAAATGCCTGGAACAGTGAAAAGAAAACAGAGATACTTATGAAGGTGGAAAGAGAGTTTGGTAGCACTTTAGAAAGGTGACAGCTGTTATAAATGACATGTCAGATGCTGCTGCCTCTTCTCTGTCCTCTGGACAGCAATGTTCCCCATCCAGCTGTGTTTTAATGGTGGCACTGCCAAAGCCAGATTTGCAGAGTTTGCAGCCAGACGATCGTATATACTGAGTAACAAAATGAATTGAAATAAAGCATCCACTTCCAATTTCAAAAGTATTAATGCAAGTCCTTTTCATGTGGAATTCAATCCTGGTATACAGAACTGAGCAGTGCTAACTCTTCAATATGCAGTTTTTCCTCCCAAGTATTTGTCTGCAGCCCCTTCACTTATGCAGTTTGGCTTGCCACACTGCTATCATAACAAAGGTTCATTTAAAGATATTATCCTTTTAGTATCTGCAAATGATTGAAATCCATGGTAGTCTAGATAGGTTGTCTGGAGTTGTCTGAAATTACAAAAATCCATCATAGGCCATTACATAACCTTGTTTTGAAAGCAAAAAGAAATTAGAAGCAGAGAGGTTGGCTGGTATAAAACGGATAGGTTAAAACAATTGTGATAGAGAGTATTTAAAGCAATTGAAGTCATGCAATGATTACAACAACAAGAAAAATGGGAGGAAATATTTGTAGATGAAGTCACCGAAATGTGTTTTAAGTAACGTTTATGGAATGTGGTTGTTAGCTTTCGTGGTGTTTATCTGAGGGTCGCTGAACAGAGACAGAGGAGAAATGAGTGGGAAGAGCTAATGTCATCATGGCTGTCATTCTAGTGTATCCCAGGGGGATCCATCATCGCACTGACACGCTTCCAATATAAACCTCTTAGCTCTGGTGCTGAGCCTGGATTTTGGTGTGAAAAACTCACCTGGGAGCCCTCATTTTCTGAGTTACAGCTCTGGAGCACATTCACTATCTGAATAGCTTAGATTATAGGAATGCCAAAGGTACCAGCAACTAAGATCTTGAGATTTTGTTGTTGTTGTTGTTTGTTTGTTTTTCTAAAATAGAGCTCAAAATCTAAACAGCTTCAAGGCTGCCTCTTGCGATTTGAAACCTTGGTCTTCCAGGATTCAGTATTCCTTAAACTTCAAATATATGTAGCAGTTTAAGAAGGCAAACAGAGCCAAACACCTTCAAGTCTGCAGTCAAGATAATTTTGTTTTGATACTGCCAAAATGTAACATTTAGATTGTGGGATTTTTTATATTTTCTCTTCCAAAACCAACTTCAGATTTCCTATTTTTCCTTCTGAGGTGGTATTAATTCCTTTCCCTTCTTCATTCCATCACTCCCCAATTTCCATCCTAAAGAAAATCATGACTATGAAAAGCTCCATCATTCAGCAATGTGGGAAGAGTGGAATCATGAAAGGTGCAGTAAACACGTTGCAGAAATGAGCTGAAGGAATCTGAATTACTTGGAAATGGGATCTAAGCCATGAACAAACTTCTATATAATGGAAGGAGAAGTAGGCTGGGCAATGACCAGTCAGCTTAAATATACTCTTTTTTCCCAGAAGTATGATACATTTTCTTCATGCTCTGCTCTGTAATGGATAAAATTTAAGCCACCATGATCTCCACATCAAGCCTACATCTGGAGAACTTTAGAAGTCTTGCCAGTTACTCTGGATGTTACTGTTTCAATAAGTGGAGATCTGCAACATGTTTGTTAAATTTCTGTTTGTTTCTGTCTAATTTATGAGGGAGCCAAAAGAGTTATGCAAATTTAGAAGGAGACTGAATAGAATATTTACCTAAATTAGAATATTTACCTAAATCAATAGAGTATTTACCTAATTAGCTAACTGTCCTACAGAAAACCTAAAACAATGTAAAATACAGACAGACCAGATCAGGCCCAAAGCTACTTCTAGACGATCAAAACTCAGGTGGAGGTTTGAAGTAGTCAGTGTTCGAAGTGGTCTTGGTATGAGACACACACTGTGGGAAAGGAGATAGTTCTTGTAAATGTAAGTTAGCTGAATTTATTTCAGATTTATTCTGCACAGTACTGGTAGTAAAAATGTAGGAAAACTTGATACTGTGCTTCTGAGGACCTGAACCACTGCCTGTTTCTGAATATCTTTTAAGTGTTCAAGCTGTCTGAAATCTGTGCATCCAGCTTTTGCAAATAGGCCTGTCTCTCCAATAGGCCTCTCTTAGTGATCCACATGAAAATCCTGACTCCAACTGTCCCTGTTTGGAGGCCATTCCCATGCTAAATCTGAATGTTGCTGCACGATCTTGCCCACAGAGGCAGACAGACTTGTCTGTGCTGCTGGTAGTTGGCACATTTGAAGTTTCCAGGAGCTCTGCCTGTGCTCTGAGGGAGCAGCCAGCCTGTTCTCAAACTGCCTTCAGGGTCATGCTGAGGAAACACCCTCTTGGAAGCTGCTTGGCTTGTTGTTCCATAGGTCTAAAGTAAATGTCATTGTCTGAAAGTGTCTCATTCCTCTTTGTGTATGCAAAGACCATGGGAACACTTACAATTCAATCTCCTTCAGATACCACGCACAAAACCAGAGGAAATAACAATGTTTGTGTCTTTCAAGAAAATCCACAGTGTCCAGATTTCTTTGGCAGACATTCCCACTTTGTTTTTCCAGGCTGAGAATCATGGAAGTACCCTTTCCACCTCTTTCCACTTCCCTGTGCCTGCCAAGTTCAAGGCTGATGACACTTGGACTCACAAAGAAAAAAATCAGAAGTGAGTGGAAAAACACTTCCAGCTGACCCAAGGAGGAACTGCGTCCTCTACCTGCTACAGTCTTCCTCCACATGTTTTACCTTATTTCTGCAGGTTAAGTAAGTCACTGCATTCTTCTGCCATTTAATTATCTCCTGTTTTCTCTGTGTGCACAGCAAATCTCCAATGCTTGTGGGACTGTTCCAAGTTCAATAAAATTTTATTTTCTGAGGGTCATAAGATTCCTTGAACTCCAGTCAAGATCTGGAGCCAGAGGGGGTCTCAGTTTTCATAAAATCAAAGCTCTGCCACAGACAAGTGACACATGTAGCCCATTAATTAAGTTCTCAATCTGAAAGTGTTATTTTCTATGTGGGAAAAGTCAGCTTAACTGACTATAAACTGTTGCTGAAATTTTAGCTGGAATTATGCACACATAGTCCTGGCTGGTGTAAGCAGAAAGTATTTGCACAGACATTCATTGTCCTGACCTACAGACAGAGTTCAAACAAACACTGATGGGAAAATTAAATTAGGAGTACAGGATATTGTCCCTCATTCTCTGCATTCAAGCTACTCAGATGGCAGAATCTGAAATTTATATGGCATTGTAATTGGTCATGAACAAAGTCAAAATGATTCCAGGGTTTGATCTGAACAGATTTTATACATGAATATTTAACATTAATAAAGCTTGTCAGAAGGAGAACTCTGAACGTCGAAACTTTGCACTCATTTGCAAAACAAGGAAAGAACCAGGGGTGAACAGTGAAAGCTTATGCAGAGTGTCCTATTTAACATTCTTCATCTGCTACTCAGTATTGTGCCATGGTAATACAGAAAACAGCTGAAGGTTTTACTTATTCACTAATATTATGGATGAATACTTTTCTCTTTAATTCTTGTATCTGTATCTGCCTGCATGCATAAAGTTAAATTAGATATGGCAAAGGAATATAGCAATATGAACAAAGTTTTTAGTCTATGTGGCTAAACTGAAAAGTAGGGAAGAAAAAGTCATTCTGGAAAACATGGTACTGGTAATAAAATTAGAAATGAGGGTTAACCAAAGTAGTTATTTTGACACAGCTATCTGTATTTTATTTGGTGTTTGGTTCAAAAACTTGTTTTGGGTCATATTTAGATACATATAAATTTCAAATTTCTAAAAAGAAAGAATATAAACATTTCAATTTTAAAATATGTAAATGAAACATGCATCAGACACCCAATTAACACCTACTCCCTTCCAAAAATAACCAGAAGGTGTAAGTACAGTGTCCATCCCCGAGTCCAATCCCTGTCCCACCCCAACAGGATTTGCATCATCATGTTTCTCCAAATCCTCCTTTCCAGCAATACTGAAATGAAGAGTAATTCAACTTTCTTAATGTTGTCAGTCTTCATCTCAGTTTTATAGAAACCTGTGTTGAAGATGGAGCAACTACTGAAAACCTAAAGCAAATGCCAATATAAAAGCTTGTCCAGAGTCTTATGCATAGCCCAGTTTCTGTTACATACAACGTACATGTTGTTCACCATTGAAGAGATCAATGGTGAAGTGGGAATTACTGGTCTTACAGAACACAGCAACCAAGCAAGCTTTTCAGACTTTGTTCACTTAAAACATAGCATCAGTCTTCTCTCAGTAGAAACATTACTGGGCCCCACAGAAAGCATAGACCCTTCCAACCATTAGCTTTCATCCTGCCCTACCTACAGAACTGAAAGACTCCAATAAGAAGTTGATCTCTGCAGCCTCCGCTTTCTGGAATTGCATTTCTAACATTGTCTAAATTTCTTCATAAGTTCCAAAACAGAATAAGATCTTCTCCCTTGTTAGAACTACTCCTTGCTCAAGGCCTCTGTGCCCTGCAAGAAACCACACTATGTGATCTGTTACTTCTGCTGCACAGATCCCTAGCTCCAAAGTCAGCTCTTTTTCCTTGGCCTCTTAAGGAACTAATGTAAAAACAAGACCTTGATCATCTTTTGCCAGACCTGTGATCCTAAGTCACTCTACCAATTGTCTCATCCTTAGTTCATTTGCTGTTTTTTGTTGCAGGATGAATTATACATTGTTCATTGTGAGGAGAACAAGTCCAGAAATTGGAACCTGAGGCCTGGCAGAATCCAGCAACAAAGGCAGCCCTCCAACCTCTACTTTCCAAGTGGGAACCAGATATCCAAATATGGCCTTTACTTGAAGGTGACCTTACTCACCCTGTTCCAAGTTGATACTATCCAGATGCTGTTGAAATCTACAAGTATCAACCCTTAGTTTAGTCAGTCATTATCAGACTGATGGGATCCAACACTCGATTTAGCTCTCCATCTTCTCTTTCACACAAAAAGAGGATGCTGTCCTTAGGATAGGCTTCTGGACAGAGTAGCAACTGCCACAAACATTAAACCTAATGCTATGCCAAGCAGCTTTCTGGCATCAGCCTTAGCTGTCTCTCTAAATTCTCTAGGACTTACCAGGTAATTTGGGTCTGTGTCCTCTTCTACCGTGAACTCTAACTGTGTAACTGCCAGATGCATTATTTGTAGTCCTATCATACCTTAATCACAGACAGTTGATTGCTGAAAAATCACCCATACATGAAAGACAAAAGGCTGGTAGGATTTAGCAATAAATTTGTATTTAAAATGTCTGCTTTCTTAAAACGTGACCCTTCACCCAACCCGTATCTTATTAATATGTAATAATAAGCCTACCTATCTCCTATTCAGCACTACAGACTATATACTGTACTATATAGACTATAGACTATAGACTGTACCCTTGCTTGCAAGCCTTACTCTGATGGACAGGTTTCATGAGTAATCTCAGTTCTCTGCCCTTTCCTTTCTTGCTCCCTTTCTTTAACCATTTACTTCATTACAGACTTACCAACTCCCATATCAGAGCCAATCATCCTTTCACAATTGAGCCCTGATTCCACCTCTGCATGACCACACATTAAAAGCAGGTCTCCCTTTAGTGGTTAGGGTTAGGATTCTGGAGGGACAACCATGACAGTCACCTTCATTACAGTTAGTCACTCCTCTTGCCTCTAGGATGCCTCATCAGATCTTCACTTCTACAAAACAAACAAACAAACAAACAAAAAACAGTAGAAGTGTTAATTCAAGATGAAGTAAGGACTGCAAGGCTGCTGTGATACAGTGATACATACAATTCCACAGATTGACTTCGTAAATCCAAACCATACATTCAGCCTTTATGCTACCTTTAACAGTTACTCTACTGTTTACCACTTCCCATCACAACTAGCCAGAAGGCATAAATTCTTGCCATCACCAGCCCTTATCCTAGACTTAACACATTAACAAGATCCTGAAGTAAATTTATGTCTGCAGCTCATCCTTTCCTAAGCCCTAACCCTAACTGTAGCTGTACGTTTCACCTGACTGCTCCAGAGCATTGAACATAATTCCAGACATAACAATAACCTTTAACTGTAACCAGTCACTTCTTTCTACCACAGAACTAATCATTTGGCAACTAAACATCAGCATACTGCTAGAAGGACAAGCTCTGAAATTAGATTTGCAGGATAGTAAAATGCCAATACTGGAGAATTATCTTCCAATGATGTTTCTTTTTTTCTGTCATTGGCAAAAATGCTTTTTTTTTCTGCTTGGAAACATATATATTTTAAAAAGTATCTGTTGTCAGTTTTAGCAGCATTTAGTTTTGAGCAGTGGATTTTAGTTTCACTGTAGCTTGTCCGTGCTTTAGCAATCCCTGGACTAACAGACAACCGTTGTTTTGTGGTTTGCCAAAGAAAAGAAAAAACATGAGGGCTTCTTCAGTATAAGGAATGCTTTGCTTTTCCAGATCTAAGCTGTATAGATATGAATTTTGATATTTATCTTTCCCTTAAATTTGTTTGTTCTAGAAGATACTTTAATTTATTCCAAAAGCATTGAATAAATGAATAAAACTGTATTCTGTTTTTTAATCTGTAAAACTGCTAAGAGCACTTACCCCTCTAATTCAGTGCTGACTGAAAACTTGTGATTCCCATTAATTTTAATAGGCATTGGAACAAATTCCAAAACAGTACCCTATAAAACTAACAGCATGAAAAAATAATGCCTCAGAATTAACATAAACACTTCTCTCTATAGATACATTTCTTCAAGAGCATTTCACTGGAGAAAATATACTCCACAGGTTTTCCTAATCATACTTCTCTTTTGGTAATGTAAGAAGTCATCCCTCAAGGGCAACGTTTTGTTCCCATTCAAATCAAAGATAAAAATTCTCTTGAGTTTCATGGGAACAAGAGTATTCTAAAAATAAAATTGTTCCTCTGATAACCTCTAGTGGATATTTTTTTATTATTTCTCAGAAAACAAACACAACAAAGATGACATTTTCATCAGTTCCATTTCTGTCCTTAGGGTGTAATTCTGTTCAGCGCAAATTCAGCTTAGAGATATGTGAAGGCACTTTATGTCTTCTCATGTAATCCTCTGGATTGCCCAGAGGCTAAACTGTCCCTTACTGGTGCTAATTTACAGCTGCTTATGGGTAGCAGGATAGCTCAGGAGCTCTCCTATAAGTAGGAAAAAATAGTTATACTGCATCTTGGTAGGGCAACTGTTTCTTGGACTCTTATGATTTCTCATTGGCCCTGGTATGCTGCCAGAAATACCAGAGAAAAGGCTGTGATTCCACTCATAATCACTGTGAATCCTTCTTGAGGATGGCAAGTAACAGAGCTGCCACAATGAAAGGTGGAACAAAGTACTAGACTTGCATCCAAGCCACACATCAGCATTCACAAAATAATTGAAATTATTAGATGTATTCGGCAATAGGGCCACCAAGGCCCCTGCGTCTGAGACTCTAGCTGTAAATTCTTTGGCTATGTACATAGTCCCAGGCTTTGTGACCCAAGTGTTCCAGGAGAGAGGGGAACATAAAAACTTTTAAAATCTTACTTTATGTAAAAACAATGAGCAATCTGTTTGTGATGAATGCTCTTTGTGTGCTGTGGCATTTTGTCTCATCTGCAGTTTACTCTTGCAGTTAAACAAGGCACTGTAGGACACTTCCTAATGTCTTTTGGAGACTTGTTTGTTATTCTGCATGAATATATAGTACCACTGTTACCTTACTGCATGGCGGCACTTAGCCAGGTGACCATGCTGGGCTCAGCAAACACCACTGGAATTGGTGCTTCACTGTTCATTCAGTTATTCAAGTGGAGTGAGAGGGAGGACCACACAAACACAATCCATGCTTATCAAAAAGCAATGTCAGCCTTTCCTAGAAGACCTTTGCAACTCTCTCTGCTCAAATAAATGCTTCCCATCAGGCTGCCTGATGGAACAGAAGCTGCCAACACCAGCACTGAGAAAGGGAAGGCTTCAAGATGTGGCTCAATTATTTCAAAATAACCTGCACAGTGATAACAATATGTGAAACCAGAGTAGTTATAGACCATATGAGAGTCATGTCTGTAACTGACACTCCCGCAAGCAACGGGGAGGCATAGAACAGAAGAAAATGAGCAAGTTTTTTTTTTTTTTTTTTTTTCCATGTTCAGTGATTTTGCATGAGAAAGGAATATTTGCTTGTATAGACACTTCACTGCTTCGTTATTCTGTTTTACTTAAGGTGGCTTGTGTTTCACAGTAGGACTTTAAGTGAAAGTAGTGTGAGAAAAAGCCACAGAGAAAGCTGCTGAAGATGCTTGGGAGAACTACCATAGGCATGGATCATGTGGGTATGGTGAGGCAGGCGAGGTATTGTGTTAAGCTTCTGAGTATGCTTGAGCTGAGCCAGATGATAAAACCTTGAGCAACTCCAGTCAAAACTGAATTGCCTGCAGTAAAGGAGAGTGCCATGCTCTCTTGGCAAACTCCATTCTGGATTCTCATCATCATCCAGTTGGAGAAGAACATGGGGAAACTCCAGAAAGAGTCCCTCTGAGTCTTCCCTCACCCAGCCTGCAAAAATTACCACATCCAGAACTTTGCCTGCCAACTCATTCAGCCACGTCTTTGTGAGACACAAACTGAGTTACTACGTTATCCAAGATTAAATTCCAATCATTATATTTATCTTCTTCTCCTCAGCTTACGTAACACTGAATCTCTAGGAATTGAAACTATGAGCTATTTATTAATACTCATCTTCAAATATGTGGAAGTTCCTGTGTTATGCTATAAATACAGCACCACTTTTTTGTTTGCTTTATTTAAAGAGCAAATAGGTAATATTTTTGCAGTTCCTAAAGTAAACTCTTGGAGCCCATTTTCAAACATCCTTTGATATGGCCTTTAAATTTGCAGCTATTATTCAGACAATTCAGATACCCATTTCAGTGAAATCCATGCATGAACCTTCTGAAAGAAGGAAAGAAAGGAAGAAGAAAAATTATTACCAGTTGGAAACATTTTCCTACGCGTAAAACAGTAGCAGCATGTTTATATTAAGCCACTGAATTTACTTGAAGCAACTGAAGTCTGAAGAGGGAATCAAATTTTTAGACACTCACAGAAGTTAAATGATAAGTATTTAATTTTAATAGTGACTAGATATTAATTTTCATAGCCATTACCGCTTTTATTTAATTTAAGGTTTATTAAAATAGCTCACAAACCATTTCAAGCATTGCTTGTACATGTACCCCAGGCACGGGTGTACTTCTAGAGCAATGTGTGTTCCTCACCAGTAGAGAGCAGCACTGGCCTAACCATTGTCTCAATTGCCGGAGGTGCTCTATTTTCCTTCTTTCTTGACCCTACAGCTAAAGCCAAAGAGAGATTCCTCCCTGCCTTTTTCAAGAGGAACGTCTGGTCTCGTTACTGGATGTTTTTCAGTGAAGTAAAATTTAAGCACATCATATCACTGGCAGGAATCTCTAATGATAAAACTGTTGCTTTGCCTGTTTTCCTTCCATGGGTACCTTTTGCCTGGGAGACCCTCTAATTAATTTCTCACGAGCACTGACAATACAGAAGGCAAATGTGAGACTGACGGGCAGATGAAGATGCTGGGTTATCAGCAGTGCTTTTTGCTTGACATTGCTTTTTCATGGACTGGCAAAGAGGGGAATCACAGAAGTTCATCAGCAGGGCCCTTGTCCCAGAAGATATTTTATCTTACCTGAAACAAAAATGATTGATGCAGGCAGGGAGAAGTAATACTGCCAAGGTGATAAGCTGCAGATTCTACACTGCTGTTCACAGAGGATAATCATAGGAGGTGGCTGGTGCTTCCTATCTGCCAGAAGGTTCACCAGCAGAGCTTACTTACTGCCATCTTCTTAAAATACAGTGAATTGCTCTAAACCCTTCTTACTTCAGCTTTTGAGAGTGACTTTTTCCAAGTCAGGCTGCTTTAATGGAATGATTGTTTTTAAATCATTCTTGCTGTCAGAATAAGTCTATTCACACTCTCTCATACCAAGAAATTCAACGCTGTAGTCAATACCTTCTAGCCAAGAAGTAGTTATGGATGGCTTTCCTAGCTTAGAAGCTGGAGTACCACTGCTTTAGCAGCTAGGCAGAACTTTGTTAAGCCTTACAGGGAGTCCAGGTCTGCCAACAGAATGAGAGATAACAAATAAAGATTATAATCAATTTCTCCCACCAGGTAGAGCTGTAACCTTTGACGTAACATCATTCCTCCTACTTCATTGTACTTCTCTTATGAGCCACAAGTTAATTTCCTTCACCCTTTTAAAAACTTAGTTATGTGCTCCAAGTCTTCAGTTTACCAAAGATTTCCATTCCCAAGACTTAAAGGTCTACCAGGAGTTCAACCTTTTTGTATTCTTACCTGGTAAGTGAATGCATCTGGCTAATTAGTGAGGGATTCAACTTCAGAGTTGCCTGCTTTGTCCTAGTTAATGCTGGGCCATGTCATTCTGTCACTTTTAATGTGGCATACTATTTTCGATTGATAAGGTATAAGATCCCTTAAACTTGTTGCATGCAACATCTTCTTCATGGGCACTGAACATTGCTTCTGTCACCTTGCAATGAAATTGATCTTTCATGGATTTTTTTTGTAGATTCTGAGTTGGTTTTTGTTTGTATTGTTGCTGTTGTTTGCTGTGGTGGTTTTGTTTGTTTGGGGGAGAGAGGATATCAATTATTCCTTAAGAAAATAAAAGAGAAGTGTAACAAATCAGAAATTCCTGCCAGTAATTTTTTTGCTAAGAAATATGTGATCTTAACTTGTATGCTCCAATCTACATCATTGTGCCTACACACATTTTTGGCTAGCTTTCCTCCTCTTCAGCCTATGTGCCTCTTTTCTTTCATAAGCAGGAAAGAACAAAAATAATTCATGGCAGTTAGGGTTTTCAGATATGAAGAGCATTAAATTAGACCAAAGCTAAACATTTTTGGAAACCATACCAAATTGTGTACAAATATGCCAGCTATTTTTCTTATGGAGTACCAATGGGCAAACTAGGAACTATACAGAATCTAAATTCATAACTATTTACTGCAGAATAGTTTAGGGAATTAGTCACCTTATGTACAAATAAATAAGGTTTCAGTTCTAGGTGGGTCAGAACACTCCTAGAGAATGAAATATGGAAAAAAGACCAACTTCACATGAGCCAATGTACTTTGTAAGGGTGCTATATGGCAAGTTATTGCTATTCAAAGCAATCCAAAGCAAACAATAACATAAGTCAAACCCACAGTAGTTGAAGGCAAACATTTAGTGCATGCAGCCTTGTTGCAGTAGTACATTATAGTAGTTTGTGGCGTGAGTACCAAGTGTAATTTTAAAACAGGGTTAGGTATTATTTCTGCATAAAGGAATATGATAGAGTATTTTACCATGGGGAAGAAGTGTAATGGACATAACTTTATAGCGGATACACGTTACTGAGGCCCTCCAGGTACCTATGGGGGGAATTAGCACAGACAGTATAGCCCAGCCTGTCTGAGCATTGGCAATTCCTGGTTTCTCTTGCTGGTCTTTTAGACTGTGGCCAATGATGGCTAATTGCCAGAGCCCTGTGTACCTCTAAAGAACCCTGGTAAGTGTTGTCTCAACATCAATGATATGGACAGCACTAATGTACCTCAAAGGCTTTTTTTTCAAATGCCCCATCTCTCCTTCTCACATTTTGATCTGTGTCAAGTGTAGGCCCACTTTGCACTTTCTGTAGCCTCTTAAGAGTAATCCTAACAAACCATGATAGATGGTACGCTGTAAGTTATGCATCTTCTCAGGCCCACTTAGGCCAGTGATCTCTCCTCAGAGAAATAATAAAGAGCTGGGAAGAGCTATAAATGGCTTCAGGGAAGTTATTGAAACTGTCAGCAGCTAATACACATTCTTAGGTCTGTTTGGTTTTTGTGAAGATAAAGCCATACCTACTCAGCAATTTCCAATGCACTGATTAGTCTGCAGTGCTAGCAATTCCTCTTGCTCTGTCAAAATAACAGTATCCTGTATTTGAAGAGCTGTTTTCTGTGTAGAAAAAAGAATCTTACTCAATATGAATATTTGCAAACAATGTTTATTGCATGCAGTCTTTACAGAGAGTCTCTAGTTTGGGTGGCTATTTCTGAAGAGATTCCTTCATTGGCTTTATGTAAATACTGTCTACTCAGAGAGATGGGAGATAGGTTCTTAAAACCATAAGGAATGACATTACATTT
Source organism: Aythya ferina (assembly GCF_964211825.1). Taxonomy (NCBI): domain Eukaryota; kingdom Metazoa; phylum Chordata; class Aves; order Anseriformes; family Anatidae; genus Aythya; species Aythya ferina. The sequence goes on along the minus strand of NC_140296.1, from coordinate 118,256,550 downwards.
TTATTATTACACATCTCCCTGCTCAGTGGTGGAGTCTAGCTGAGAGGAGCGTCTGGAAATTGTATAGCCTCCCCATGGCTACGTTGTCTCAAACAAACTCTGAGGCATATTGTAATGCTTATCTGATGTTCCTCAGGATATCTGAATCCTTTTGTTTGCAACCAACAGTATTTCATCTCCTCTTTCATGACAGGCATGCAAAATATAATGGTCCTTTTTCACTAGAAAGGAAGAAAAGAATGCCACAAATTAAATATTAGGCAAGTAATCGCCCATCTTTAATGAGCAAGGACAGTTGCTCAGCAAGTATTTTGCCCTTTATTCTTTTCACAGGAATGCCTCTGCTCTTCCTTGAGGCCACCAGGCACAGCACAATTTAGGAGAAGCCTGTGATATTTCTTGGAAACAACAATCTTGCACAGAAAGGCAAATTTCTTGTATTACACATTTTCTGTCTAAATGCTTTGCTGGCTTATTAAAATGCCCAGTGAAGCTAATGAGAGAACATTTTTAGCTTGAAGGAGTAAATGATAATAGCAATTTCTTTTATTCAAAGCCATACACTTTTATAACAAACAAACAAATAAATAAATAAATCAACTCTTATTATCAAAGCCAACCCATGTGTTCATCCCAACTGCCAAGCTACAATCTGTGTTACTAAGGTGGTCATCTTTTCTTTTTTCTGTTTAATATTAATAGGGTGTTTATTCCTTTACCCTCTTTAAACTCTGCTCAATCAGCCAGTCCTTCCACTAAAGGAAATTACAGGCTGCAGGGGAATCTGGAGAAATATCTGTGTTTTAATACTAGCTGTATGTCATCCAGGATCCCACTGGAGATGACATTATTGCTTTTCAATGGCGAGAGCTGGTCACATGGGACGTGATGTTTTTATTATAATCAGCTGCAGAGAACTGGTGAGGGTGAGCTCATCTGCAGCTGAGTATGTTTGAACTTTTGTACCTTTCAGTACCTTTCTGTGAGCAGTAGAAACCCTCTCCAACTGGGATGTGTTAGTAAGTTTGGTTTCCTGTATGTGTTGAGATCTTAGAAAATGGCCACAGGAAATGAACTTTTAAAAAGAAACGAAATTGAACCACAGAGTTACTATGTTGATCATTGAAGCAAAGCAGTCTCATCCAGGTTAGGTAGGAAAGGATTATTATGGTTTAAATATCTGATTTGTTTTCCATTCACAGAATTACTGAGAAGATTTTTTGAATCTCTGTTTTATTACACAAAGCAGATTCTGCTTACATTGTAGTCTACTGTTATGCTGGGGGTCTCCTGGGACATGCTGAGCACCCTGAACGCCTATCTGCAACCTCAAGAATTGGTCTTTAGTCAAAGCCTTGATAAACACATCGCATCTGCTTCCCTGGGACAATTTCCAGATGACATGCATTTCATTGACTTTCTGTGAGGAGTAAATGGAAATCTAGTGGCACATCTGGTGCTGCCTTCAAATCGATTTACAGTAGTTAAATAGATTTGAATTGGCACTCACTCACATGGGGAACCTGTTGTGCAGCTCTTTGTTCACTTCACCCCACTGAATTGACCATTAAACAATTGCATTTACCTTAATGCAGATTTTGTTAGGAAAAAAAATGACATTTTGCACATGGCTGAGCTTTAAGGCAGTTAATGAAATTAAAGCAAAAAAAGTCGTGGCACAGTAGGAAACCTGGATAACAGGAACAATCATTTAGTCAGCACATTTCTGTTCCCACAGGAGCCAAGACTAATTATTAGGGCCAGGTTGCATCCAGAGGGATGAGGATATGGCAGCACAACAGCATTTCTCTGTACAGCTGCTCTAATCAAATTTATTTACATGTTCTACAGAAACAATGGCTTTAAAACATATTTATTCCCTGTGCAGGCTGGGAACTGTACAAAATGGAGTGATGTATTTTCTCTATCAAGTTTTCACAACCATTTGCAGTGTATGAAAAGCAGCTTTTGCTATCCAGCTTATCCAGTACCATCCATACAAGTCACCCCTGAGTAATTTTGGAAAAGGCATATCAAAGAAACAAGGAGTTTACAAAGGGAAAGGAGGAAAGCAGATCCAAGTCTGGGAATGATCTCCACAAAACAGACACTTTTCTTTATCTCTCTCTCTCTTTTTTTTTTTTTTTTTAATTTAAGTAAAAGCAATATAACATTCCACAGTCATCAAAGGATGTTCTCTTATCACAGAGAAGACTTTGGGTTAATAGCATACTTCTTGATATCTCTCTATTCTCTTTACTACACCAGATCGTAAAAGGTGAGAGAGAGTAGTTTTAGTCTAGAGCACTTTTATGAGGTAAAAGCATTATTTTGTGCTTAAGGCACTGAGCCAGATCTTCGAACATCTGGTTCAATTCCTGCCTTTTCTATAAACTTCCTGTGTGACAAAATACATTTGAACTTCAGTTCCCTATCTGTCAGGCAGGGATCATATTGTTTTCTTGTTTTACAGAGGTGGTCAGTTCATACCTGCATGGCCCAGTTCAATGAAAATGTGACTTTAAGCTGTGGAGAATTGACTCCCTTATATTCTGAATATCCAGTCCTAACTCAATCACTTTTTTCTCTAGCTTAAATGTCTCTCTCTCAATATTACCATCTTAGAATAATGCTTTCTTACTTCCAATGGCAGTTGTATGAATATATTGATTGCAAAGTTTCCTAGTGCTTAGAAAAAGAAATGTGCTGTAAAAATTGAAATGGTTTTGATTGTAAGAATTTCATGCATTAAGGTGTCTTTTGCATAAGATATAGTCCTTCCACTGTCAGTTTTGCTGTCTGCTCACAGAGCTTCTTCCCTGTTATTTTCAGTGTGAAAAAGTTCATTCAGTCTTCAAACATTATCATCTCCCATCTCTCAGATGCACAAACTCAGCTGCAACAGCATGAAAGACAAGAACTGAGTAAATGGTGGTTGCAGCCTGATCTTGGCCAGAATGCTGTTAAGATTTTACCTCTGCAGCACCTTTCGTGTTCATGGAAAGGCACTGACCTGCTGCTTGTGCCTAACTGGAATGCTGGCCACTAGCCAGCAGCAGAGCAAAAAGTCAAGTTGTGAAACAGGAGAAATATTTGAGTCAACTCCTGAAATAGGTGGAGCAGTCACAGGGAACTAACTCTACTTACCATCCATTGAGTTACATTTTTCCTTTCAACAATTTTATTGTTTCTGTGGCTTCCTGACTATTTTCCAGCAAGATTGCAGTCTCAGCCTCCAAAGTGCTGGGAAGATCAGCCCTATCTAAAAGTGGTCTATGAACTGACAAGTTTCTATGATGGCTACTTTTCTGTAAGAGGACAGATTGTTTGGAGCAAATGCTGCATACATCTGCTTTATGGTGACTGTTTATGTCCTGAGTTTATTGAGAAAAATGTTTTACATTGCTAACCAGGACCATTATTTTCAGAAATAAGTATGCTCATTATCTGGTCCTGTGCCTACAGTACTGTTAATCTTTTCTTTTAAAGTTTTACTGAGGAACCAGACACCATACTCTCAAAAGTACAGATTCAGGTGTTGTGATCAATGACCATTTTATATTGCAGTATTTCTTTAAATTCTGCTGGTCCTGTTACTGCCTCCTCTTAAGTGAAGTGACTTTTTTTTTTTCCTGTAGTGCAGGATTTTTTTCACAGCAATACAGGGCTTAGGAATTGTGTGGAACACTAAGCAAATGGTGTCAGTATCCTCCCTGTGGAGAAAAAAAAAAAAAGGAAAGCAAGTGAGCAGGCTTTTGAGGAAAGTTTCAGCGTTTCATTCCAGGATACTTACTCACAGCAATGCACATTCCATAAGGAAGCCTGTTCCTGATAAACACAGAACGCATCCTGCTTTCTCCTGAACAAACATTTTCTAGTAATTTAAAGGTGAATATTTGAACTGATGAAATGATAAGCTAGGTGTCTTGAAAGAACATGAGTCATTAGGATCTCAAATGCAAAACTGCTCACTCTTTTTCTAGACACATGCCAGATGTTGTGGGGTTCCTCAGAACCTCTCTCATGGGTACCCCAAAGTCCTTTCTGACACAAGGAACTCTGAAGGCTTTTTCCAGGATTCTGCTTAGCCCTGAGAAAGTAGCCATTAATATTTTTGGGGGGATTCGTCAGGTATGCAAATCAATGCCTGGTTCCAGAAAGCAGAACATGAAGAAAACTTAATAAAGCGGGAGCACCAAGGACTGGGAATGTTTGAACATCCCCAGTGCTTGTTCAGTGGAATACAGGAGTCCCTTATCACCAGGCTCCAGAAGTGCTTAGTGTGATAAATGAGGTCTCAACTCAATCTGAATTTTGTAATATTTATAAAACAAGTATTTCTAAAAGGTATAAAAGGCAAGTAAACAGTGCTGGGAGTCTTCGCTCCACCAACACACACACACGAACATCAAACTTTCTTAATATACAGAACATGGCTTTACATACTAAACCTGAGTATGCCTATACATACGTACAATCAGGAAAGGTAACAAACAATCCTTTATGTTCCATGACTTAAAAGGAATGGAAAATGGAGACTGTTCTTGATTACTAACAAGTCTCCATTTTCCATTCCTTTTGAACAATGTCTCGCTTTAAGTTGTCAAGCAACTCGGTCTTCAGACCTTACATATCCCATTCTTCCCGGATCGAAGAAAAGCATATCCATTTCCTTTTCAAGGCCAATAGGCCTGGGTCAAAAGGCACATCCAGGTCAACAGGGGGCGTAACAGCAAAAGCCTTCGATGGCTGTGGCAGCAGAGGGGCCCATGGTGTTGCAGTCAGATCAGTAAAGGAGCCCGCAGCTCCCTCACTGTCTGGCAAGCCACACATTTGTGATTGTGACCCCACATGGCTCTTTAAGGCCTCAGAGATTGCTCGCCAGGTGCCAAGCAATCCCACTGCAACCTTGTCGTTTTTAGTTGCAGAGTCCCACACCTTGACCTCAGTTTGATCCCATATTTCAGGCTCATAAACTGTCCAATTGTTAATAATGAGAATGAGCTGTAAGGTTACCAGGACAGTCCTTGTTCCTAAGGACGTATGATTCCCCATAACACTTAACTGCTTACCAGCAAGGGGCAGCTGTGTGCGCAGGTCAGCTTCTCTCAGCTCGAGCTTCTCTCCAGCTCCAGTGCACCTGTATCCAGCGACTTTCTGTATGAGTTTCTCTGAGCAGTTTGCTGAGTCTGGCCAAACCTATCTTCATGAGGCAATCAAAGTGCCTGTTCCCGTCCTGGTCTCCGTTCTGCCAGCCTGTTCCTCTTCACTTCTTTTTCCTGCTTCTTATTGATGTAACTTCATCATGCTGCCTTTTTTTTCTTTTTTTATCTTGAGGGCAGACTCCCCTCTTAGACCCTTCTCTCCGCAGCAGGTCTTTTCAAAACAACTTTTCATTGGTCAAACAGCTTTGAATGTAACAGCAACAGCAAACACCCAGAAACTTCCATGCCTTAATGGCTGGAGAACGAGAAACCGGAGACTGCATGGAGTCTCCTGAATCACCCTTCTTCGTTCCCTCTAAACTCTTTCATATTCCTGATGACCTCATCATTTAGAGTCTAATGTTATCTCAACCATGGGGCTTCCCAACCCCCATGGCCACATTCCCAAATCTCCCCCTTCTTTATTAATATCAACCATTTTCTCCACACGAATTACCACTCCATATATAACACCTCCGAGCAAAACAACTCAGGGTGCACCTTAGGGGCGTCTGCTCCGCAGCCGGTCCCGCAGCCAAGCGGAGTGTCTCCTGCCTGGCTCACAAAGATGACAAAATGACTCAGAAAGCTGATTCCTCAATCAGTAAGGCTGTAAAGTAGGCATGTTTACTCAGTTCTGGGCGGCGGGGGGTGGGGGTGTAGTCCCACCAAAGTCGTGCACGCCTAACGTGGCAACTTGCTCTGGTTATATCTAGTAAAGAGTTACATATACATGATGTTTCCCAATACTCCTACACATATGCGTAACCTGTCCCTTTGTGAACAGTCCTCCTTATCTCAGACCCCTTGGTTAAAGTCGAAACCATGAGGTTGTTTTGATCTGGTTCTCGGGGTCCAAGGGGCTCCTGTTATCTGGAGGTCTAAGCGCAGCACAGGCACAGCTCATCACAAACGTAGCACATATTCATTCTTAATCGATCGCTCTCTAATTTCTAATTCCATGTTTCAGCTGCAGCATACTTGCTCTCTTCCGGATCCATGGGTATTCTACTATTAATATTAATGTTCAAAGCCTGACAGACCCAGTCCTCCAAATATCGGCCAAAATACATGGGGTCTTAAGGGTTCTTTGGGTCACTCTATCATATAATACTGGACCATTTTTAATTTACTCTTTCATTTTCTGGGGCCCCTATCGTTCCAGTTTCTAATCATTATTCCTAATGGACTTTCTGGTGGTATGTCTGGTAATTTGCTCCCTTTCTTCTGGTCCTTGGTCTTTAATTCTGTCTGACCCATCTAGGGATTTTACTAGGGCAATTCCCATGGCCCTTGGTTACCTTAGCAAGAGTGACTTGCAGGGGGTTTAGGACCTATCACCCACCCACGAATCCTGTAGGAATCGCTTCAGTCCTTCACCGGCCAAGTCCCTCGCGGGAGGTTGGAACCGCGGTTAGAAGACCTCCACGCTCACTTCAGAACTAAGTTCCAGCTCAGTCACACGCTTACACACACGGGCAACCAAACGGTATACTCCTTAAACACTTACAACTCCATCATCTTCGTTCGGATCTTCGCGCGCAGAATTACGGGCAAAATACAGTGCTGCAGCCGGCAAGGGAGCTCATAAAAAAAAAAAAAAAAATCAAGATCTTTGCTTACCTGTATTCAGGTTCAAGATGGCATTAGTCCTGACCTGCCTTGAACAGGAGCCACCAAATGGTGGGGCGCCTCTCCTAGATCAAATCAGAATTCAGGAACCAAAGCCATCCTAGATGAGCCCCCAACTGTTATAAATGGCTCAGTCTTCAAAATAGGACTACAATCAAAGTTTACAATTTATTAAAGGAATAGAGGTAAGCAAACAGCACTGGGTGCACTGGGAGTCTCTGCTCCACCAATACGCACACCAGTTACATCAAGCAGCTGATTTTTATGCTCCTAGGCTAATACATATTCATTACTACTTCTAAAAAAGCAGGGTTATTATAATTAGTTTCTGGAATCCAAACCCTCCTACTGGAGCATGCATATCAGTCTCCGGTGGTCCCTCTGGGGGTCTCTCGTGCTGAAGGCTCATAGTCTTCCTCCCTCTTGTCCTTCTCCTTTGTCCATCTTGGCCATATGTCGGAGACTTGTGCAGCGTCCCCTGCAAGCTTTGTCTTTTAGTTGTTCTTCAGCTCTCCGCGTCTCCTTAAGCTCCTGGCCAGACAGCAGAGACTTGCATAGTGTCCCATGCAATAGTCATAATAGTTAGCAGTTCTTCTGAACCCCCCAGATATCAGAGACTTCAAGGAAAAGCCTACAACTACATTTCCCTTCAAGCTCTCTATTGACAGGAATTGCTAAAACATTCCTTTGCAAGATACAAGAGCTACATACATTAACCACTCTGTTTTTCTTAGACTTGTGGTTATACAAGGGTCTGTAGGACAGAAGGTCACATTCATCATACCCTGTGGCCCTAGCATTGTTCCATACTGACACGAATCAGATGAACATATCTCACACTACCGTCACTGTTGAAGACAGGGAAAAACTTCTGAGCTCTCCCATAGGATTGTCTGAGGGCTCCTCAGAGAAGGCAGCGTTCCCGATCCCCCGGCCAGTATCTTCTTCTTGCATCCCCCCAGGGATAACTGTACCTACTGCTTACCTAAAGTGCCTGTAAATCAATGCACGGAGCATGGGAAATGAACAGGATGAGCTCGAGATCTGTGTTCGGTCACAGGGCCACGATCTCATTGCGATCACTGAGATGTGGTGGGACAGCTCACATGACTGGAACACAGTCATAGAGGGCTCTGTCCTCTTTAGAAGAGACAGGCTGGCAAATTGAGGGGCTGGGGTTGCCCTTTATGTGAGGGAGCAATTAGAGTGTACGCAGCTCCAGCTGGGGGAGGGTGATTGACAGGTGGAAAGCTTGCCAGTAACAATTAAGTGGTGGGCTGGTAGGGGAGACACTGTGGTGGGGGGCTATTACAGGTCTCCAGGTGACAGATGTGATCACTGAACCTCTCTCTATCATCTTGGGAAGGTCCTGGAGAACACGTGAGGTGCCTGAAGACAGGAGGAAAGACAGTGCCATTTGGATTTTCAAGAAGGGCAGGAAAAAAAAATAAAATCTGGGAACAACAGGTCAGTAAGTCTAACCTCTGTCAATGGATAGCAATTGGAGCAGCTTCCTTGGGATGCGACTGGTCCCCAGTCCTGGTGACCAGTCCTGGCGACCAGGAGTCCTCGAGCTCCCAAACAGAAATTCACTGTGGGACCCATGAACACTTACCTGCTTGTTTCTGAATTTGAGTCGCTGCCAAACAACTTTACGGGGCAGTAGCATCACCAGGATTTTCCTGTTTTGAGTGTTCACCCCTGATGTTACCAGTTCATAGTGTCTCCAAAGCTATATCGTAGAAGTGGTAGAAAACATGAAGAAAAAGCAGCCTACTCAGTTACACTGAGTCCATTTCAGCAGAGCAGTAGAAAAGCACCCTAAGTAGCCTGAATCTCAAACTCTCTGGGAGTGGCAGTTCTTCCTATAACTCCTCATGCTTCCTATATAGCAAAGGTCAAATGATCCCCACCTGGCAGATTTCACTTCACATGTGTGGAGTCATGAGACCTTGTGGAATAGGCTCATCAACCTGGCTTCTATGTTTTAGGTTCAATTGCTCCTTATCGCTAATAGAAATAGGCTGACAAGGGGCTTAGTGGTTAGAGTTGACCTAATTAATTAATTACAAAAGGCATATAAGGGTCATATTTCTGCTAGTCATTCTGTGAGGAAAATTAGTACAGAGTCTGTTAAAATAAGAGAAATCAACTTAAATAAAAGAAATAAATATAAGGAAAAAGAAAATGACCTAAAAGGCAAATTTGCAGTCATAGATTTTCATCTGTCTAGTCACGACAGATAAAGAATACAGCAATCAGAAAGACTTTACTTGACATTAATGTTTTTTAAATTTGCTTCTCTGACATCTCTTCTTTATGCCGGACTTTTCAAAATCTAGTGCCATGACCTCCGACTGCAGTATTTCCTTTGGCTGCATATAAACTATCACGTATAAGTGCCAGGATCCGGATCCTCACTCCCTTTTCAGGTCAAGGGCCGGGCTGAAAGTTTAGGCTTTAATTTGGTTACATGACTACATTGCTGTCGTCGTGGTTTTCCCCAGCCGGCAGCTAAGCACCACACAGCCGTTTGCTCGCCCTCCCCCGTCCTTCTCTGGGATTGTTCAGCCTGGAAAAGAGGAGGCTCAGGGGTGACCTTATCGCTCTCTACAGGTACCTTAAAGGAGGCTGTAGCGAGGTGGAGGTTGGTCTATTTTCCCACGTGCCTGGTGACAGGACGAGGAGAAATGGCCTAAAGGTGTGCCAGGGGAGGTTTGGGTTGGATCTTAGGAAGAACTTCTTTACCGAAAGGGCTGTTAGGCATTGGAAGGGGCTGCCCAGGGAAGTGGTTGAGCCTCCGTCCCTGGGTGTCTTTAAAAGACATTCAGATGTAGAGCTCAGTGATGTGGTTTAGTGGAGGACTGGTTAGTGTTAGGTCAGAGGTTGGACTCGGTGATCTTGGAGGTCTCTTCCAACCTAGATAATTCTGTGTTTCTGTTGCAGTCTCCCAGCTCAGAGCCAACCACCTATTAGTCTGGCGCAACGGATTTGTGTGTTCCTTGCACTAGCTGTTCCTTCCCCTCCTCTTCACATACAAGGACACGCGTCTCTTTCACGCTCCTTCAGGAGTAAACAAGCCAGGGGAGATTAAAGCCTCTTTCTTCAGGTCAGTAAGATCCCTGCCTTTGGCCCTAACAACTCAAGTGTCTTCTGGACGGTGTTGCTTCTGGGTAGGATAATTTCATTTCCCTTTTGAAGACTTACAAGGATGTAGTAACAAAAGCAAAGGCGTAAAACGGTCCCTGAGGCACAGGCTACTTTTCAGCCTGCAGCAGACTATAGGTATGATATCATCCTTTGATATCATACCTATATCAATATATCATGTTATCACATCAGGAAACGTAGAAAATTGCCTGTTGCTTCTTGGATTTAAAGTTTTCCCTTAAAATGTGTATGCAAAGGTGTAATCAGCTGTTTGAGTACAATTCTCACGTATACATGAATATTTTCCTCTCCCCTTCCCAACTTGGAGCGCAACAGTTTTCATCATACTGTTATAAATTCCGAGTCAACTTAGCTTTATGAGATTTATTTATGGGGTTAATAAAAGGCAAGTAAAGAGTGCTGGGCGCACAGGGAGTCTGGGCTCCTCCAACACGCACACACGTTACATCAGGCGGCAGCTTTTTCTGCTCCTAGGCTAATACATGTTCATTACTACTTCTAGAAAAGGCAGGGTTATTATAATTAGTTCCCGGATTCCAAGCCCTCCCACTGGCGCATGCGTATCAGTCCCCGGTGGTCCCTCTGGGGGTCTCTCGTGCTGAAGGCTCATAGTCTTCCTCCTAGGCTTTGTCCTTGTCTTTCTCCTTTGTCCATCTTGGCTGGATATCAGGCATTGCCTCTAACTCTATACAAGAAAGAGAGAGAAGCACACCTTTCTACTCTGTCAGCTACTGGCAGACCTAGAGAGGAAAAAATAAATAAATAAATAAATAAAATTTTAATTAAAAAGTAACGTTGTTTTAAGGCATTTCACCAAATATGTAATATTTGGGAGAAACCAGACAACAAATGAAAGGGAAGAAGAAACAGTAGAAGGTACTCACATGGCCTTAATTTACATGGCAATGAACAACAACGACAACCTGCAATGATTTACAAGTGCCTTCCACCATTCACCCTTGAGACAGAAAACTGGGATTCCCGTATGATGTTAGGAGAGTGCAATCCCTCTCAAAATACAAGAGCCTGGCAGACGCTACTGAGTACTGAAAATGTTAAGGCTAGGCAGCACCAAACTCAGAGAAGGGAGGCTGAGTCTCCCTGGCTGTTCACGTAACAGACAAGAGCCTCAGCTTTTAGCCCTAAACAACGATTCGTAGTGCCAGGCGGGGAACTAGTTCTTCTTCAGACAGGGACCATTTCAGCATCTTTAAAGCTACAGAAAGGCTTGAAGGCTCTGTGGAATCATGTTCCTGGTACAAAAATCTGGGGACCAGGACTGGGCAAGTGGGGTGCAAGTGTGTTGGGGAGCAAGCTCTCTGGGCTGATTACCAGGGCTTTAAACTAGGTTTGATGGGGGAAGGGAGGGGAGCTAAAGGTGACAGAGGAGGGCTGGGGGAAGTCCTCACTACTGTTATAAATGGCTCAGTCTTCAAAATAGGACTATAATCAACAAACGATCCATGTGTGAGTTTCTTGTAAGAATAGTTATGTCTTGAAATAGGCTATAAAAATGTAAGTTATGAATAGTAAACAATATTTAGCAGTCTTTTAGATACAGAAGTGATTTATCACAGGCAGTTAGATCAATCTGAAGTTATGCAAGTGAAACCTGTTAGTTAATAATTCTGTAACAGGTGCCTATGTGTTTCTCTCTAGAATCACATTCTGTCCGACAGGACGTACTGTGTGAGATGGTGGTAGGCAGCTTTGGAGTTTTTGTTCTGCTCTTATTTACATCTTACTGCTCCATAGATGAGCAGCCTTCAACTGCTAACTTCATGAGTGATGAATGAGTTAAAGTCCAATTGTAAGGGGAGATATTTTTGCTGAGCTCATAATCTGTCTGCTTCAAAATTACTTCAATTTGTGATCCCCTTTTGGCAAGTATTCTTGTCACTAGTCTCAAATAAGGTCTTGCTAATGAATGTAAGAAAGAAATTTTGATGTGTCTACTGAAATTCTCTTCTACTTGTAACAAGCATGTTGCATTCATAAGCAACAAAGGAGTAATACCGTGCTTCTGTGGTATTGGGACAGTTTATTTTCCTTTTTATGTGATGGTTTGCTTTCCCATTTTGTGATCAAACAATTTACCCTGCTGTGTTTGTGCTCACCTTCTCTGAAGACCTTCATATGCAAGTATCAATGGGCCCTGTATTCTACATGTATTTAAGCCTCCATCACTGCTTTTCTGTGAATTTCCAGTAGAAAGTACTGCTTTTATTAAAGCTGCCTTTTACTGCCCCTTCGTTGATATGTAATGCTCTAACCTTTTATCCAGGCTTTCTCAGGAATATTTGAAATTTTCCCTTTCTATTAAAAATGTGCATTTGTTAAATCTGAAACCTTTTAGGAAAGAATGCCATAGCTGAATTTAACTTCAAAAAGTATGGAAGAATTCAAAATGATGCGTGTGTGTATTACACTGAAATATTTAATATTTTTAAGTGCTCTAATGAAAACGAGACTGATACCATCAGTATGTCTGCTGCCTGAAATGATAGTTTTGTGGTTTTCTAGTTCAGATAAATGATACACACTCAGACTTTCTTTCCAGCTTTCTTTGGATTAGATTACCCCCTCCCACACCCAAAAGGCAAAAATAAAAATCTGCCTTGTGTAGTTCTATGACTTAGAAAAAAGCCCCCCTCTTTTGCTTATATTCTCAAGCTTGCATTTTTGTGTCTCATAGTCATACTTCCTTTCTATATGCTAGCTGTGTTTCTTTTCCAATTCTTATTGCAGGCATTTATTTAGGATCTGTTAAAACTGTGACTATATGTACCCTTACCTACTTTTTTTGTCTCCTGTTTTTGTTGTTGTTGTTGTTGTTTCAGTTTAACATGTGAAAAAAATATAATGATAATAATAATAATACATTTTCAAGAAATGCTAAAGGACAGAGGGAACTCCAAGGTCAAAAAGCAAGGGGGAGGAGGTGGTCTGCTGTGGAGCAGACATTCCTTGCAGCCCATAGAGGACTCCTGCTGGAGCAGGTGAATATACCTGAAGAAACTGTTGCCTGTGGAGAGACTCATCCTGGAGCACTTCTCTTTTCAAGACCCATAGACCATGGAGACCTCACACTGGAGCAGAGGACAAGTGTGAGAAGGCAGGAGTAGGAGTGAGAAAAAGCTCTGTACAGCCTATGTCTTAAAGTTCCACAAGTTCTTTAAAGAAATGCATTAGGAGAAAAAGGAAACAATTGGTTTGCTCTGTTTCTGCCCTTGGTAGTTTAGTTTAACACTTCCTGGCTTTGTGTTTGGACAGACAACAAGTAATTGCTTCCTATTTGTCTTTTCAATTCCATTACTGATTTATATATTTTTAGCGTATTAACTTTCAGCACCTGTTTTCTTGGCTGAGAAGTCTTGCTTTTTTTAATCATCCCTTGTGTAGAATTTGCTTTGTACCTTACTCACTGTTGCTTTTTCTTTACCTTTTCAGTTCTGCCATCTCCTTTTTGAGTTGGGGATGTGGAATTGTTATAAATGGCTCAGTCTTCAAAATAGGACTACAATCAAAGTTTACAATTTATTAAAGGAATAGAGGTAAGCAAACAGCGCTGGGTGCACTGGGAGTCTCTGCTCCACCAATACGCACACCAGTTACATCAAGCAGCTGATTTTTATGCTCCTAGGCTAATACATATTCATTACTACTTCTAAAAAAGCAGGGTTATTATAATTAGTTTCTGGAATCCAAACCCTCCTACTGGAGCATGCATATCAGTCTCCGGTGGTGTCTCTGGGGGTCTCTCATGCTGAAGGCTCATAGTCTTCCTCCCTCTTGTCCTTCTCCTTTGTCCAACTTGGCCGTATGTCGGAGACTTGTGCAGCGTCCCCTGCAAGCTTTGTCTTTTAGTCATTCTTCAGCTCTCCGCGTCTCCTTAATCTCCTGGCCAGATATCAGAGACTTGCGTAGTGTCCCATGCAATAGTCATAATAGTTAGCAGTTCTTCTGAACCCCCCAGATATCAGAGACTTCAAGGAAAAGCCTACAACTACATTTCCCTTCAAGCTCTCTATTGACAGGAATTGCTAAAACATTCCTTTGCAAGATACAAGAGCTACATACATTAACCACTCTGTTTTTCTTAGACTTGTGGTTATACAAGGGTCTGTAGGACAGAAGGTCACATTCATCATACCGTGCGGCCCTAGCACTGTTCCATACTGACACCAATCAGATGAACATATCTCACACAATCCCCATGTCCACATTCCCAAATCTCCCCCTTCTTTATTAATATCAACCATTTTCTCGACACGAATTACCACTCCATATATAACGTTAGTGAACAGTTAAAGGAACAACATGGACTGGTTATAGGGCAAGCCATTGTTTAGGAACCACCCTCAAATACTGGCTTTTGGAAATCCATATCTTTCATTAGACTACCCACTGTAGAAAACATTTTTAATATGCAAACAAGTCTGCCTTTTTTTAAATTTTATTTTGGTAGCTGTATCAGCTGGTCTAGAAAGCGATACAGCCTTCATACAGCCTTAGGCCATTGTAGCTATAGCAACACTGCTACATTTTAATGATGTTGTGGTTTCTCTAGACAAAAAAAAAAAAAAGAGCATAAAGGATCCGCTTGTGTAATTTACTGTTATCACCAGCAACTTCAGGAGAGCTTTAATGATTTTCATGAAATCAGAATCAGATCTGTGTGGTACATCGTCCTTCTTTGTGGTGACTGTCAAGTCTGGTGCAAAAAAAAAAAAAAGGAGAGAATTTCATGAATAGCTTTCAGAGCAATGGTCCAGATAACCAAATAGATTTGAAAGAGTAAGAGTGGAGATTACACTTATGTGTAAAACATGTAAAAGGAAAAACTCAGTAGCAATTGAAAGAGTGGATCTAATAATAAAGTCTTATAGCAAATACTGTAAACAAGCAGGACTTCTACAGCTGAAACTTAGAGCAGAGAACTTCATAGCAAATATGGGTCAAATTACCAGATGCTTCCTGATAACATAGGAGGCACTCTGTGCCTGCTTGCAATTCCTCACTTAGATAATGCATAGGAAACAAAATGATCTAAACTCCCAAGGCACTTGACCCTGTGTGCAGTTATCTAGGAACAAAATTATGTACAAAATACAGAGATATTATCTGGGTCTTGTGTATATCATGATTCCATAGCAATGGAATTTGCTGAAGAATTGTGGTCTTGACTCTTGCTTATTATTAGATACTAAATGAAAGGGTATGAGAAGGATTTGGGAAGCCCTCAGGGAAGTCTGTGTGGTGAGCATTTTGCAAACATCTAGCAAATGACAGTCCTGTCCCTAAGGGAACACAGTCTACAGAATGAGAAGATACACCAGAAAGTGTAAATGCCAATAGTAGTTGCAATAGCTGGGATTATTTAAAAAAAAAAAAAAAAAAAGAAAAAAAAAAAAGGATTGTGGTGGTGCTTATAAAGTGGATTTCTTTCTGGTCTGCATGGGTGTTAAAGAATCTTTGACAGTGCCATCCAAGTACCATCATCATACTGAACTATGTTTTTAATATTAGCCATGAGAAGGATGAGCTACCCTTCGTCTGGAGGGAGGTAAATTTGGAAAGGAAAAACATTCGTTTAGAAACAGCATGATTAACCATGTCACTGCAGAGCAATTCTCTAACTGCCTTCCAGCCATAATCATCTCACAATCCCAAACTGCCTTCCCTACCATTACAGGTCTGAGAAAACCCCTCTGCTGAGAAGACCCTCTGATCTTTGCCTAGTTGCCAGAATTTCCAACTTTTACCATGTAAGTGGAAATATTGTCACTGACAGTAGCTGAATGTGAAGCATTGTAGAAAAGGCTTAAAATTAATTTATAATGGCTATGAAACTGAAGAGTGTCTTTGAACTGAGTTAATGCTCAATATGTTTTTTTAGAATCCCTTAATTTTTAAAATATTAATGAAACAGCTGTGAGATATCTTGTGCTATTCCAGAACATCTTCATGCATGAGTTCATAGATACACATCAAGTGTGAATATACTGATTTTTGACTAATCATGGATACGAATATTAGTTAACAGAACCGAAATTTGGTGACATAGGTCACATTCCAGAATCCTGTAAATAAGTCAGCTATGCTCTGATGGCATTTTACCTGGGGAGAAAAAAAAAAAAAAAAAAAAAAAAAGGTGCTTTATACAATTTTTCCTTAAGGTAATGCACAAAATACAAATTACACATATACTGTTTTATAGTCCTAGACATACCTCCATAGCATTTCACATGGCCATGAGTTCCCTCACATGGCTGTGGAAGCTAAGCAGTACACAGTTCCTGTAGGGAAGTACTGTGAGACCACAGCTAAGAGTCAAAATTAATAAGTTTCGTCAGTTTTAATGTGTGTATTTGTAGGTACTATTTTCTTTTTTTCTTGTGCATATAACTGCCCAACCAAACAGTTGCTTTCAATTAATAGCTGATCAGATTTTATGTTCAATTTAAATCCAACATCTTTAAATAGCTCTAACATAGAGTTCAAATTGCAACAGCCAGCAAGCAGTTCTCACTAAGACTCGTTCACACTAACTCACACATAATATTTTGGGATGCTAACAGAGACTGAGAGCATTCCTTTCTCATTCTATTTCAGTTTTGACGTCTGTTTGTTTGTTACCTTGTGCATTGCCTGGCCTCCGTTTGGAAACAGACTACAGAAACTACAGCCACAGCATCCCACCAATACATAAGCAGTACCTGTGCAGAAGCTTTTCACTGCCCACAGAGGGGAAGATGAAGCTAGCAGCAACCTGCATGTATGTCAAGAGCAGAAGAACAGACCAAAGTGAGCACTCTGTACTGTCACTCCAGGCAGGTGAGTTTGGCACCATGGTTTGCATGTCTTAGGGTGCTGCTGTTTACAAGGTCATGTCTTAAGGTTTCTTTCCCAATCTGCATTGTAGTTTTTCTAAGAGCTGGTCTGTAATGTGTGGAAAGAGAATCTGTGGATATGTCTCTGCCTTATGCATATTCTTCAAAATGTGATTTTATGAATCCTAGATTTGACTATAAGTTTCTAGACTGGCACAACTCCACTAAATCAGCAGGTATCTGTCCTGCTATGTTTGGGCTAGTTTGTTTTTGGAGGCCACCTGACAGTTATCAAAATTGAATAGAGTCAAGTTAAGAAAGCTAAGACAGAAGAGCAGATTATCTTGGGAAGGCAACAAGCCAAAAGTGTCTGATTTCATAGACAGACCATGGTCAGATGTAGGCTTAGCATGATCAGGAATCTTTTTACAGGATTTGCAAACTTTTTCAAGACTTTACCTAAACGCAGCCTATTCTGAGAACTATCTGAGCCTCACCAGGAAAAGAAGAACCTTGAGGAGCACTGTAGCAAGGGGCAGGAATCCTACAGAATGAAGCAGTATTCAGAAGTCAGAGAATGAGTAGTGAATCCACTAGAGCCCAAAGGGGAACTAAACAGTACTCAAAGCTTTCTGGGGCCAATAGGGAGTTTTCCAAACTATCTGTATTAAACTAGATTCCTCAGTCTTAAATGGCAGTGGCAATTTCAAATGTATTTTTCCTTTCGGGCTTTTTTCTCTCCTTTGGGAGAAAGCGGGGAAAAAAAGCACTTGATGTTTTGTAAAAAAAAGTCTTGAAGCCCAATCTCCTGTTCAGGTGAACAATCATTAATAAAAATCTATTCACAAACTATTGGCAATCCTTTTGAAAATAGAATTGGTCTTCTTGCTCCTATTATGTCTCTCAGCAGGCTGTTTTAGTAACTCTTTGCTCTGCTCTTTAGAAACCTTCTTTTAGCTGTCATTGTGCCAGTATCATCTTTTGGAAGGCAGAGCAAATTCCTCCTCTGTATGTACTCCTTGATGTGTTCATAGGCAGCAATCACACCACTGCTTATCTAATTGCTCATTTGAGCGATCTCGCTCTTTTAGCAAGACAGGCTCTTCGTGAACCTTGTATCCAGTCTCCTGACCTGCCTAGTGTCCAGTCTCTGAATGTGTTCCGTGCACACAATCTAGATCTAATAAATTTTTAAATAATGATAAATAGAACACAGCAGTCCAGGAGAGGTGTTATTATTTCATGTAAATTGGAGTTAATAATTCCTTATTTCTGTTAAAATATCTTGCCTTTCAGATGAGGATCGTCTTTGTCTTTTTCATAGCTTCATGTCAGTCACATCTTATAGTTGGGCCATAAACCTAACATACTGATCATTGTCCCTGGACACCTCCAGTTGATAAACTGCCAATTTAAACCAGAAATTCATGCGAGTCTTTGCATTTTCATCACATTTCTATTACTCCTGACTTCAAAATTGATCACTGTTTCTTGTATGATGTTCTTTTTTGTCTCTGTATATGATATTTTGCCACTGTACTGAAAATGCCTCCATGTCATCAACAGATTTCATTAATATCTTTCTAATTTGTGTGTCAAGGCCGTTCGTGAGAATATTTTATAGTACTGAATTCTGTAAACAGTCCTGGAGGATGTCTCCCTATAATCCTCCTTGAACCCTCAGTGATAAACCTTTGTTCTCTCTCTCTCTTACTCAGGTCCTTGCCAAACCCTCTTCTTACTGTCATACTAATTTGTATTCACAGTCAAGTGATTCTTACAGTATTTCGCATCTTCTCCATTTTAACTAATGGACTGTATGAGAAAGCTTTATAGAAGTCATGACAGATTTACTACGTTTTCTTTCCCTAAAATAACGTTGATTGTTGTCAAAAACAATGCCAGAAGAATCTGTTACAGTCCATCTTTTGTAAACTCAGACTGTGTTTTGTCCTATTTTTATTGCATTTATGCATATAAAAATAATTGCATAAGTTTTTTCCTTTACAGCATGTTCTAAAGCATTGTTTACTATTGAAGTCTGCAAGTGCATTGTAATGTTCTTTCTGTGTTATCAAATCCAGAAGTAGGGTTTGCTGTACAAGATGGAAAAAAAAATACTCTTTTTGGGGCCTTAGGTAGATAACTGTTATTTTCTGATCTGTTAATCTGTTATGATTGTACAGTGATCCTACCTTTTTATCATTAAAGGCTGCTTATTTTTGGTCTTTTTAGCAACTTATACATTATTGGTATATTTTCTGACCTTCAAACCAGAGAAATTTTACTTGGTTAATTTCCTTTTCCATTTTACAGGCTTTTTTTTTTTTTACTCCAAATACACTTTTTTTCAGGTAGCTGTTCATCCATTTGCAGCAGACCCCTCCTCTTGAAGTGTTTTCCTTTATTTGGGATTCAAATTACAAAGGGTTTTTGCAACTCATACTTAGAAATTCTCCCAAATTTTCTCACCATTTAGGACTTAGGGCTCTTCAGTCCAGCCTACTTCACCAAACAGTTCTCCTTGCTTTATAAAATTTCCTCTCTGTTTTTCCAACACTGTTTTTTTTTGTTTATTTAGATAAATCAGGTCAATATAAATTAAATTTAACTCATTATTTAACTCATTGGACCCCAAATTATTTTATGCCACTCTTGTTCTCTAGCCAATTGGAGCAAAGAACACAGTACTTACTCAGGAACACTTAACCAGTAAATTATCAAGCTTTTTTCTTCCCCCAGGTAAATGAAATACACTACAACAACAAATACGTATTTCTTCTGTTAGAACAGTACATCACATACAGTCTTTTCAGTTCACATGGTGGCAACTCTTCTTAAGAAGTCTTTGATTTCTAGTTGTGAAGAGGCTGATTCATTAATTTTTTGTGGCTTCCCAACAACAACAAAAAAACGTCTGTCTCATTTTTTCAAGACATGTTGTGCCTAATTTAGCAATGCCTTCTTTATTCTTCAAGGCTAGAGCCCTACCCTTGAATAATCCTGATGATTTCCACTGGGGCAAATTGATAGTAAGAGGCACAATATTCTGAGAAGACGTAGCAGAATCTGACCCTGAAGGAAAGGCAGTAAAGTCTTACAGAGTTTATGAGGGAGGTAATTTTTTATTGTTATGAAGGGGTGTGGTAGTAATATTGGGAAGAAATTCAGGTTAAATAAAAAAGTATCAGGAAAAAGTATACTGAGACCAAAATACACTACAGTCCAGAAACACGTCCCACAGGGAATCTTGGAAGCTCAAAAACCTTGGACTTTTAAAAGCAGATCTGATGAAGCAATAGAATGGGCCTGCATTTTTAAGCTGGCTAGCAGAGATTTTTTCCATCTCTGTCTTCTGTGTGTGTGTGTTCCCTACCTCCTCTTTCCCTGACAGATGTTCTACTCCTCATTAAAGAAGGGAGTAACAGCACCCTTTCCTGACTGGTCCTCAGCTTTTACCCATAGTTTAAGCCTAGAATTCAAGAACTGGTGCGCTGTTTTGTACCTGGCTAATTAATTCTAGCTATTATCTGTCCGTGAAATATTGCTCCTGTCTGTGGCTCAGCACAGGCAGAAAAGCTAGCTACCACTTAGCGGTTCTGTGAAGGTAAAAAAACTTACTTTTAAGGCACAGCTTGCAACCTGCAGGTGGGACTCAAAACAAAATGTTTTTATTTGTTCTGATTAATCTCACATACTTGTGGCACCAATGGTAGGTGATTGATTTTTGCAGAACTAGTTCCCATACCTCTATTTTTTTTACAATCTTTGTGCATATTGTTAGATTTACATACATTCCACATTAGGCTGGAGTCATTCTTCATCTTCCAGGGTTAACTTATCCATCATTAGATGGACCCTTGCAGATCTGTATGAAATGTTTGCTTTTAAAGCCAAGCTTTCTTACATCAGCTTTTGACATTTTATTCATTTGGACAAGCTGATTAATGGTGTCAGCATTGTACATTTGCTTTGCAATGAATACTAAACAGATGTTGTACTGGCTTGTTGCCCCAAACTATGAGCATGAAGAGGTGAATCCCACAAGACCTTGCTTTTGTGAGTAGGTCAGTCACCAAAAGGTCAAATAGTGTCCCTCAGTCTGTTTTGTACATACATCTGATCTTGATTAAACTTAGATATTTTGATTCAGATCTTTTGGGATAGGCTTTATATTAGAATTCTAGGGTCAAAACCTAACTAGGCAAAACTTGTGCTGACTTGTAAGGGCAGTTTTCTCTGTGGGGGTGTCTGGGTTAAACCAGTTGTGAGTTACTGTCACTATATCTATTGTTTGTTCTCAGTAGGTGTGCAGGCAAGGTCTGTCAGGAGAGGCAACATCTCATCAAGCCATTGGGATGTAACAACAGAATGTAATGTTTCAGACACACAAGCCCCTCTTTTGGTCTGAAATGGAAACCACAAATCTCAAGCTCTATACACAGTGAGAAGTGAATAGTTCTTCCAAGAAATCTGGGTATGCACCTCTAGGAATAAATTATCTTCCTGTCTTCTCAAAATCCAATGGAGTTATTTATTTTATTTGATTTACTAATGTATTAAATCTATATAGACAGAGCTGTGAAATTATTGATATGGTAATTTGTTCATTCCCATGTTGTCTGTTTTCTCTCAAAAAAAATATTATTTCATTCTAGGGAAAAAGAAGAAAGAAAATAGAGAAACTACACATGAATCCCACAAAGGTAAAACTTAATCTATTTCAGTATATGCAAAATACAAATATTTGTAATGCTGCGGGGTCTTACTGCCATCTGTAAAGCTCAGAGAATAGCTCCCAAGTGAATCTCTATTAATTCCTGGTTTTCACCCTTCAAACAAATTTTTGTAAGATAATTCTGAAAGGTTAGGATATTTAAATACCAGAATTATGATTTATTTTTTTTTAATGGAAGAATGTGTTCAGATGTAAGCTACTTCAGCTAGAATGGCAAAATTGTATTGACAATTCTACTGGTCAGAAAACCCTCTTCCTCTATAAGCGTCCTTGTCCCACAAACTCTTGAAACTTGGTTATTTAGGTTAAAGTGAAGAGAACGGATTCAATTCTGGAGGTGCATGGTATACTTTCTGCTTTTGAACAGGATGGTGACCATCACAATACATTTTCAGATAAGGCCAAGACAATTTTATGAAGAAAAGACAGAAGAAAATATCAAATTATTTCAGTGTTAAAGTATCTCTGAAAAGACAAACATAAATTGACAAAGGACATAAGTGTACGGAGGCCATCTTCTGTTTACTTTTCTGATAATTACACATATATTGTTTACATTTCTCTATATCCATGTTACTTGCATTTCATTAAAATAAGTCTTTCTCTGGTGTAGCAACCAGGGCATTTTAAGCCCATTCATTTAAACTATTGAGAGTTTATGTGCGCTAAAAGCCAAAGGCAACAAGGCTTTTATTTATTGAACACCCTTTATATTGCCAATGTACCTTTTCTTGTGTAAGACGACTGTCAGTTGTGGCATAAAATGATTTCTAACCTAATTCATCACTTTCCAGTTGGCAATACCCTTCCCCTTGAATACAAATTTACAAGTAAAAAAGCTATTGAAAGGTCAAAGGATAGAGAGAAGAAGAACAGAATGGCACTTGTTCCTTTTGCCACTTCAAGTTACTGACTTCCTTGCTGTTTCCATGCATTCATTTGCATAATAGAGGTGATCATCTGGCCTTTATTATGGCAGATTGAATGTAAATCAGTTACTGAAACATATAATAAGTCCCAGGGAACTCTCTCCACACTGGCATACAAATGAAGGCCCTAGTGCTGCCTAGGGATACTGGAGGTGACAAAAAAAATATTAGTGTTGCTGATTGACTCTCATTGTTAGAACTTGCATGAGAGACTGTAGGAGGATTTCATGGTCTCAGTGAAAGAAGTGTTTCATTTAGTCAATTTCCATTCTCCCATTGCTGTAAAGTTGTTTAAGAGACTGGCTCTGGGCACCAGCCTTCATATTTCAGGATAGAACTTGCTGCCAAAACCATCCTCATTTTTGACACCCTCTTGGACAGAATTGGACTGCAATATGGGAGATTTCTGATTTCTGGCATAATCATGTACTTAATGGCCTTATTTTACGCATTAAACCTTTTCATTAGGAAAAGACCCTCCTGATCTGCAGTGTTCTACTGAGTCATTCTGTTCAGAATATATTTGCAGTTTCTCTGTTAAGACACTATTTTCCTTCTCAACACAAAAATGGCTGCAGGCTTTTATTCTTGTACTCACCACACTCGTACTTAACCTCTTTGACCAAGATTTCCTACCTTTCATTTTTCCTAGAGCAGGCTAGGATGCCTTGCCTCCTCTATCACTTAATAGAACTACTGCACAAACACACTTGGTCCAGGGCTTCCGAGGAAAAAGGTGCACATCTGTGTTGCTGTACCTCCCTTCAGCAAGTCTGCCAGTTGCTGCTTAAGCTTCCAGTATTGAATGTGGTAATCCCCTTATCTTTAAGTTTGCCTCTAAAATATGATTTAGTGAACCTTTTTCTTCTCATCTGCCACTAACGGTTGTCAGAGTTCTTCATGACCTTCTCCAAATTAATTCTTGCTAGCATTCTTGTTAGTCACATCTCACTCAGCATGAGATTGACACTACTAGGTCATATGCTGCAATCTTCTGCAGTCTTCCTTATTTTTACTTTAGTCTTGCATGAAGCACGTAGAGACATGTGTTGGCAGAAAAGCTGGGGTGCTGTGCATTAAGAGGAGTGTGCACGGGATTTGTCTCATAGATCTGAAAACAGAAGGGGTCTGGCGAAGTGAATATTGCCAGTCATAAACTTAAAAAACAACACTAGGACAGAAAACACAATGATATTTTTAAAAGATGTGGGGCCAATGAAAGGGGTGGGTGGCTTTCTTCTATCTTGTGGCTTCATCTTTCTTTCAGGTTGATTTGGGCCATATTTTAAAATTCTTTCAGCGATCATAATGGCCAAAACCTTACTCTTTTGTAACATCTTCTCTCTTATTCTCTCTCTTTTAATTTGGATTTTTATTCTTGAAACTCTTGCACAATCATTGCTTGCCAGCATCCAAGTGCTGGCAACAACACAAAACAACAGAAATTTCCTGGGTTTTATAGTAACTGGCAAAGCTATTCTCCAGGGAGAGGCATTAGCCCTGTGCATAAAGCTTGGATTTCATATAAAACAACCCTATTTCTTCGTTAAATATGCTGTCATTTTCATGTATGTCTTTATTAGCATAGCACAATGTTTCTTTTGATGCTTTAAATATTTTCAGACTTCCTCCCATTTAAACTTATAATTCTCTGTTATTTATGTTAAATGTTACACCAGTTTTCTTGAGGCTGAGTCATATTTGCCTGCAGTTGTAGCTCTGTATTTCATCATCACCAGTTAGGGCTGTCTACAGCAGCACATTACTTAAATCTATATGAAAGATATAATCAGTTTTCATCGCTGATCTGTTGTTTCTAGAGTATATTTTCACATTTTGATTCTTCTCTTTTCACTAAAAGTCCCTTTATTTGTCACACTACTGATGTGGTAGCAACTCAGATCAGCTTTGGTGGGACTACAACCAATCAGACAAAAAAATAGGCTGCTGTCCAAATTTTTTATCTGGAACAGACAGAGGTGATACCAATATGTTTATGGTCTAATGCACAATTTTAAAAGCATACATAATTTAATCTCTTGAAAATTTGAATTTCTTTGCTACAGAGATTACTAATCTCATCTGCAAAAACAGAAGAATGTGTCTGTTTCTGAAACAGAAAATCTTGCCTGAAATTCAGCCTTTTGGATCTTAGCTTCCAGATATTGTCTTCACAGGTCCCAGATTTTAGCATTGTAATTTCATCTCAAGTCTGTGCTTACATCTCAGGCTCCCCTCAGCATTAGTAACAAATATATTAAAACTAAACATTATGTTGTTCTCTGACCTTGATGTATAGACATAGTATTTTCTTTAGGTTGAGTATATAGACCTGAAATGTGCAACACCTAACTGCTTTCACCTTTATGAAGGTGAAAGAAAGGGTGTTCTTTGTATTTTCTTAATTTCTTAAATGTGATTTGTTCTCCTCAAGCATGTAAATGTATCACTAAAGAGCTTCATCTTTCGGGGAACCACATGTCTAATATTTCTATAGTTACCACCAGTCAATGAGGTTGGAAGCAGGAATCAATGTAAGATCACCTTATGATTCAACCTGTTACAATGGCTAAAGTAATTTGGAGGTAAGAATGTGTAAGGATGCAGGCAGAGAAGAGGGCTAGAATAACATAGATAAGATGCAGAATTCAAAGGAGTTGCAAAGGGCATGACAGATTGTTTCTAACTGGGGTTTGCATAAAATAAGTGAAACTAAGAAAGAAAGCTATGGTCCTGACTAAAATGTAACATTGAAAATACGGAGAGAGTAACTATATAATAGAGATTAAATATGTGGAAATAATTGAGGCAGCAGAGTCATGTATCTCAATTCAGCAAAAATATGTACAGACTTTAATGAGCACTCTTCATTCCCACATAAGCTAAATCTATGCTTAAATTAACACCTGTGCTTATGTGCTACATTAATCGTATAATAATTATAGTCTCACTTCACACAGAGCCATAGGATTCACTTCATTCAGGTAATTTAGATGGCTCACTACTTGAAAATGCTGCTCTTGCTTAAGAGTACCAAAAGCCCATAATTACAAGACAGAATTTCTCTTTAACATTTTTCTAACTGTTTTTACTTGAACAATTTTAGTAGTACTGGGCATAGATCCAATAAACATGGACTCGTTCAAGGGTAGAAGACAGGCTGAAATCCTCCCTAATATTTTTTTTTTCTCTGTGATACCATGTTTAAATAAACAAAACGGGGCTTTTTTTTTTTGCTTTTTTTTTTTTTTCCCCCATCATCCCTGAATTGTTTCATATACACAATGCAGTAAAATGTAAAAGAAAATTGGTTTTGGAATTTATGCTACCAATTTTTCTTTTATAATGACTTCTAGGCCCAGTAAAATTAGCAGATGTTTCCTACCAAAATAGCACAGAACTAAATTTTAAGTGGTTTATTTTCTTTTAAAAACATAAAGCAATCATCAGCTGAGTAACTTTAGACTGTCAAATAAATGTACTTTATATACAATCGTAAAGCTCCTATCTGAAGTGAATTAAAAATTAATCTTAGGTAAATATATCATGGTGGTTTTGTAAATGTGTTTCTGGAGACGAGGTTAATTACATCCATTGAAGTGAATAATATACAATCAATACCCATTTTCCTTTCTGGAAGGATGAAATCAAATCCATTCTGCAACTGGGACTTTGTTGTTGTTCTTAAAAAGTCAGCAATAACAAGCAGTTAAAATGGGAACAAAGAAAAAATGAAAACAAAGAGAGGAATATAAGGATTTGTACTGAAAACTATAACAAAAAGTAGAAACCCAAAATGAGATGAAAATGAATAGCCAAGAGCAACAAAATCTAGATTCTAAGACCTAGATCCTGCAGTCCTTTACTACCACATATTTAGCTAGTGCCACAGAGTGTAGTGCAGGATTCTGGAAGTGTTTGCAAGATCAGGCACCAACCATTCAGGTTGGCTGAAGATTAGTAGGAACTACAATTAATAAAATAACATTTGCAATATTGTTTAAACTACTGAAGCTCCAGAGATATTTTAATTCTGTAGACCTCATGAAAGGTTAAAGTTATTCACAATTTGTCATTGCTTTTCTTTGGATTTTTAATTAAAATGTGTTTCCCAAAAAGCTGAATTATGGCAAAAGAGAGAAATAACTATTATAATAATGACATGGTAACTGTTTTAATTCAAATACTTTAACAATTAAAAATAATCAGAAAAGGGTGGGGTTTTGTTCCAATATTGTTGTAGCTGTTAAATTATAAAGCCATATTTCAATGAATAATGCTTTTATACTATGAAGCTTGGACAGTTTCAGAGACAGCGTGGTTTTTCCATGGCGTATGTCAAATTCTTCTGCTGAGCTGGGTCCAGTTATTCGTAGGCAGGCATTGGGAGGACACTGGATCTATCCACTTTTAGGTAATAGGGCTACTAAGATAATGACCACGGAGGTTAAAGTTTTTGTTTAATATTAAATGATCTTTTTAGAGTGTCTCCAAGATATACTTGTATTGTGGTAAAGGAGCTTGCTTTGTCAGTATACCTGTTGGATAGTTGGTGGTGTCCAAGAGTATTTATTTAATGCAACACAAGAATACTAGGAGAAACTGAAATAGAACGGGTTCCCTACCCTGGAGTGAACTTTACTCTTGGTAAACTCTTGTAAATGCTAAAAAAAAAAATAGTCTAAAGAGAACTCTGCAATTTAAATAATTTAGAGTATTATTATGCATGCTTAAAATTATTTGCATACTTAAGTATGACTTCTCAGCAGATTGCAAGATCAAACCTATATACTGAATTTTTTAAAAAGCACTTCTACAAAGTTACTGTGCAATAGTAAGGCATTTGTCTCTTGCTTTTCTGGTGTTAAGACCTCCAAATGGATCAGATGAATTTGACTACCTTGCAAATGTAGCTGTAATCTTAACAACTGTAAGATAACATTTTGTATGCCTATTAAGCAGATAATGTAATCGTTTTGTCTGCAATTCCACCAAAAGCAGTGGAATTTGCTTTCTGGATAAAGAGTAAAATGTACTAATAATTCAGTGGATACCAGGGTGAAACTCTGAACCTGAGTATGGATCTGAACTTGCACACAAGTGATTGCCTGTGAATGCTATTCTAGTAATAACTTGTCAGGTGTCTGCTAACAGCAGAAAGGAGATATGTTGCCCTTAGATGCACATACAGCTCTTGTATCAGCTTTGTGGGTGGGCCTTTGTATTTACTGTCACAGAACAGATCTAGTGCATGTGTGGGATTTAAAGAATTAACATATGAGAAGTTGGAGGTGCCATCAAAGATCTAATGTGTTAATATTGTGAAGGAAGTCAATAATTTGTCTACTTTAAATGCATTCTTTGTTTTCTTCAAGTACAGAAGAATTAACCTGCTCATGATGAACTCTTATTTCAATTAGAGAACATAGATAAGCAACTACAGAAACTGGAAAATCTCTTGGTTATTTAATATATCCCCTGTCACTGCAGGAATCTTATCCATAGTATATTATCTGGTACCTTAGAGTCATACCATCATAATTCATGCTGGAAGGGACCTTCAGGGGTTATCTCCTTCAACCCTGTGCTCAAAATAGTTCCGTCAGATCAGGCTGATCAGGGCCATGTCCTGGAGAGCCCTGAACATTTACAAAGACTGGAGATTCTCCATCTTCTCTGGGCAACGTATTCCAGTATTTGGCCACCCTGATGGTATTTTTTCCTGTTTTCCCTGGATATGGAATTTACTTTGCTGTAACTTGTGTCTGTTGCCATCACTGTGCCCCTCTGAGAATGGGCTAGCTCCATCTTCTAATCCTGTCCTGCTGTAGACAGCAACAAGGTCTTCCCCCTGCCTTCTCTTCTCCAAGCTGAAGATGTCCTCAACTCTCAGCCTGTTGATGTGCGTCACGGTCTCTGACCAGTCCCTGACCATCCCAGAGGCTTTCTGAATTGACTCCCTCCAGTGAGTCAGCGTTGTTCTTGTACGGGGGTAGCCTGTAACTGGACACAGTGCTCAGACACAGTCCTACAAGTGCTGAATAGAGGTGAAGGATTCCCTGGCTCTGCTGGCCCCTGGACCTCTTGCTAAAACACCTCATGATGCCATGGGCTTTCTTCACTGCGAGGGCACGCTGCTGCCTTGTATTCAAATTGTCCACTAGGACCCACGGGTCCTTTTCTGCAAACTGGCTTCCAAACACCCCCAGCCTGTATTGTTCCATGGGGTATTTTTTTCCAGATGCAAGAGCTTGCACTTGCTCTTGTTGGACTGCAGGAGGTTTGTGTTAGCCGGTTTCTCCAGACCGTGGGGTTTGCTCTGAATAGCAGCCCTGCCCTCCAGCTGAATTCAGCTTTTGAAATACAATAAAAGAATGTAAAAGCTAGAGAGCCACGGTGGGAAAGAAGCACAGTGCATCAGAAGCCTCTCAAGGGAAAAGAGAACCAGATGGAGATGATAGTTTCATTTACCTCTAGAACTTACTTGGAATGGGAAGGAAACATTAAAGAAATGCTCAGTTGGCTAAGCATTTTTCTCTCAGCATTAAGACGTTAGTTTGATCTTCTGTCGTAGCCTCTTGGAAAAAAAAAAGATTTGTGCTGATTTCTTAACGTTTGCTGGCAACTTGCCTTATGGTATTGGTATTGCGCGACACTGTATTTGTTTCCCATAACATTTTAATTCTGTATCTGTTTTGATTTGATGACAGGGACAGTTTTAAGTCACAAACTGAAATGGAGTCTTTATATACATTTCTGTTTCCACCAGAGGAGATGCCTGGGAGCTCTCATGACTGAAATGTGAATTACACTGCAGCTGGTCTATTTAAACTCTTTTTGTGCTGCAGTCTTCTTAGAAGAAGGAAGATTCTGAAAGCCAGGGAAACCATCTGGATTTATCTAATTCTTCTTCTTTTTCATAAAAAGTGTGTAGTAAGACAAGCCATCCAAACACTTGCATTGCTAATGGAACGATATTCCTAATTCTTTGGCTCTGCAGATTCCATAAATCTTTACGGCTTTTAGAGTGGATACACTTTCATAGTTTGTCACCACTTCCATCAAGATGGTGTTCCCTTTGCAAAATACCTATCCTAGGGCTCCACACAAATCATTTGTGGTGAGGGAGTGTGGCTTCAGGACAGACTACTCAGATGGATTAAGCAAATTCAGCCTCTGGCTGCTTTACAAACTGATTCAGGTTTTCACACCCCTTTTAGAAATCAAGCCTCTCAAGGATCCAGGTACTCTTTTCACAGAAACAAATAAAAACCTTTAGGACAGTCAAATCACGTTAGGAAAATACCACACAGCCTTTACAACGGAAAATAACACAGGAGAAACCCTGTATCGTGTCCACCAGAGACCATTATTGATTTATGGGTAGGATGTTCAGATGCTCCTGTTAATGCATGGCACTATTAAGCCACAAATTATTCAAGGAGTGATTTTTCCAGTATACAAGTACCGCTAATGATTAGTGATGTTAGGAATGTGGTCTCTGTAGTGCAGAAAGGATGTTATTGTAGTGATATAACTGCTTCACGTGACCTGTGGTATGAACCTCTGTGTCTAGTGAATGGAAGACAAAGGAACGTATAAATGACTTTCAATTCATCTTCCGTTACGTGTCGCGGGATGTCTTGCTGATTATTACATCCTGCAGGCTGACTCAAAACAGTCTCATCTCAGATATTCTTCCATTGACTGCTTTCATTGGTATTTCTTTGTGTGTGGCTATAAAGGTATGAACAGGAGAAAAACACAGAACTTAATAATTGAATCAAAGCAGGCTAGATAGCGCCTTGCATGGCTCTTTGTGGAAAACCAAACCAAAACAAACCTTTCACAACCCTGAGCATTGCCTTGAACATCTTTTAATTTTCAGGACCTTGACGAGGAATGAAAATCTTAAAGCAACTGGTGAAAATAATTTATGAAGATGGGGAGAACGCTTGCTTTCTTGGGGCACCTTTTACAGTGAAACCACTGGAGCTGGCCACCACCATTGGCTTGCAACAAGCCTTTCGCAGCAGAAAGCAGGGACCACGGTGTCTGTGGGCCAGTCTTCAAAAGCTGTAAAGGTGTACCCGTGCTTAAGGACGATGGTAGTGCAGTGGTGATCCTCTGAGCCCACCAGTGCTTTGGGTGTTTTTTGGTGTTTTTATTATTATTATTTTTTTTTTCTGCCTTAAATATGCTTTCATGATTACCTAGGGCAACCAGTGCCAACTACTCTAAGTCCCTCCAAATGTGCTACTTTGCTTCCTGGAAAGACTTGGAAGTTATTATTATTTTTTTAAGTTTCTATTGCTCACGGGTGAGTTTATCCCGCTACACCAAGCCTCCCCGATCGCCCGCTGTAAGCGTTTGAAGGCAGGCGACAGACGAGCAGGGGCATGGCGAGGTCTGGAGGCTCCTCAGCCAATCTCCTGCCTGTGTGCAGCCGGGACCGTGTTTGCGAGCAGGGAGCGGCGACCGCTTCATCCCCCCCCGCTCGCAACGCTCGCGGCTCCGCGGCTTTTTAGCTTCCCTCGCTCCTTCGGGGCGGAGGGGGGGCAAAAAAATTAATCCGGAGCTGCTCCCGGAGAAGTTGCAGCGGGGCCCGGCGGGGGCCCGGCGAGAGCCTCGGGGCCCGCTGCGGGGGCCGTGCGGCAGGAAGCGGGGAGCCCGGAAGCGCTTGGGCCGGCCGCAGGGGGCGGGCGGCGGCGGCGCTCGCTCGGCCGTCGGCGGCCGCGGGGCGCGGGGGCAGAGACGCGGCCCCGGCCCGGCCCGGCCCGCCCGGCCCTGCCCGCCATGCCCGCGGAGCACCGGGGGGCATGGTGAGCCCGGGGCGGCCGCTCCCCGCGGGGACCCGGCAGGCGGCCTCGCTGCTCCGCCTCGGCTCCTTCCTCGTCCTCCTCGTCCCGCTGCCGGGCGGCCGGGCGCAGCAAGGTGAGTGAGGGGCAGGGTGCCCCCGGCTGCGGGGCGGTGGGCCCCGGGGCTTCGCCCACCCCCGGGGGAGGCTGCGGGGAGGCGCTGCAAAGCCGCTTGTGCGCGCCCAGGAGGGAGCCCAGGGTGAGGGGGAGGAATGTGGGGTAGGGGGGGCTGCTCCTTGGCTTTTTTGTTCGGTTGGGTGGGTCGGCGAGGTCTCCCTCCTCGGGTGGCATCGGCTCAGCGCAGGGCGGGATGTGGGCACTGCGTGGCAGGAGATCAGAGCTGGCTCGGGAACTGTCACCGATCGGCTGCTGGGGAGAAAGTGCTGGGAATGAGCGTTTTGACGGCAGATTGAAACTTTCGTTTCTGTGAATACGGGAGTTGAGAAAAGAAATGTTACGGTTTTCAGCTCCGCTTGCTTCTTGCACTGGTGTAGCTTCGTTTTGGAAACTCAGCTCTGTTTTCACAACTTTCTGCACATCTCAAAGAGAGATGGAGATATATTTTGTGTTACGAGTGCTGCATTTAAAGGCACAAAGGGAATCAGAAATGTGTGCTGTGTACGTTTTAACTAGATTCTTGAATGGGAAATGGTTAGAGAAGTGTGCGCAGAGCAGACTGGTCCATTGTCTCATCTTTTTATCTTACTTCAGCCTGTACACATATGAATCTAATACTAGAAAGCATTTGGCGTACTTTTGTTTTGTTTTGGTGCTGGAAGAAGTGAAGATCCACTTGTTTTTGAGAGGAATCTGGGCAGTTTGAACATTTTGCCTTTTCTGTGTGAGTCCAGCTGCGAGGCAAGGTGTTGGTTTATGCTGTTGGAGCATCATGTGCTCTTGGACACGTGCTGCAAATACTTGTGCTGACCTGACACTTGTCTGACCTTTTGGTGAGCAGACTGAGTTTGTTATTCCAGGAGAAAACTGAAATAACTGGGGTGGGGGGTGAGGCATAGTTTTCTTACAGATCAGTAAGTAGAATTGGCTCAGTGAGTGGTCAGGAGTGTTCTAGAGGGGGTGGTACCGTGCAGCAAGAAGTGGGACTGCATGGACAGCAGGCGTTTAGGTACGCTGTTCATGTTATCTTTTTGTGCTCAGAGAAATGACTGATGAGGTCCTAACCTGAATTTCAATTTACAGTGTCCCATCCCTCTAGTTAATGCTTACAGTTGGCTCAGAAGTTTTGCTTTTCACAGGGAGGGGAACCTCTTTATTGACAAGCTTCATTGTATTTCATAACAAAAGGTTAGGGTCTCTGCTGTTGTTGAGTACAGTGCCCTTCATAATGAGAAAATGTCAGAATTTCTAAGAAAATTCTGCTTGCAGGCACCTGTTTCCTTGTCAAAATATTTTCATTTATCCAATTTCAGAGGAGGTTGAGGAGTCCATATCATAGAACCATTCAGGTTGGAAAAGACTTGTAAGATCATCTGGTCCAACCTTTAATCTATCACTGCCAAGTCTGCCATTAAACCATGCCACTAAGTTCTACATCTACATGTTTTCTGAAGGCCTCCAGGGATGGGGACTCAAGCACTTCCCTGGGCAGCCTGTTCTAATGCCTCACAACCCTTTCAGTAAAGAAATTTCTCCTAATATCCAACCTAAACCTCCCCTGGCATGACTTGAGGCCATTTCCTCTTGTCTTATCACTTGGTGCTTAGGAAAAGAGACTGATCCCCACATCACTGCAATCTCCTTGAAGGTAATTACAGAGCAGGATCGTGTGTCTTCAAGTGCTGGCATAGTTCTAATTTGGTGAAGGAGTCCCGTATGGAAATGAAACTGTCTTTCTCATGAAGGGTCTGCATAAATCTAATTTACTGTATTAAATATGTGCATGGACTTCCAAGAGAATATTTTGATTGTCAAGGGAAGTACCCGAGGTGTAGGAAATCCCACAGAGTTGCATTTAAGCTCTTTTAGAAAAATACAGTAAGTGATGTTATGGAGAAACCTAGCCTGACTCATTACTTCGAAGAGGCTGATCCTCTGTTAATAAGCAACTGTTCATGTTCTTTCTCACTGTCCTGCAGCTCTAAGCCTCACATAGTGCATGGTATTTAGATCTTAGGCAGAATGTCTTGGTTTCTGACGTGCTTTTCTGGAGAGCACCTCACTAGCATCAGCTCATGTAAAAATATGTTTTTGGTCGATGTGAAACTTACTTTGAATGTTGGGTCAAGTGTTCTCCTCTTCCTCCCCTTCCAGCCTAGCTAGGGAATCAAAGCTAGGAATGAAAAAGTGCAGGTAATTTTGCAGTGAATAGGCTTTTCACATAGTAGCCTGCTGCGTTATCTTGCAGGATTAGAGTGGTGGGGTTTTCTTTTTTTTTTCAGTCTGTCACGCTGAAAATCATCCAGCAATCCAGCGTTCTTTGGGACAGGGCTCTGAACAGCGTCTCGCTGTCTTGGAAAATAAGAGCATTTTGTGTGAGCTTTAACGTATTTCGAAACACTGGAAAAAGTGCCCCGCACTGCATGTGATACACACTCGTGCATCAAGGACCATCTAGGTGCCTGCTGCGCAAGTGACCTCTTGTGATTTCTG
Source organism: Aythya ferina (assembly GCF_964211825.1). Taxonomy (NCBI): domain Eukaryota; kingdom Metazoa; phylum Chordata; class Aves; order Anseriformes; family Anatidae; genus Aythya; species Aythya ferina. The sequence continues at coordinate 118,222,575 of NC_140296.1, read as the reverse complement.
AAACAACGTTGTGGTGGCTCTAGCTCCTGGTTGCAGAGAAATTACTTTAAGCTCTTTTCTAGTATAATTTTATTTGTTTTTCGTTTTCAGTTGTTTTTCAGCTGTGAATGAAAGCAAGCCAGCACCGTACAAGCTTCCTGCTCTTCGTAGGTTGCATTCTGAGAACTAGCGCTCTTTACAGATGTTCAGCTATTGACATCAATCCAGCATGGCCTGTTCGTTAGTTAAACTTAACTGGTTTTTGGGGGTGTAGAGAAACATAAAACAGCTATGAGAGAAATGTCTGCTTGCCTTTCATCCAAATTGAAGTTAAGTAATGACTCGGTTATTCTGCAGGTACAAAGATTGTAGGGCACATGAACTTTGTTATCACGCACACAGTTTGGTAGTCATCCACTGGCATTCCTAGCGAATACGGATTTGCATACAAAACTGGAATAAGGCCTTAAGTTACAAATAAACTTTAGATGCTGAAGTTGATAGCTAAGTGATTTGAAGCAGATTTGTTTGCAAGTTTTTCTTTGAAAGACTAAACTTAGTATGCTTGTTTCTGAATGTGATTCACATGTTTTGCTCTACCAACCTGTAAGAATGTTATTTCATAATGGAGCCTCCTACAGGAAAGTGATTCATCACTAGCTTGAAAACTGTCTGCTTCAATGTAGCAAAGAGAAATTGTTTTGCAGTGTATAGTGCTGTGTTACTGTGATCTGAAACATGAAGAGAAAGAAGGAATGACTCTGTGCATTGAGCCTAGTGAAAGTTTTCCGTGTCCTTGTGATTGAACTGCAGTATTCCTGGATCCACTGGCTGTTTCCCATACCTCGCTGGTGCCTCTCTGTCTGCCCTCCCCTTCTCTGCAGTGCTCCCGCTCTCACCTCTGCTTGCCCATCCAGCAGGCAGTAGATAACTGTGGCTTTTTCTGGGCTCAGCCCAGGGTTGGAAATAAATCTGTCCCATTTGGTGACTAAGAAAACCTTCCAGTTGTGAACTTCGTGCCTGAAAGGATATAATAATGTCTTCCAGCAATAAATTTGGAAAGCAGGTGGCCTGGTTAGGGGAGAAGGAAGCAGACAAAGAGAAGGTGGCTGTAGAGGCATATCTATTAACTGGGCAAGATGGAAAGACAGGGAGACAGGCTGTAGCATCTCCAAGCCAAGCATGTCTTGAAAGAGGAGATTTCTTTCTGAAACAGGTGACTGAGGATGGCTCAAGCCACCAGCATAGCCCATTGCTGGTGTCTTCTTCCTGCTGCTTTTGCAGAAAGCTGGCATGTCAGTATGAAGCACTACTGCAAACTGCCTGCCATGTCAATAATTGTCATGTGCTGCCCCTCACAGGAGTGCCACTTTCTCCTCTTGCTGTATTCTCTTGAGTGCTGTCTCCTTGCTCTTCCTATTCATAGGCCTTGGCTGGGAGGGGAGGAGGAGGATTACAGACAAACTATAAGGGATTATTTTGATTTAAATGACCCCCAGCTCTTTGGATGAAAGATTTATTATCCTTCATATTAACATTAGAGTAAGTATTTTATGATGGAGAGGGCAGTGCTCTATTGAACTCCTTACTGCTTGTTAATAGGAGAGTTTCACTTAAGAATGCAGAGTGCTGTGGGGATGCAATAGTACAGGATGCTGACTCTGGAGAATTCAGGGGTTGGTGCTGTGTAAGCAGGAGTGTTGAGGCAAATCCCCTTCATCCTGGTGGCAAGACGTACAGAAGAATTTTTCAAGACCAGGCCATAAAGTTCTGCCAGGCTTAGCTGATGTGTCTACTGGTTCAGGTTTTCTGATGCTCTTTTCCTCTTCCCAGCGTTGTAGCTTGGAGATCGATGTGGTGAGGAGTGCCCTAGAGAATTGTGTGGAGGAGTGCTGTTTCTGAGGGGGAGTGATCTGGTATTGGAACTATGAACCTAAATATGGTGATTTTTGTTGTTGTTCCTTTTGAAAACAAGAATCTCAGCAAAGTTATTTTTCCTGTTCTAGTTACTGAGCCTTATTTGAAGTGGTTAAGTGGGTCTGGTGGGCAGAAGGTAGATACATGTGTTCTGCAGCCCCGTGCTTCCTGGGAGGTTGCCTTGCAGTACTGATTTTGTTCAGCCCAGCTCATCTCCAGAGGCCTGCTGAGGTCATGCTAGCATTGCCTGCTGCTCTTTAAAGAATGCAGGAACCACCATTTTGTGTAAACACTCTTAGACTTCTCATACTCGATCCCAGAATGTATCACATTTTGCTTGGGATTCAAGCAGCACGATGCACACGTGTGTGTGTGTGCATGCATGTGCATACGCGACTTCAAAAATCAAGTCTCTGAGTTAGTGTTAAAAAGGTAATATTGTAAATGTTGGTTCAGAAGCTTGCATGTTGTTACTGTGTGCATCTTAAGCCAGTGATCTTCTGGCAGAGTAGACTTTAGGAAAACTCTTTTCCTGCTACTGAAAGGAGACGGTAATGTTCAGCTTTCAAGGTTTGGAGAAACTTTTTCTTACGTTACTTGCATAAGCAAAATAATTTGTCTCTTTTTCTGAAGTTCTGCCTTATACTTTTCACTCCAATAAATGATGTGTTAGGTTTTTAATCTAATTACTGCTGTTCTGTATAGCTTCAGTCATCAGCTAGTTAAGTGTTGCCTCGTGTCCTTCAGTTTAGCCCATAATCATCAATACTAATGCAATCCTTTACTCGTTGGAATTGCTGCTTAATGTATCGGCCACTGCTTCTATGTTGGTTTCTTTAATGTGCTTCAAAAAGTTTTTAAATCCACTTGCATGTCACCTCTACCCCAGTAGCTGTGCACTGCACTATGGGGAAGTACTCAGTGAATTTGCTTTATAGTCAACGGGTTTTCCTCTCCTCCTGCAATTCCTAATACATGTAATTCCTTCCCTCAAACCATTGTCCAAGCACATAGATTTATTACGGAAGTGACAGTGGAGGGGGGGGGAAACAGTAACGTTAACTAAAAAGGTTGCATTAAATTGGATCTGCAGCATTTTCAGTGCTGTTTTTTACGGAGTGGTGGGTTAATGCTTGTGAAACCTGTTCATTAATGTTATAACTCTGAAGGCAAAGATTGTTGGTAACTTTGTGTTACACTTTTCATTATTTGTGATAAAGGGCTTGAGCTGGACTACTGATATTTTTTGAGATTTTTTTTTGCTTTGTATTTGCATGCTTTTTGTGTAATTTGAGTTAAAAGCAACACTTTAATTTGTGAGATTGATTTGACATTTGAACTACAAAACCATATTGGTTTTGCAAATGGCTTTTCTCTGAAGGATCCTTTGTGTAATGTTTGAGAAAGAAAACAAACCCAGCCCTTAGGTGAGGAAGAAACATTTAACCTAGACTGTTTCTTTTTGGGCATTTGTGCTGTTCCCCTGCCTGAACACTTAGTTTCCCTAGGTGTGCCTTTGAAAGAGCAGTAAAAAGAAAATATTTCTTTATGATTGCTGAACTCTTCAGAAATGAATTTAAAGTGGACTTAGTTTGTACCTATTTAACTACTGGTATCTCACTTTTGAAGTATGTTGGGTCTTGGAATTGATCAATGGGGACTTGGTAGAGCTTCTGGGAGACCCTGACATTTGGATGCTTACTGCTGGCATTTCACACAAAATCTCTACTTTTATAATTGTCAGTTCTGTTTTGGTTAGATGGATTCTTTTCTCAGTGCAGATACTGGAATAAAACTAATTAATCATGAGTTTGCAGTCTGTAAGGCTTAGGCCAGCAAACAGTTGATGGGTGCTAAAGCTCAGTCATTAGTTACTCCTCAGACTTCGGTGAGACTAATTGCACCCTGGAAATCAAGTGCCTGAGTGCTGATCTTTGACAGTAAGTGACAATTCATACTCTTAAATATTTCCTTGTGAGCTCGCAGTGAGTCTGTGATTTTAGTTGACCTCTCTAGGTACAAAACAACTGACATACATTTAGAATAAAAGTATATAATATCATAGTGAGTGCATGAGTCACTAGAAGCACAGTATTTTTTGGCAGCTATGGGTAATTGCTTTAATAAGGATATTAAATAAAAGGATATTTAACAAAAATCCTTTTGAAGAAAAATGATTCCTTGAAACAGGATATGTGTAAAATGGGGGCTGAGTATGTGCCTGTCACATGTGCTCACTTTTAATTTTTGCTCACATGAAGAAGATATTTTGTCCAGTTCAATGGTCTGTGTGTAAGATAGGTGTTCTGCATTTTGACTCCTACATCCATCATTTTCTCAGATTTGACTGCTTAAGAATGAACCTCTGTTCTTAGCAATTTACTGAAAATACTAAGTTTTAAGTTTTCAACTGAATGAACTTCTGTTAACAGAAATCTTGTTTTTTGAAGGGCGACAGAATCAGGGAAGTTCCAGTTCTGTACCATTGCTATGATAGTGTACATAGCTGTTGCATTAGTGAATGTTTTTGTGCAAGCTGAATAAAGTTTATGAACGTGGTTGTGTCATTCTTGGCAATTCTCGTATAGGATAATAAGGAATTGACCCATATGCTGTGATGTAGTTGTATTTTTTTAAGAGTAAGTTAGAAAGATGTTTGATTTTCTTTCCCCCCAAGTGTTCAAAGCATTCTAGCTTCAGAAATAGTCAAAAATGATCTTTCTCAAGGTACCTTTAAATCAAATCTGAAAGCTTTCAGGAAAGTCAAACTTAATGTAGCATCCTAAATTTGGTTTTCTTAGAATCATGACAACACAACTGTATGGAGCTATGTAATACAAGAAATCATATTTTAAAGGGCCCTCCTGGTCTTTAATGCTGCAAATCCATTTTTCTGTAAAATGACCCATTACTTAGGGTCTGAGAGGTTCAAACTTGATACCTTTTTTTGTTTCTTTTTGATAAGTAAAGTCTGGAGGGTTTTGTTTGTTTTCTTTTAAAAAGTATGTCTTCCATGCTTTCTTTACACTGGTTTGTCTTTCATTGGCAAGGCTGCATTACAACATCAGTTTTGTTAATTGCCATTAAAGAAAAAAAAAAAGACAAAATCAGATCTTTTCAGATTTTTTTTCTGTCCTGTGGATATCTTTGTTTTGTACGTTTTTCATTGCTCAGTAACAGTTTACAGTAAGTGTATTTTAACATTCCTATACTCTTTATAATGTAAAAATTCAGTTCAGATCCAGCAAAATCATTGCAATAGTATCCATCAGAATGATAATCCTGCCAGCTACTGATCTTTGGGTCATCAGCATTGCTGAAAACGGATGTATTCTGCCTGCAGCCACGTGAATTCTTTTTTAATTTTTCTCCCTTACAGCAGTTCCTCTGCTAGAGCCATTTCTGTAAGCGGTATGCTGATTTTCTTGGTTCTGTACGTGAAGTGGTGTGGGAGATAGCTTTTTGATATATTTATGAGAAATATTGCTAGTGGTATAGAACTGGAAAAGCTTGGTGTGCTTCAGTAAATTGTGGTGAGCAGGTAACTTGTCTCACAATTGAAAAAAGGTGTTGGTTTAAAAGCTTCACGGAGTAATGCTGTCAGTCATATTGTGCAGACACTGTCGATCTTGGTCTGACATTTAAACAAAGTTTTTAAATATTCCAGATTTGCAAGAGGTTAATTATTTTTATCCCTAAATGTCATTTTTTCCTTTTATTCAGTGATACATTTGTGGTTTTCCTAGACTTATATTTGGCAGTCCTAGGCCCTCTTGCCACCTGCTGTATTACTTAATGTTGCTTCACCACGTAGACAGAATCCTTTCAGGTCTCTAAACTTGTTTCTTGCAGTAGCAATAGTAGCTGCTGCAATGTCCAGTTGCAGCTTTCGAATTTGAGGGGGACAGAAATGCTGAACTATTCTGGCAGTTTTGTCACAGTTCTCATTACACGTCCTATCTTTGCACTGTTGGTTTTATGCTGAGGTGGAACTAAAGTGTCATGCTAATTAGATTTGGGTTGTATAGCTGCTTGCATGTAAATGTTTATTTATTATTATTATTTTGTATAGACAACCCCACAGGAATAGAGCAGGTGAAAGATTCTCAATATCTTCAGTGGAAAGGAGGTGGGTTAGGAAAGCAGTAGAAACATGAATGACAGTGGTGCAGTTTCACTTGGTTTCTTCTCAGAGCTCAGAGACCGTGACTCTGAAAGAATAACTGGCTGCAGTGATCCAGCCTGTGTGTGAAACGTGTTGTGCACTTCATTTGCCAACAGCTCCACAATGGTTTTCATAGCTGGCAGCTGTTATGTTGTCAGCAGGACCGTAGCCTGATAAATCTTTATCTGGTTATTTTAACATTGCTCCAAAATGAGTAAGGTGTGGGGAAAACATTGTGTGTTAGAAGGAAGCCAGTGGCACTTAATTTTGTGAGTTTTGTGAAACCCTGAACCAAATTATCTGTTAATTGCTATTTGTACGCTGTTGTTGGAACGTGGTATCACCAGGGTGGAAAGAAAGGTGCATTAAGTTTCATGCTTTTAAGCACAGATGAAGTCCAGCGGTAATCAGATTTTTCTTCTCCTTGGGCAAATTTGAAAGTGGTAGATAAAGCATTTTCATTACTTTATATTTTTGTTTTTAAAGAGCTGTTTTCTAGGCCTTCAGTTCTATAACACAAAGCATCCTTTTCTTCCTTTTGTGAAGCAAAACTAAGGGGCGAGTTGGTGCAGCTGCTAGGTGCAAATAATTCCAACTTGTGATTTTTGTTTTTGTTTGTTTGTTCATTTTTGTTTTTTGAAAGAAGCATCTAGATGCTTCACTCTTTGTTCAAGTACCCAAGCCATCAGTTTCCTTGCTGCAATCTTTTGTTGGGCCATGGTAGCTAAAATTGATTTTTACTGGTTGCCGCTGGTTTCTCACCCTCTCCTCCCTGTCCCTAGCTCCCATCCTCTCCATTGTGCAGGCTCCAGCAGTTGTGAGACCCCCGTTGGCCCATACATTTGCCCTTACTCAGCAAAAGACAAATAGGGGTGTATCCGGAGTGTAAAACTGCTAGGGTACAGCAAGCACCAGCTGTTTGTAAAGGCCACCATGGTGTATGCCACTGTGGACCCGCAGTGTAGGCTGTGTGATTTCATTTAGGGATTGGTAACAGAAGAGAGGAAAAGATGATTGTGGTATTAGTTTAATGTGTGTGTTACCGGTGTGATTGGAGAAGTTTCTGCTTCTTTGTTGAAATACATAAAACTCGTGAAATTTCATTGGGTCCTGGCATGATGAGGCTTTTGAGGACTTAGAAGGATCTGAAGCCTATTCTGACCTTGACTACTGCTTATTCTTGTCTGGTTTTGTGTGACTGTCTCTGAGTTCTTTTTCATTTCCTTCATCAGCTGTGCTTTGCTGTGTTGCACTTAGTGCACTGAAGCACAACGGTGTTTATTTTTATGAACGTGTTGGTGCAGATGCTAAGTAAATGATACGTCTTGGGAAGCAGGTGGGCTGCGTACGCCAGACAAAAGATGACACACATGAACCGTCCCTTTGATTCTGCATGGGTAGCAGGTCTGGAGGGCTTCTGCAACATGCATCATTGAGCACAAAGAGCTGTTACAGAGTGCTCATGTAAATCGCATTTCCCCATGGCTAGCCTGCCTTCATAGGCTGCTTTTTCTCGGGTACTATTTAAGCAAATCATAACTGTCCATGGAGACTTACATCGTTTCCCTGAGATCAGTAAGGAAAAGCTCTGCCACACAATGTTAGACAGTAGATCTTTCTTCTCTGCTCTTTTGAGGTAGTCGCTTTGGTTAGTACGTTGTAGCAGAGGAAGCGAATGTCTCACCTGCTCTGAGGAGGCAATAATTTAGGATAATTTGTTTTAAAATGTTACCATATTTTGGATGTTAAATTTAGCAGGCTAAGTGTTATGCTTTTGTGTGAAACTCAGTGACTGAAAGCTAAGACTGCATTTCCAGAGACGGTGATTGAAAAGCTCCATGTATAGATAAAAATAATGAAGTGCTAAGAATCACGAGCCCAGTATGTGGCTAGTGTTGTAAATGAAAGCAGTAAAGTTTTCTTGTAATGTCATTTCAAATGTTGTGCTTTTGCTATAAGAGCAAGTATCTTCCTTCACCTCACTGCAGTACTGAGCTGAAAACATTTTGAAAGGCAAAATACTCTGCTTTACCTTCTGTCCTGTTTCCATCTTTGTTACACCTCAGCCCATAATATCATTACCATTTTAAGGCTGCCCCACAGCAAGTAAATCAATGGAAGCTGAGACAACGGTAACCCAGCCAGCCCCCCTTCCCTCGCTGAAAAGAAATGCTGTGCTGTGGCAATGGGTAGGGGTGCTGGTTCGTCTTCAGCCAGCTCCGTCCTTCAAACCAGTACACCACTGTGCACCACTTCTGTGAGCGATCTTTCCCGGGAAGGGATGATTTCTGCATTTCTGGTTGATATTCAGTGGAGTTTAAAATGCCACCACATGCTGGCAGTGCTGGGGAAAAAAGCAGTTGCTGGTGTTTCCCTGCCCTTACACTGTCCCGTCCATCTGTCAGATAAATCACTGCTGCATTTGTGCTGTAAAATAAACAGCAGGATTGCTCTAGGTTAAACCTAACAGCTCTTTTTATCTCAAGTCCCTGTTTTGGTTTACCATATGGGTCCAGAAGTGTTTACCTCCAGCACCAGGAAGGGTGTGAGAACAAGTGGCCAAAAGCGAGGGACAGACAAGGCTTGCTTTTGTTCACAGCTGCGCTAATTTAAAGCACCTTCAGGTGTTACTGAGCTATGGCCCCACTTGTGGAGGTGTGGGGGAATTTTATGTCGTGAAACATCTGTAGCGGGATGAAGTGCTCCAAACAGTATGGTACTGAGGCAAATAAATAGCGTAAAGATGAAGGTGGACTGTGTGCTTGGTGGCTTGTTAAGAGCATTAATTCTGACAGAGGAGCAGGTTCCTGCCTGAAGAACATAGTTCTGGGGATTTGTGTGGAAACAGCAAGGAGTTCGGATGACAGAAATAAAGGCATTTATAAATACCTTGAAAAGCTACTTAGAATTTGAGGTCTCTATGGCCTTCATTCTTCAGTGTTTCTTAATCATGGAACTGTTTTGCTGGTTATGTGAACTTTCTTGTCTGCACTGAGAAAAACAAGAGGTAGATACAGCGTCTTTTAGTGATGCTGAAAAAGAGCACAGAAATACAGTGTACAGGAGCTAAACAGAAGAGGAGGGATTAGCGCACTGTATCAGAGCTCCACTGTACGTGGAGCTAAAATGAATACTTTAAAATGTATTTTTGCTTGTATGACTAATAGATTTGGTACTACCATTGCTTAATTAAGAAAGATACAATTACATTCTGTAAGTAGTCATAAATTTACAGAAAATCATGGCTTATGTGTGCAAAATATGCTCAGGAAGTCCACTGGTTAAATAGAGTCTGTTCAAGTGGCTGTGCCATGTGTTAAAATTGAGATCAGTGTTTTGATCTCTTTATTTTATCATTCTCTCTTCTCCAAGTAAGGAATCAGAAAGCATGCTCATGTTTTAAAGATTAATTTTTGCCATGTTTGAAAGGGAGAAACAAGATCAACAGTCTTAAACAGCAGCCTATCTCAGGGGGAAAAAGTTCTGACTATTTTTCTTAGTAGTTGAAGTCAACGAATCTCTTTAATGGATATTACTAAAGGACTTAGCACCCGCTCCTACATGTGCAGTATCCTCTTATTTTATTAAATTTCACATTGTCTTCTTGTCCACTGCATTTTGCCATGTTTATGTTGGTTCAAGTTCTGTATTTTGTTGATGCAAAGATCTTGGATATGGGAAATTATGTTAAATCATCTGCATGATTGCATCAGACATCAGCGTGCTATAGCCTGGGGGTCATGTGTAATCCATCAGGATAATTCATCCAGACTGCGTTCGAAGGCGCCTCTGGAAGAGATGAATGGTTCTCCTGACGACATCAGTCTGCTCTCCTCTACCAGCTTCATAAGAGGCGCCCGTGTTTTTAAGACTTGCTGAAGAACTGGGGTTACTCACTTTGCTGTGAACCTGGTCCTCAGGGCACACGAAATTCATTGCACATGTGCAGACCTTCCAGCAAGTGTCAGGTGTAATGTGTACGTGCAAATGATCTGGTGAAGGGCTCGGTCAGTTCTGCTGCTACAGTAGGTCTGCTGTGTGATGGAGAGGGCAGAAAGAAGGCAAAGGACTCATTCAGCTGTGTACTGGTAGCTGGTAACAGAAGCTGTCATCTCATTCAAGAGTAACTGATTTAGGACTTGACATCTGTCTCTTATGTGTACTCAGATGTTCCACTCTCATACACGCAGATTAACTGAAACAAAAGATTCTGTGGTAGTTAATTAATGGCTTCCAAATGAACGAAGTAGCTAATGCTACTGTACATTGTGCAGAGAATTGCGCTTTCTCTTTTTCTTGGGGAAACTGCTGAGTATTGCAGATTGTTCCCCTGATAAAAGATGTATACATCTCTGGGGATGATCCTTGGTGTTTATACAACTCGAGCAGAAATGATGAAGCACCATTCATATAGAAAGCCTCAAGAACTATCCTTTTAGAACCAATAAAATAAAGCGAGGCTTCATTGTTCTGTGGGTTTCACTGCAAGTAGACTTTTAGAAATTCCCAAATAGCTCCTGAGTGATGATTCTGCCCTTGGCAGACTATAAGTGCATGCCAGACATACGGTGATAATCTTTAACTTCTTCAGGCATGAAGTCTGGTGCTTCTGCTATCACTAACTGAAGTGAAACAAAACAAAATGAGATCTAAAATACCCAGCCAGAATGAGCTATTTTTAAAAAGTGGCATCATCATAAGGTGATGCTGTAGATGCAGTTCAGCACAAGTATTTTTCCTTTCCAGCACAATTCGACAGCAGGTTCTTTAAAGTAGGTAGATTACAGGAGGATTTTGCCTTGCATGTTTTCTTTCAATAAAGCCTACAGCAAAAGGAAGATCTGAGATCTACCTTTCCATCAAATCGTGTTTTTGGAGTTTAGCTTTTTTTTTTTTTTTTTTTTTTTTTTTTTTTTTTTTTCCATCAGAAAGGCATGCATTGTTCATTGTTACAACTGCAGTGCTGCTATTGTTCTGTGCTTGAGACAGCTGAACAGCAAGCTAGCAAAGACAATGGTGAAAATGAGTGTCAGAAGTGCTCTTTGCTACTTTTAATTGGACAAATTCACAGTTTAAATACAGTTTGGGTCAAAGACCCAAGCTCTTCTTTGTCTTTGACTTCCAGTAACCTAGGCTGAACAAGCAAAGTGTAGGGAAGAATCATGTGTGTTATTGGAATTCCTAGTTTTCAGAAATAGCATATGTGCACTACTGCATTGCAATAATAGGCCCATTGAAGGAGAAATAATAACCAAGTATTGTCGATCTCAGAACCATTTTATTTTCCTTACAGTGTGATCAGAGTGACTATCTGCTTGGACAGGTCAAAGCTACTATGATCTGATGTTCAAAAGGTGATTTTATTAGCATATCTGCATATTTTAAATCCGTAAATGAGTGAACAGTTGTTCCCACCTGTGACAACAGGAAAAGCACAGAACTGGTTGACTGGCTCATTGCTTTTATTTAACACACAACCTAAAATTGATCGAAACATTGAAACATTTTTACATTGAAAATTAACTTCATATGTTTGCAATATAAATCTGTTCTGAAATACTAGCCACAAATATCACCATGAATAGAAGACCTAGTATATATTTGTCAGTATTATTGTTGTTAATATACTACATTTCACCTGTTGTGTAATGTGTGTGAGTACTCGCTTGTGAAAAAATAGTTTACCAGCAAAAGAGTCCATGCTTTTTGGTTTTGTTTTGTTTTTTGACTGATAAATATACTGTGAATAATGAGGAGTTTGACAACCAAAGTTTTAGTAACTAATAAACCAACACCATACAAATTTTAAATGATAAATCTCTCACTTTTAGGTTGATAATGTGCCTTTGGAAAGAAACCAGTATTAAAATGATAAGCAAATTGTACTACTTAAGCTCCCTATTTGGTAACATTGGACAATTTTGTATTCATGTATTAGAGTAAAAGTTTAGTAAAGTAAAATACACACTTTTTGTTTTTGTAATGGGAAGTGTAAATTAAGTGGAGTGTAATTATCAGCTATCACTCAAATGGGAATAGTATTTATTGTGGGATGGAACAGTGTTTTAGAGCAACTTGCTAAAGTTGGACAAATAAAAACATGACTAAAAACCAGCTTTATGGATAGAACTTCTGATTTTACTGAAGCAGATATCCCAGTTATCTTTCCCAAAAGAAGATGCATCTTTTTTCATTCAAGACTGCTAGGAAGAAAGCTTGCATCTGTTTGCAATTCTCTACATAACAACAGCGGTTTACTTTTTGGAATGTATGGCTGTCTGTAAAGTGCTCAGTTTGTGAAGAAACAGACTTTGTCACTGAAAATCAGGTGCTTTTACAAACAAATTAATTAGATTTGTTTGATGGAGCTTTTCTTCCATGCCACTTCAGTGTGTTGAACTTCTGTTCATGGACGAAATCCATTTATGTTAAGAATCTTCAAACTTAGTTAAAAATCTTAAATATCTGTACAATTTTTGGCCCTATAGCATGGCTTACCTTTACAGGTTTAGTAGGGAAGCAGAAATATGTAATAAGAAACAGTTTTTGCTGGTCACTTCTAGCTGTTAAGCAATGTAAATGATGTTGATCACTGTTGAAATCTTGACATAATGCTAGATCTGTTGTAATTGGAAGGTAGGAACTGCAGTCATGTAGGAATTTTGAGGGGCAAAATGGATCTATGGATAATAAGTGTATTTTTAGGTGGTTTTTAGGTTGTATTTTTAGGTTGGTGCTTTTTAGCAGCATGTGTAGTCTGATTTTTGTCTCTGCTATTGTTGCTTCCATTCCTGCTCTTAATGATTTCTGATCATTTCAGGATCCTGAAAGGTCCTGATTGCTTTTGGGTTAAGAGATCTCTTTCAAAAGATCTCTGGACTTTGTAGTTTCGAATCCTGAAAGTGATAATGCTGTTCCCAGCTTAGTCATTCATGTGACCAAATTCAATAAATAAGCTTTTGGGGCTCTGGTGCTAATGGTACAGTGATTTATAAAGAGCCAATGATGGTGAATGTTACTTAAAGTACGTTCTTATTTCCAAAACAACTTACAAATTCTTATGCTAGTACTATATACTGGGGTCAGTTCATGTTATGCTGTTGAGTAAATAGATTTATGTTTGCTTTTCATCATTTGATTTTAAGAAGTCATAATTTGTACAAGTCATCTCTAATATTGTTACTGCTGTTTAATATTAATATTCTAATGTTAAGTTGAGGGCCTCATGTTGGAGTTAGAAATTAACTTGTTATACAAATCCCAAAAGAATTAAGCATGTTCCCCAAGGAGCGGGTTGAATTAATTACAGCATTAAAATTGTTTTACAGTAGAAAACAACACACTAGCAGATTGATGATGTTCAGACCTGGCAGTTATTTTCAGTAGAGTATTTGCTGTCTCTTGTCTTTCCAATTCTATTCTTTCTCGTTGTGTTATGGATACAGTAACAACAGAAAAATGGCATGCTTTTATTTTATTAGTGGGCTTCTACCTCCTTTCTCCTTTTTGGAATTTGTTTTCTACTGTATATAGGTGTTGAGGAAACACAAAATAGCAAGGACACTTTCTGTACTTTCAGGACAATTTTTAAAGTCATTGTGGACAAACTTTTATCTAGTCGAGGAAGTTGTAGAACCCCTCTGGTCACAACTGATGAGAAGTTAAACCCTAGCCAATGTTAGTTCAGAGGTATTTTGTTACGATTGCTCTTCCATCTGTACATGACTTATCTTTGATTTTTTTTTTTTCACAACATTATTAGTAACGTTAAAAGAATAAACAAAACACTGTTGCTTTTTGTTTTGTTTTAAATTTTTGCCACAGCAGAAGATAACTAAATCACCAGTGAAGCTTTGAAGTTGGATGCAATGTAGCTAACTCATTTTTGTTCTTTTGTAGGTGATGGATGTGGACACACCGTTCTGGGTCCTGAAAGTGGAACTCTTGCTTCAATAAACTACCCACAGACCTCTCCCAATAGTACAGTCTGTGAATGGGAAATTCGTGTAAAGCCTGGGCAGCGAGTTCAGCTCAAATTTGGTGATTTTGATATTGATGACTCAGATTCTTGTCATTCCAGTTACTTGAGAGTTCACAATGGGATTGGCTCCACCAGGACAGAGATAGGTAATAGCTTTTATTTTTGGTATTAAAAAGCTATTGTCATCTTATAGAACTTGGCACATAGTTTTAGTACTTTTGTAACTCTTAATTTTTCTTTCCTGTGCATAGAGTATGTATAAGGTTTATGGTATTATTTAAGTTATTTTTTGTAGTCCTGGAAAACTGTTCTAATTCAATTGGTTATTGGTCAGGGTGAGACCTTGCCTGAATATGAGCATACAGTGCTTTTTACAGTGTGGATTTCAACTCATAGGAGAAGTGATGAAAAGAAGGAAGCATGTATTATATACAGAAATCTTAAATAAGGTAAAGGAAGGAATTTCAGGAATTCTGTAGTCAGAGTTGAGTTTTTCCTGAGCTTCATATCAAGGAAACTCTGCAAAATATAATGGAGTGCTGTGTATACCCTACCACAGCAGGAAAACAGACATCAGGGACTAGTTTTAGTAACTTTACTACTAATAGTACTTCTAGAAACAACAGCTTAGGAAGGACTTGTAGTCTGTACAGGTCTTCAGTACAGGCTGAGAGTACAGATGAAACTATTAACTATATAAAAATAAAAAAAGTGGCAAACAAAACAGTAGTCTGATAGTCCCTTTCTCAGGTGACGTGCTTCTTTCAAGGATGCTTACTATTGTTGCTAAGCAGGTAAGGTTTCTGGAATGCCACAGTGTTCTTAATCTAATTATTCATAAGTAATTGCATTTTGTTTACTGCATTATTAAAGTGTATGTATATCTTTGTCTTGCTACAATTCCTAGAACCTAAAAATATACTGAAAAAATGATGAATTATAATGACAGCAGAACATCCTATATTTTGTTTGTATATACAACTGTGCTAAATGCAACACAGATCCTATAATAGTCTTTGATTCTTCAGGCTATTGAAAGAGGCTCTGCTGTGATTTTCTTTTTTTCTCAGAGATTTCCCAGTAGCTTGCAAAGTGGACAGAAACTCCACTGAGTTCTTGTAAGCAGTGAAGAGGGAGTTGCAAAATTATGAGCAACTTTATTTAAAAAAAAAAAAAAAAAAAGGTTGCCTTTTTATACTGAGGAAACTTGTCTGATCTATTCATCTCAGTGGTAATAAAGGATGTCAAGCTTCAATAATTATGTTTTTCAAATATCATCTGATAGGAAGGAGTCCATAGTTTAATTTCTTCTCTTTAAGAGGGCAAATTGAATTTCATTATTATAAGGCAGTTATTTTCAAATAGTGTGAAACTGTCATCCACATCAAGGTGTATGTAAGGTTTTAAGACCCTTCTGGTTATTATGCATAAAACTCAAAATGAATTGTCATTTTTCCTTCACTAAAATTAGTTGCTATTATGCAGAGTCATTTTATTTTGTTTCCTAAATCCGTAATCTGGAGAAAGATAGAGATTTACTTCACCAAGATTGTTTTACTTGTGCTCGAATACTAATCCCACTCAACTGAGGCTTTTTATAAAGAGGCTAGTGGAATGTTAGCTTAGTTAAACCTCTTTTCCAACTGTTACCTTGGTAAGCATGTGTGAAACTAAGCCTGTGCTTGGAGTGGTTGAGCCAGACTTGGTCTAAAATAGAAAGCACCGAAGTCCTTAAATGGCAAGGAACATCCAGTTCTGATAACTCTATTATTCACTTTTACAAGTGATGTAATGGGTTCAAGTAAATTTTCTACCTCATTTATTTCTCTTGACTTTCAGCTGTTCCCAGCTGGTGTAGTAACACAGTATGTCGAGCAAATGTGTGTGTTGTTCTGCCTTTGATAAATTAAATCACAGAACAATCAGTGATATTAACGCTGGCAGATACAGATGGTGCAGTTTCTTAAATATTCATATTTGAAGCAGTAAACAATGGAGAGACTAAACAGTGATTTGAATTTGGAAGGAATTAATCTTCTGAGTTTATCCAAGTTCTTAATTTTCTTGCATTCATTACTGCTAATATAGTCCAGTATTGAAATAATTGCATTACATAAAATCTGAAATTCAATGATACATATTTTAACTCAGAATAATTTAAAAGTTGTCTGATTTAGATTCAAAATTGAATTGTTACTGCGTTAGTTCATTGATAAGCAGAGAAGGTTTCTCCTGAAGCTCTTAATGGTTAGTTCTCACTCTAAGCCTTTTGAATATTTAACAGTAAGTCAAGAGATTGAAATCTTTGGTGTTAGGTTTGTCAGTAGTTTCAGTAAGATTTAGAGGTGTTTTGCATTAAGTTTCGTTGCAATCCAGCCAGTATGTATCTATACTTAGATGTATTTATTTAATATATTTTATGTAAGGCCAGATCTGTAGGAGCAAAGAATGTAAACTACTGTGGGAATTCCCCTCCTGCTGAAATGCTGCTGTACAAAAGCACTTTGGGTCCTTCAGTGCATAAATACAGACAAATTGGTAATACTACATCTTCTGTACATACCATTGACAGTCATCACTGCAGTCACGTTTTGTCCATTTCTGGTACCAACTTTTTAAAAAGTCTGCTAAAAATCTGGAAGGAGGCCAGAGAAGAGCTGGGGAAGTGATTTATAGTCTCAAAAGTATGTCTTGCAATGAATCATAAGGTGCATCCATCTACAATTTGTCAAAGGCTGTATCTCCATGGTATGAGCAGCACTGGATTGTTTATCCAAGCTAGATTTACATGTCTTGCTGTGTGTGTTTGCCCAAAGAAGAAGTTAAATGGCGTCTGTCCTGAGAAGAGTCTCGTGCTGGTCAGCTGTGTAACAAGATCCAGAGGCTGAAAAAAAAAAAAAGAAAAAGCATTAATTGGAGAAATGATGCAGTTCATCGTAATGAATGCAGTTAATCTCTGAAACATAGCTTAGGGCAAAATATAGGGCCACTGGGGAGCCTTGGTAAAAGGGAACTTATTTTCATAACTTTTGCTGATGACCAGCTTAAGTAGTGAACCGAAGTAAGGTTTTATTGCATGCCACTTTATACGTTTCATTGAAGTATTGTAAGATCTATTTTCTGGTTTTCATCAGAAAAAAAACACACATCCTTTGTTTGAAAAATATCAGAATAATAAAAATGTAGGAACCTCTGAAGAGTGACAGGAACTTACATTTCTATTTTTAAAGTGTTTGAGATTGTAGTTGTCTTTTTAAAGGAATTTGACATACCTTTTTAAAAACTATATTTGGTCGGAAACAGGGCCATGTTATTCCAACCCCACTTCCTTAGTACTGTAATTTTCCTTTAGGTGAGAAGGTAATATATATATATATATATATATATATATATATATATATATATAAAAATTTTTTTTTTTTGCTCTTTTACAATATGATAACATACTTACCAAAAAGACAAATAAATGAATTGTAAACTGAAACATACGTGGTGTTATCTATTGTTGAGGTTATCCACTTTCAGTATTCTGCAGAGAATATAGGGTCAGAGGCTCTTTATAACATTGATTGTCTAAGGGTGCTTGTAGAACAGAAGATTTTTTTTTTCTTATCTGGTTAATAAACTGGTCAGTATTTTATTAAAGTTTCTAGTTAGTAGGGAAGAATTCCATAGTGATTTGAGTCTGTTTAATAGCCATTCATCCAGATAATTTCAAGTTATTTGGTAGTAATTCTAGGACTTTATAGGCAAATATTGTCAAAGCTGCTGATTCCAGCTTCTCAGTCTAAAATGCGATATTTCTAGTCATTTTCTATTGCAAGAAAAGTATCCAGATCCAGAGGCAGACCAAGTCTATGCTGTATTACCTTTTTTCTTTTCTGAAAAGCTCCAGTACCTCTCTTACATTTTCTAGGTGCAGCAAAATGGTAGGTGAACCAATTGCAAGTTTATATTACCCATACTTTGCTTTAAACGAACACTGGCTACATGCCTTTGTATTATCTACGTGTTTTTGTTTTTGAATATATACACCAGAACTAATGTGAGCTTACAGTGGAAATGAAGATTCTAATTACATGCATTGGTTTTAGTCCACGTCTCTTACCTCCTTCTCTTCCTAGGAAAATACTGTGGCTTTAGCTTTCAAATGGATGGCTTAATAACTTCAAAAAGTAATGAAGTCACAGTACAGTTCATGAGTGGAATACACACTTCTGGGCGTGGATTTCTTGCGGCTTATTCAACCACTGACAAATCAGGTATTCATAAAATTCTCTTAGTTTTTCTGTGCTGACAAAATGAGAGTTGTCTAGTTAAAACTAATAACTAATGCATTTTTTTCCTCACATTCTCACAAATTAACATCTAAAAGTGATGAATTCTAATTCAGTTTTCCTAATATTACTGCACAGGAAATTGAACTATTGAGTTACTATATAAGTTAATGGTATTTAAAAAAAAAAAAAAAAAAGTTCTTTTTTATTAAAGCTTACCCCAGATATAGCAAGAGTCATAGTTACCTGTTATGAGTGAAAGAGCTATTTTGGATAAAAGATGAAATGCATTTTTTCAGGTAGTAATCCAGATGGCAGGTAACTTTGATTTTTTTTTCTTAGCAAACTCTATACGTTTTAAGCAGACCCACCTCATGGAAAATTTTAGTTTCAGTAACAGCTTGCTATACTTTCTCAGCTCTTCAATCCCTCGTTGACTGCTGACTATTTTTTTAATGATTATTTTTGCCATTTCTTGTCTCCCCCCGTGTTTTTGTTTTGTCTTTCTAGCCTTTAAAAGAAGCTACTGTATTTGTTTTGCATCTTCTTTCACTCATTGTAAAGGTGAGTGACATATGTGGTCCACAAGGAGATGAGGGATTGCCAGCAACTGCTTTGCAAGGCACAAAGATTGAGAAAACCGTTATTAGATGTGATTTTAAAAAGAACAAATAAAGGGTTTTCATGTGATTTTTTTTTTTTTTTTAATTCTTGTTTTCTGGTGCTTTTCTGTGTGTTTTGGATTGTATGTGCTTACACAAAGCACACAAACATAAAATGTGATGCAACAGTCATAATGCCAGTAACATGTCACTCTAATGTTCCTGTGCTGCCTGGTTTTAATACTGTAGGACTGTTAAGTGCTGAAAACACAGGCCTGTTTAGCTAGCTTATTATCTAATTTTCTCTGTTTCAGTTTCCTTTTGTGAACAGAGCATATGTTTGTGTCTCATTCATAGGTTCCCTGAAGTATCGCTATAAAGTAAAATTAAGCTACGAAAAACTTACCATATGTTTGTAGTGTATCTCTTCATGTCTATCTAACAGTGTATTTCTCAGTACTCAAACAAATTATCAAGGTTCTACTGTCATACAAAATCTGTTGAAAGAAAATTATTAAATAAGAACTTTATTTTCCTTCGAGACTTTTGGTTAAGCCACAGAGGCTCAAATGTGTCTTTTATGCCCTTTTGAAAAGCATGCTCAAACCTATTGTCTTTATCATCCTCTTGACCTAATATTTTTTTCTTTCCAGACCTAATTACCTGTTTAGACAATGCAAGTCACTTTTCCGAACCAGAATTCAAGTAAGATTAATTTTACCTCTTTTTCTGCCCCTTTATCTGTACTGAAGTCATTTTAGTGTTTCTAGTTCACTGTTACTTACACCTAACCTAACTTGAAAATTGGAGGTCGAGAGGACTCAAGAAACAAAGAGATTGGGGTTAAAGCTTAATAATATTGACATTTGCACTTGTCCTTCTTCTTGTTCTTTCCTATTTTTTATCAGTATACAGTAGAACCTCGTTAATTTGCACTAACACATATAAGCTAATATCACATTCCCATTAAAAAAATATACTTTTATAAAAGTATATTACAGGATGTACGCCTCCTCAATACTGAAATTCATATTAAAGTTCTCAAAGAAGCACTAAACTCTGAAATGGATAAAAAGAAATAATAATTGCAAAGCCATTTCACAGTTTGGTGTGAATTAATGAGGTTCTGCAGAGGTACAAAATGCTGTTCCTTCTGATGGAGGAAACATACATCGTTTGCCTGTTTTGTCCTCTATTTCTGTCTAAAGCAAGGACAGTTTTTAAAGCTGTAGACTGAAGTGAAGTATTTAAACTTACTTTTTGGAGAAATGAAGCCCTGAAATCAAGAGCTTTCAATCAAACCTTTTGAAATGCAACCTTTGCATTCCTCATTCATTTTCCCAAGTTCCAGAATTGTAGGTTCTGGCATTGCCCTGTATGTGTTTGTCTTCATATCCTGTTGATTTCACGGTAACTACAAACTTGCTTCAACTGTTGTTGAATTGACATTTTACCCAAGTTCATTGTTAAATCTTTAAGACTTAATGGTTTTTGTATGTGCAGTATGAAATGGCACCAGAATGTGAATGTGTGCAGATGTCTTCCCATTTTTTCCATGAGCTAGTGGAATTAACTGAATTTGGCCTGTTTTTTTATGATCAAAATGTTGCCAGGAGCTATTACAAAATATCATTACTTTTCAGATGTACAGTTTAAAGATGCAAAACAAATAGATATGCAGGTCTCTAGTTTATAAAATATAATTCATAAATACTGCTACTTACAAGACTTTCAATTTACAGAAGCCATGTAGTATTTATGTTAAAAAAAAAAAAGACATAATTTTATTATGTTCAGTTATTATAACTGAATTACGGATGAAATGGGTTTTTAACTACCTTTTTCAAATGCCTGTTCTGCTGTTGTGTACGTCTCTTCCAGAGTATATTTTTGTCTGATTTCTTATCTTTTCAGTTAGGGTATATCCTCATGTAATGATAAATGAATGATAACACAGTGTACTGTAAATAAAAAGCAGTGACTGTTGTATAACATTGTCAGAGTTACAGCCGCATGCATATCTTGACTTGACTTTTTGTTTTCTTCTAGTAAGTATTGTCCCGCTGGGTGTGTGATTCCTTTTGCTGATATTTCAGGCACTATTCCTCATGGATACAGAGATGTAAGTAAACTTAATACTGTGGGCTCACATGAATTCTGGTAAAATTTGTTATGTATGATTAAAACTCTGTTACAGATGTCTGCATTAGCTCTGCTGTCTGGGTTCAGGGAGTTGTGTCTCCTAAAGTGAATAACACGCTACTTATGTGTTTCTTTTTATGCCGCTGCTAAATGGCTGGTGCTTCATTGAGTCCAGAGGAGGCTCACAAAAATAATCCGAGGGCTGGAGCACCTCTCCCATAAAGAGAGTTTGGGAGCACTGGGTTTGTTTAGCATAAAGAAGAGACAGCTATGGGAAGCCTTCTAGTGGCCTTTCAATACTTAGAGAGGGCTCATGAGATAGACAGTGAAAGATTTCACTGGTCTTGCAGGTTTGTAGGGTAGGAGGTAATGGCTTCAAATGGAAAAGAAAACCAGAAAGAAAAGAAACTAGATCTAGATTGGATATTTGAAATACGTATTTTACCACAAGGGTGGTTAAGCATTGGTACTGGTTGCTGAAAGAAGTTGTGGATGCCCTATTCTTAGAAGTGCTCAAGGCCAGACTGGATGGGGATTTGGACAACCTGATAAGGTGCCTGTGCTCCTGGTGGTGGGTTTGGACTAGATGATCTTAAAAGGTCCCTTCTAACCCAAACCATTCTATGTTGCCATCTCCAAGAAGCGCCATAATACAGTAGAGACTTGAACATTTTTGCAAGACCTGCTGAGAAAGATGGATCAACCAAAATACTGTTTCATGTTTTGTTTTTGATGGCTTTGTCAAGTTGTGAAGTTCAGATTTATAAAGACAGAAACAATAGTGTGTTTTTCAATGGTGTCCTCCTGTTTTTGACATTAATATATCTCTAAACAGAGGCTTTCAGTTGTTTACATTGAAATTCTGTTTACACTCAGCAGCTGTAAAAAACATTCGCAAAACAGTTAAAACTATAAAATTAATGGTTCTATAAACGGGAAATAAACATCTAATAATGTAGTTTACTTAGAATGCTACAAAAAACTATACACTTTTAAAATATTTAATATGAACCTAAAGTATGCTTCCCTGATTTTTCTTTTCTCAAGTACCTGTAAATCCTAGGTTACATGTATAAATAACTTCCCATATGTTAAAAAAGAAAAAAATCACCACAGTGTAACTGTGTTAGATGTTCTGGTCCACAGTAAGTCCTTACTAAATAGCTGCAGGGCAATTTTTATACCTAGTAATAAGACAGAGTTGATTCTCTGCCCATCATATTTGCAGCATGTGTACACGTTCAGCCTGTTGGAATTCTTTTTGCCAAAATCTGCAAAAACTGTTTTCTATGCAGGAAAAAGGAAATTTCAGGAAATAAATTCCCTGTTACTTTGTGTACTTTATTATTCTATTCTGAATAAAAGGCAGAGAATTACCTAGAAGTCAAGTTCGGAAAGAAATCAAGTTGTCCAACACTTTAGACAAAGTTTCAGGTAGAAATTTCTCTTGCTTACCTTTCTAATGATCTTAGCTTCTTGCTGCTTTAAAAAATACCCTAAACTTTGATTTTTTTGGTGTGACCCTGATGTCTTGCACTCCTTGAGGACTTGCAGCGCTCATTGCTGACATCTTCTGGTGAGCAGGGATGAGAGATTTTCATCTGCTGCAGGATCGCATCCTTCTGCTTTCAAGGAAAATAGGAAGGAAGGGAGAGGGGTGCTGAGTTCATCAGCCAGACATAATTATATTTATTTAGAGAGCTTTGGGGATATTTGAGGGGTGAGGAATAAGGATCCACAATCGGCTGGAGTTTTTATGTGTGAATATACTGAAGAGAATTATATCTAGGAATGTCTCGGTAAGCAGTTTTTCTGCCAGTGAGCCTGAGATATAGGGGCCTCCTGGCCTATTGCAGTATGCAATTATTTCTCAAAAGGCCACAGTAGAAAAGTTGTTCTTTTTAAAACAACAACAAAAAAATGTTGAGGACAATCATCTATGAAGTCTCCCTTTTCTGGAAAGGATCTGCTGATTCCTTCTAACAGAATTGCAGCGAGGCTCAGTAGTGCCCAGTGGAATGGTTGGCAGAGCAACACGGCAAATGTATTTAGTACTAGCAATGAGCAGTAAATTTTCTTTGGGACAGCAACTGTTAAAAGTAAATATAAATCTGCAGCTGTCATCTGTTGTTTATCGGCTTGGGAAATCTGTGCTGGGATACCACACTAGGAATAAAAAGCTAAATGTGGTTCTGGAAGGTATATATGGAGATACCCAGGTGATCTGCAGGCAACTTGGTCCCCGCTGATACTCTAAAATTCAGGTTGATCCCAGTCACATTGGATGTGAGCAAGGGGCTGCCGGGTTGGCATGTGTCTGCGCATACTCAGTGCTTCACGTGGCCGGCAGTGCCTGTGAATAGTCTGTATGTGCCTGTTGCACTGTGCAGAGCCAGTCATCCTGCAGGAACTTGGCGTACACCGTTGAGTGGGTGCAAAGCCCTTGCTGCTAAGCCTTTTTTGGAACTGGACTGTGTTTCTGCTCCTTAGCACAAGGACTTTTCTGCCTTGAGCCCATTTGGGTTTTAAGGTCTTGCTTTCCAGATGAAAAAGGTGTCCCGAGCTGGTTTGCTGTGCAGTGCAAAACAGGCATCTAGCTCTGCTCAGTCTGTGCTGTGCCTGAATGACTTGGTGGAGTGGGTCACTCGTGCTGTCAGGACTAGGAGCCAGGAAAATGGAAATGTAACTATGTAACTGTGGTATTTGTTAGCAGGGTGGGACTAACATCTTCTGGAATACGAAGGGAAGAGCAACAACAAAAACAGTTTGATTAATTGATCTCCACTGACCTGTGCAACATAAATAATAGGGTTCCTCAGAAGAAAATGTATTCATACATTATGGTGTTTTTTTATGGATCACATTGCTGGGATGTTAAACCACGTTTAATCACGAGATAAAATATACCACCCTCTGGCTCAAAGTTACAAAATCTGTACTCCTTAGTTGTGAGAAAATGAAGAAAACACACAAAATATGTTTATACTAAAAGGTTTTCTTGGAATTTATATATTCAGCTTCTGTTGTCTAGCATAAAAGATTTATCATAGGCTGAAAATCTGTCTTGCTGTCTTTCTTAGAGTTGTTCACCTTGCTGATTACTTGAGCATATTTGATTGGAAGAGTTGCATTCCAAATATGTCTGTGCTAGGACTCACTGAAATGTCTGAGATGTTTTTTACATTTTTATGAATTCCACAATAAAACAAAGATAAATGATTTCTAACTAACAGATATAGTTAAATAGTAACTTTCTTAATGTCATAATAGCAACAAAAATGTGACTTGGCAACATAGCATTTACAATACACTGTGTTACTTAATTTATCTACAATGTAGTATTAATTTTTTCTTTTTCCCCCTCCTCAAGTCATCATCACTTTGCATGGCTGGTGTTCATGCAGGCGTTGTGTCAAATACTCTGGGTGGCCAAATTAATGTTGTAATCAGCAAAGGCATTCCATACTATGAAGGCTCCCTGGCTAACAATGTCACCTCAAAAGTGTAAGTGCACCTCCTGTGTCCTCCTTCCCTTTAGCACCATAGATCTCGGTATTGCCTCATCCCAGGAGTAATTTCAGCTACAGGATCTACATGTTCCACAGACAGATGCTGTTCTGTAAAGTTCTCAAAATTCTCTTTTACTCTGCAATTTTTTTCCCAGGTATTTTTTTTTTAACCTCTAGACCATAAAGATTAATTTCACAAAATCTGCAAGGAGCTTTTATCTTCCAAAATGCATGGCATGACCATAAATTCTTAATGGGCTGTGTAAAAATATTAATTTGTCTAGTTGTTTTTTTATAATCTGTTATTTCTAGTTTTTTTGTTAATTAGATACCATAATTTCTCTTGTATGAAAAAGGGGAAGTTTGATATCTAAGGATATATGTTTCTCCTAAACTTTCAAATTTTACAAGCTAGTGTACAGGTTTTTTTCCTCTTTTTTTTCTTCTTTTTTCCCTTCGTGTCATAATAATGTGCGTGGGGATTTTCGGGGGTGGGGGGAGAGGGGGCAGAGTAGGGGAAGAAGGTGGGAGTGGGCAGAAAAAATTTTTTTTTTTTTTTTTTTTTTTTTTTTTTTTTCTTCCAAAGCTGTCCTTTTAGTCCCCTCTGTAACTTAAGGATTATGGTTCAGACTTTTTTTTCTTTTTTTTTTTTTTAACAAAACCTTGAGGCAAAAGCAATCCAATAACTGCTTTATTTCCATGCTACTAGTGTTTGGAATCCAATAGACAAAGGTCACTTGCCCTTGGTTGTCTCTATTAAATGAGAGCAGCTACTGTTTGTCCTGAGGTCGGAGGTTAGGCTGGGGAGCTCAGTCATTGTGAGGAGTGGTCCGTGTGCTTGTGTGGGCAGACTCGCTCTGGGCAATGGTGAGATGAAACCTGAATAGTAAATAATGTGATTTTGGTGGTTTGGGAAATACCAATATGTTGAAGATGAAAATTTCTGAGTTTGAATGCAGGTCAAAGAAAATACTTTTTTTTTTTTCCCATTTCGCCTTTCTCCAAGATTTAAGTGTGAGAACTGTAGTGCAGTTTTGAACAGAGGAATTTGCAAAGCAGAGCTTGCTTTCCACTTGATGTATTGGTGTTTCCATTGTAGCTGCATATGGATGTCTGCAAGAATACTGCACAAGAGAAAAGAGTGTAACATGTCACTTTATCTCAGAAGTCCCAGGAACAGAAGTGATCAGCAGAGATTGATTCTTTTTATTATGATACGGTTAATTAAAAAGGGAAGCATCAGTTGAAAAGGGGTTTGTACTTAAAGCACTGTGACCGGGTGGCAGAAGTGTTCCTTTCATCATGAAATCCTTGTTTAGGCATATGCGTCTAGGTTTCAGTGGCAAGCAATCAGACAAGAAAAATAAATTGAAGGCAATTTGTGTCAGTTTTCCTTACTTAACACAAAAAACATCTTTTTCTTTTCTGCAGGGGACCATTATCTACAAGTCTCTTCACATTTAAGACAAGTGGTAAGCATTATCACTACTACTACATGTCAATACTTTCATATGAATTCCCTGTGTTCCATTACTTAATTTTGTTCTGCATAGTATTTTCACCGCCTTCCTCGGTAGTGTACATTTTTGAATTGTTTTACTGGCATGTTTTGATGATTAATCATCACTACATTTAAATATGCAGTGTTTTATGAGTAAATAGAAGAATGCAGTGTGTCATGCTTCAGTGATTGTTTTGTTCAGTTGCTTGTAGGCACATATGCATTTGTTGTGCTATGTTTATGCTCCCCTTATATATGTGTAAGACAATCTAGAACTGCTTTCTCTGTCCTACAGGGTAGTTGTCCTGCCAGTTTATACTTACTTGTCTTTTAAAATATTTTCCTAGTAAAAATCTTTCTTTAGTAAGCTTTGCTTATCTGCAAAAAGAGATTTTTTCATGTTTTGCTCCTCTACTATAATCTGGTTTAAGGTGACTTGACTCCTACACTTTAAGCACACCACTTAAAGCAGAATTAGGTACTTGTTAGTTGGTCTTTATTTCTTCTTTTAGTACAGGAGCAAATAGATATTGACTAGCCAAAAAGAAATTTCGCCAGCAATTTAGGTGTTTTTTTTAGCCATTGGAAGAACATGACATGGAAGGAAACTTAGTAGGAATGGTGACAAAAAAATTAACTAATTTCAAGGATGGATGTGTTTGAGCTCAAGGTGATATGGATTTCGACGTTCATTGGTGTATTGTCATCAATTAACATTGTGATACTGAGATGGTTTGAAAACCAAGAAATTATGTAAGCACAAAAAGGAGCAAGTAACCAAGTAGTCTCTTTCTCGTTCCTGAACTAACCATGTGATGGACTTTTAAACAACGACAGCTCCCCTCCAGTGCTTCTCTGCTAGTCCTGTGTGGGTGGTAATCGAGAGAATATCCACGTTATTCTTGAGCAGGCATAAAACATTTAGTAACTAAAGATCAGAAGTTTGGTTCCAGCATGGAAGAAGGCAAAAGACCGTGGTTTTTTTGGTAGTATTGTTACGGAATAAATATAGATGTTAGTTTAATATATGCCTAGCAAGTGTTAAACTCCAAGCAAATAAAACCATTGCATAACTTGGATTTTCACTCTGAATCTTCACCTTTTCCTGTGCTCAGGTTGCTATGGGACACTTGGGATGGAATCTGGGGTAATCCCCGATTCCCAGATCACAGCGTCATCTATTCTCGAGTGGTCTGACCAAACAGGACAAATGAATACTTGGAAACCTCAAAATGCCAGACTGAAAAGGCATGGGCCTCCTTGGGCTGCTTTTGTCAGTGATGAACACCAGTGGTTGCAGATAGACTTGAATAAGGAAAAGAGAATAACAGGTAAGTGAGCCTGATGTGGCTTTTAAGATGCATCCAGGAGGTTTGGTTACTAACATCATTTTTTTCCAGTGCTTAATCTCGGATAAAATCCAGAAGATGTTTAATTACGATTATAAGTTCAGTTCCATATCCTAGCTTATGCACCAGAAAGTCTAGAGTTGAACAAGTGGAGTTTCATAGTAAAAAAACACCTCTTTCATCAGAATTTGTTGAAATGCTTCCTGTGTTTATACTGTATCCTTGATGCTTCCTTACTGATTGTTTCCTTGGAGGCTCAAATCCATATCCAGTCAACTCGGTCTGCTGGTACCTCTGATGTGGGTGTACTGACTGATGTTTCTAGGTTTTCCCTGCTGCCCTCCACAGCCACAGTCAATCCAGCAGTGAAGATGGGAGCAGTTGCTGTGCTCTGTGTTATGAGCAGCAGGCTGAGCAAAACAGCTGGCAGCTTCCCCTTCCTGAAGGGGAACATGGACCGTGAGTCAGGGTTGCTGGACCCTCCTGGCAGAGCCTGTTGTGTTGTCCCCCAGCAAACGGACCAAACAACGCAGAGTGATGCAGCCAGAGCCTGGGTTAGGCTCTGCTCCTTCACAGGGATTGCGGTGGACCTTCTGTCATGGCTCTAGTCGCTGTGGTTGTTTGCAGAGACAGCTGGATATGCTGCGTATCCAGTTCAGTCTGGGTGGCTTCACGTTCTGGAAGCTGGGGAAGCTTGTGGTTCCCTGTTGCTGCTGATGGCAGCGTGGCCCACGCTGAGCAGTGAAGCCCTGAGGCACTTGCAGTTTGGGGTTAACTTCAGGGATAGCCTGCTTGAAAGTAAACCCAATGTCAGTGCAGCTACCTTATCTTCTGTGCTAATGTTAGTGTTTTCTATTTTGACTTAATTGTTCAGAGGCAATCGCTGTTGTTAGCGGACATGCTTGCAATCTGACTAAAGTCCAAACTCAAGTTGCTGTAGGTCAAGCATGTTTTAGAATCCTGGGCTTTGAGGCTACCCTGAGACATCCTGTTTTGATCAGTTTGGGTCTGTCTCCTAATCAAATGCATGAACTGGTCCCTGAACTCAGCTGCATACCTTGCTGTCAGCACCTGGGCTTCCTGCCCTTAAACAACTTAAGTTTACCTTTGGCATCGCCTCCTTTGGGACTGTTCATATTTTACATTACTCCTCTAATGCCTCTGCTAATAACCTTTCACAAAGCTGCTTTCCGTGTGAGTCTTTCTGCAGCTCTGAAGTGTCTGCTTTAGGGGGCTACAGTTCTTTTTGGTGGTGATTTTAGGTTGGCAGCACAAAAGCAAGGAACAGAGGTGCTATCTCGGC
This sequence comes from Aythya ferina, assembly GCF_964211825.1. Lineage (NCBI taxonomy): Eukaryota > Metazoa > Chordata > Aves > Anseriformes > Anatidae > Aythya > Aythya ferina. The sequence goes on along the minus strand of NC_140296.1, from coordinate 118,193,850 downwards.
ACCTGCAGGCAGAAGCAGACCATTTTCACCAAGAAATGGGGACTAAGTGCTTATGAAGGCTATATTATGAGAATTAAAATTTAAAAGTAAAATGATTATAAAGTTTTAGGAGTTTCAGACCCTGTCACCCTGAAGAAACTTTTCTAAATGTAACTGGACCAGTAGAGATTATAACTATCTAACTCCAGATTAAAAAGTTGATACGTTAATTATTTTTTTTTTTTACAAACTGGTGACAGTTTTTGTATAACTGGGCACTTTTATTTTCACAGGTATTATAACTACTGGATCAACCTTAGCAGAGTACTACTATTATGTGTCAGCCTACAGAATTTTATACAGTGATGATGGACAAAAATGGACAGCATACAGAGAGCCCGGCATGGATAAAGATAAGGTAAAAATTGCCACACATTTTCTAGGTATGTTCTGTGGAGATTCACAATTGTAAATATGGCCAATTTTGGTACAGTGAAGAAATGTTAAATAACTTTTTCAGTGTAATTTTTAATCATAAACAGCATCCATGCAGAAGGAAATCAGAAAACGTGCAGATATGTAGGGCTTTGAAGTAGCGTTCAGAAATTCAGAGGTGATTTTTTGACTGTTTGGGAATGGGAATATTCTGGACAAGTAACTTCTGTTGCCAGTGGTAGGCTGCCTGGTACTGTGTCCTTTTCTGACTAAGAAAAATAGGTTGCTTTTTATGTTTGTTTGTATCGTTTTTCCCCCAAATCAGAGTTTAAATTCTCATCATCTTCTAGATTACAGCATAAATGTTAGGGGTTGTATGATTTTCCTTCTTTCATAGCACTTCTGTTGATCTTTTTGACCAAGAAGTTTCTTAGTTGTGTAACAGAACAGTCCTTGCAGAGGGGAGGTATCCTAAAAGAACAAAATGGTATGTTTGCATGGCAAATGCATACCACAAGGGAAAAAATGTTAGCAGTAAGATAGATAGTACAAATTAATTTATCAGTATTTAATGTAGACATGAAAAGATGAGAAGGCAGGGCATTGTGCTACCTGTTCTTCCTAGTGCTTCAGATCAGATTTTCTTAAACAAGAGAATATTTGGAATGCTGACTTGAACTAGGATTTTTTCCTTTTTCTTAACATTCTTGGATGCAGTTTACTTCCATAGGCTTGTTGTATCGTGTACATGTGGATATCTGGTAACTTTTTAGGAGAACAAAAACCCAGTCTTAAGAAAGTTAATTCTTAAGTGGTACTTTCTGGGGTTTTCTGCTGGTTTTGTGGATTAAGAATGTTTCAGGGTAGGATGTAGCAACTTGTTTCAGTTGTTAAAAGCGACCCTGACTCAGGGAGCTTGTCTACTTTAGGTTTGCCTCCAAATTCTGTTTCTTGTGGTTGTATGACCACGGTCTTATAAGCAGCTGTCCACAAGGAGTTATTCTTTCCTTCCTGCTCCCTGTGGACAGTCCCCAGTGTGTAGATTCAGCAGCCAGAGCATCCTGCAGGTCTAGGAAACTGCGTCACGTGCTCTGGCTCATGACAGGCAGCAGCACCTGCTGTCGTTAACAGTTCCTGAGTAGCTGCTTTGGCTGAGTCTCACTCTGAGCTTCAGACCTCTGCCTGGAGAACCAGAAGGGATTCCAGGTGCTGAAATAAATGATGGTACCTTTCCTGCTGTGTTTCCAACCCTCGTCCTGAGGAAGTGCAAGGTAAAAGTACCATGTTGGTTAAATTGAGAGGTTTCTGAATACTGGACACAATCACAGTGGAGAAACTTACCTGAGCAGGGGTGGCTTTACTGCTGGGACTGGTCCATCTCCTTGAGCCTACACATGTGCTACCAGACTGTTAATACGAAGTATTCGAGGTAAACAAATCCAGTATCTTTTGCTGTTTTTTGAGTGCCCTCTTCTGGCTGTAAAATAAAACCTCAGCTAGCTGCCTAGATTTAGGCTAAGTTAATTTATTTTCCTAGAAAACATTTACAGCTATTGCCTGTTAATTGAGCTTGTTCTTTTCCTTGCAAGTTTGTGAAGTAAAGCAAAATGTGGAGCTTGAGATTACAGGTGATGCATCTTCTTTGCTCTTGTTATATCATTAGTTACCATGTGTGAAGCTCTTGTTATATCATTAGTTACCATGTGTGAAGAACTGTACATATCCAAAGGGCCAGCTGTGAAGGGAAGTATTTAAGTAAAAAAGGATTGGTGAGGCTTCAGAATAGCAGATTTTTCCTCTGTCTGGTACAATCTCATTCAATACATCTTTGCTTTTGGACACAAACGCATGCAGGTATCTCCCTTTGATCCTTATACAACTGTACACCAGACAAATCAGGTGTTGCAATTCCCTGTTTTTCAAAAAATGTTTTAAATTCCTGAAGTTGTTTAGGAGACTAGGAGCTCTTCCAAGGCTTTCCTGTAGTCCTCTATGTAAATGTCTTCTAGAGGTGTATCAGTATTCAAGACAAGCCTTCCTTAACACTTTTATCTATTTAAAAAAGGGAGAGGGAGGTTTGAAAATGCTTGAAGTGGGGAGAAATGACAAGTTCCACTGATGTAAAAGCACAGAGGTAAGCTGAGAGAGTCTGATAACAAATGGAATATCAAAGTGATTTGCTCACCAAATACTTGCAGTTTGTACTGAGCTGAGGCAAATTTTTGTGGGGGGAAAAAAATAATATATATTGAGCTGCAGGCAAAGTTAATTTACTGTCTTAACACTTGACATCAAAAAAACTGACTAATGAAAGTAGTACTAGTAAAAAGTAGTGTTACTTTGATACAAAATAAATGAAAATGTTGGTTACTTAGTTGAGATGTAGAAAAAATAATACATCACAAACATGAAGTATTGTATTTAAGTGAGCAATTCTTTTTTTTTTTTTTTTTTTTAACTAAATTGACTTATTTGATCAGTCAGTGCTTTCAAACAGGTTGACAATTACTTTGTAAGGAATAACCAAAATTCTTACACTCAAGTGGTAATAGTAATGGGGCTTGCGTGTCTTTTGGGAGTGGGGATAGACAAATTATGTAGGTCACGAGGCTTGATTCTTTTAAGGACTACTAAGGGATTTTTTTGGTTTTGGCTCTTGAATGGCGAGTGTCCTGAAATAATCCTTTTCTTTCAAACTAGTTGAGTATTGCAGTTGTTTAACCCTACAATATCTATTTTTTGAATAAAGTACAAAACACCAACAAGCTGAATTGTTCAGAAGTAGCAAGGTACTTCAGTGTTTACGTAGTAATGTGATTGAACAGAAAAATCCTAAATCTTTTTAATATTTATTTTGTGTGTGTGTTAGTAAGATCTAATTCACTTCTTAATTACATCCAACATGATTTGCAATATCTGTATCAAGACTTGAAGACATGATCTCAAACCAGTCCTCCACGGAAAACGATGGACTGGTTCGCTGGCATTGGTCTGGCTGTTATATACTGTGTTAAGCAGCTTAGTGCAAAACCTGTCGGCCTAGAAGCTTGTCAGTGCGCTTGCTCTGCATCACACATACAGTGACTCTCTGCTTACTGTTTTTAAATTTCAACCAGACAAAACAGTCTTACATTGTCAAATTGGCTAAGTTCTTTATATGCAAGGGCCAGCAGTGAAGGACCAGCTTTAGCTCATTCTTTAGGCAATTTCTGCTTCTTTTTCTCCCATAATCAACTGGCTTCACGTGAGATTTTTGACAGATACGATTTTGCTTTCCTAACATAAATATTAACATAGTATTTTGGTTTGAGTTCTGCTTTGTAGATAGCAGCCGCTAGAGGACAGTGTGACTACATACTGGACTTAATTCTTCCTAAGAAATGCCATAGCCATTCATAGGACAGGCCATGCTTAAACAACTATGCAGTGTGAAGGCACTGGTAAATTCCTGCTTTCGCAGTATCATAATTGCTTGCTCTATTTGAAGAATAAATGACAACAGCAAGAAAGAACGGAGTTAAAATTATTTTTCAGTGCCATAAAAATGCAAGATTTATTTAGCAATAGGCATTACCTGAGTCCCATCAGTACCTTTATTTGAAGTAAGGCAAAGGCTGTAGCAGGTATGTGTGTGTGTCTGTGTGTACACAACTGTTTTTTCTTCTGCATGGGACAGGGTAGGCAGCAGCACAGTTTTGGGGCTGAAATATTCTCAGGATCCTGCACTGCTTATTTTTGCTAAATGAAACATCTAAACCAGTTTTACTTCCTTAGTTGCTATTTATTTGTATAACATAGTCTTTTTTTTCTTCTTTTCCAGATATTTCAAGGGAACACTGAATTGTACCAGGAAGTTCGTAATAATTTCATCCCACCTATTATTGCACGATTCTTTAGGATTAACCCCTTAAAATGGCACCAGAAAATTGCAATGAAAGTAGAATTGCTAGGATGTCAGTTCAGTATAGGTAAGAACTGAAAACCCTTCAATTTTGCAAGACAAGTGGTGAAAGGTGTCAGTAAAGTTTATGTTTTAGGCATATTTTCAATGAGAAAACAATACTGAGCAGAGCAATCCTTCTGTAACTGCTACTGCTGAATTTCTTCCGAAGTTACTACACTTAGCCTGGAAAATAGCTCATTTCGGTGTAATAAGGTGATTTGGAAAGTGTTTCAAAAGACACCAGTCACTTGCTTTCCACATTTCTGCTTCATGTCTTTTTCCTTATTATTTATATTTTCTTGATACATTTAAAACTTGAAATGTGTGAAACGAGCCTTTCAAAACCCTCTTTTTACAAATATTTTTCTTTTAAAGTCCGCTCTCCTAAACTCACCATGCTGCCGCCACCACCACCACCGCAGAACAATGACAAGAACGATGACTTCAGTGATGACTTCATTCACTCAGTGAAGACGTCGCTGCAGACAGATAAAACAACTTTCACACCTGAAATAAAAAACACTACGGTGACTCCAAGTGTAACCAAAGGTACCCATGCTTAAACAGTGATAGTGTTTGGGAACTGCTGACAGTACTTTGCTATATATTGTGTGCTTTCCGAATTTAACTTTTCTTGACAATTTTCATGTGCTATAGCACACTATCAATCTTTTCATTTTAATATTTACTAGTATATTAAAGATGTATGCAGAAACAAACCCAACCCGATATTCTAAGGAATGTAAATATTACATGTAAACTGAGTTCAGCTTTTAATTACTGAACAATTTTTTTGTTAAAAAGGAGAAGTTGCAACTTGGGTTTCCCTTCAGAATTAGTCAGGAGTAACTGCTTGTTATTTAATCTGGTAATTTTTCAGGACAAAACACTTTTGCCATAGCTTGTCTTTTATGGAACAGTCACACTGGCATGAAATTCAAAAACCGTCTGGCATCCTCGTTGTTAATCGCAGAAAATTGTCAGCAGAGAGCAAGGTGATTGCAAGTGTAGGCAGTGGTGGAGTGTCCTTTGGATAGCAATGGGACAGGATGGTCTAATGTCACGTGAAGAGCCAGCATAGACAAATAGTGATTAACTGCCGAAGTCCTCTGGTATTTCTTTCTCGTGGGAGGTTCAAACTTCAGTGGTTGCATAGTCCCGGGGTCTTTGTTAGCAACAAAATATATTGTTCTAATAGAAATTCTTATTGATCAAAGCTGTTAATCTTGATGAGAAAACTCTCAAAAATACTGTCTATGCGTACATGTAGGAGAGATGTTAATTACTGTTTAAACTGTGAGAGCATCCAGGGGGGTAGCTTAGTTTAGCTGGGTGATCCAGTGGGATAGATATTATACATGACAACAACACGCTCTACCCAAGTAGTTTTTAAAATAAGAACTGATTTATGAGAAACTCTTGTCTGACACCACTTAATTTAATGGCTTTCAGATGTGGCATTGGCAGCAGTTCTGGTTCCAGTGCTGGTGATGGTCTTCACTACTCTGATTCTTATCTTAGTTTGTGCGTGGCATTGGAGAAACCGGTAAATGAACGGGTTAATAAAAAAGTATTTCACATGAATGTTAGTCTGGTGTGTGGGAATTACATAGTCTGCATGTATTGCCACGGGAACCACTTGGTGCACACTTCTGGAATGGACTTTTTTCAGAACCATATTCTCTTTCTGAGAAACTGTTCGTTTATTTGAGTAGCTAGCACAATGAAAAGCACTTCTAAATATTTTCATTTTAAGTGCTTTTACTGAAACTTGATTTCTCCAGTAGCAGCAGGCTGGTGCTTTTACTTTAAACTTGACAACCAGCTACAGCCAAGGTGACAGTTGCTGAGCATTAATTCATCTTCTGGTAAGCAGACTAATAAAACACTTTCTTTTCTCACAGCAAGAAAAAAACGGAGGGCACGTATGATCTACCTTACTGGGATCGTGCAGGTAACAGAATGATTTTATGACATCATTTACTTAGCATTCTTGGTGTGAAGTGTTTTTCAAATTGCAGTAATGGGCAATTTCTACTAGCAGAAACTTCTCTACTGCTGACTAGCACAGACAGTGGGGACAGTGAGCTTCCTTTCTGAACAGACTGAACTTTTCTGTTTTCTGAATTTTATTCAGGAATGGAAAATACCTCCTGCTCAAGCTTAAAGCTTCAGTCTTTTTTTTTAGTAGACAAAGTGTAGAGTCTCTTAATTATAAGGAGAGAGGCAAAAACCATTTATGAGGAATGTTTTTATACATTTCCTAGTCATATTTCTGGTGGTACTTCTGTCCTGGAAAAAACCTTTCATCTAGTTGTATGAGGTGTGTCAAGTTTTATCTTTTTTCAGCTTCCTATTAGCACGTGGGATTACTTGTATTTCCTTTTAGGTATCTTTTCTGTCTTTGCTGTCCTGTGCCACATTAACTTAACATCAGACAGTTCCACTGCACAGCATGTGATGCTGCAGCATAAAGAGCTGGTGCAGCAGTTGGGTTTTTACTGTCTGTATGACTGTGCTTCCTTTTTCTGACCCTAAGCTGAAAATTTCCATATTTGTGTTTTTGTTCTCTGGCAGTTTAAGTATAACCTTTATCCTTTAGACAAGAAACCTTTTAATGACCTTATTTTTATTTATTACATGTCAATTTCTGATAGGTCACAGCATCATTGCTTCAGCATGTTAGTGTCATAATATCCTGTATCAAAATGTTAATGATGGATGTACTTATTTTTCTCCTCACTTATTTAAATGTTCAGTAGGTGGGTCTGTTTTAAAAAGGACATTGAAATTTGGTAAAATGCAGTATCAAAAAAAACGCTGTTACACTTCTCTGTAGAACTTCTGTCTGTGCCCTCCCCTGGGCTGCCTCATACAGCAGTTCTGTAGGTGCTAAGGACTGCAGTGGGAGCAGACAGGTTGATACGATGACAGCGATGGTTTCACCTCTGAATCTTCAGGCTGCCGTAAAACATTAAAGTATCCCATTAACACAGCATCATGCAAGTACTGGTAATTTATTCTGCAGTAGTGAGCAAACAAATCAAGACATGGTGTAAAACACTGTAATAGCTTTAACTACAGTATAGATTTATTTTCATTTTCTTTAAATCCATGCGAAGGGTGGTGGAAAGGAATGAAGCAGTTTCTCCCTAGCAAATCAGCAGAACACGAAGAAACTCCTGTACGCTACAGCAGCAGCGAAATCAGTCGGCTAAGACCAAGAGAAGTCCCAGCAGTGTTACAGACAGAATCTGCAGGTACTTTTTTTGTTGTTTTATGGGCTATGCAATATACAGAAAAAGCCAAAAAATGCCAGGAATTTGGCTATGTTTAATACTTTTCTGGTTGCTTTGGGGAGAAGATGAGAAACGAGTAGTTCTGCAGGTAAATGCATATCTTAAAATGCATACCTTTTCAGCTCTTACCTGACTGATGCTGTGATGTGTGTGGATAGACACTGCCCCAAGTTCATGCAGAAGCTGAAAGCTGCTGTACTTGTCCTTGAAAGTCTCTCTAGCCAAACTGATGTGCATTTAAAATAGTATTACCACATTTTCTTTATGCACAAATTGGAAATGTGGCATTTGGTGTCCTGAGCTGACAATGACTTATATCATCCTCTTCATCTGGAAAATGAGGAATTACTGGTAACAGCACGTGCCCTTTACTTGTGAACCAGTCATTAGAGGAAGATGACTGCCTCTGCCTTTGGTTCTGTGCTTACGTGAGGGCAGAAATATGCAGACACACAGGAACTGCAGCTTCACAGCAGGCAGAATCAATTTTCTCTTTGGCTGCTTGTCTGTTTTTAACACAGCTAGCCATTTTTCTCACCTCTAGCTTTTGTTATTCAGATTAGCTGTCAAACAAAACCATCTCAGCTGACCATGTGCAGGCTTCTCCCCTCACAGGACAAACCCTCCACCCTAGGGACCACTTCTTATCCAAAGCCAGCCAGGATAATTTCATTTACTTTTAATATTGCAGGGAAGCATGTTTCAAAAAACTTGGTTTTGACCAGATTTACAACATGGGAAATCGTAGCTCACCAGGGAAGAAGTGTAAGCCTGAGAAATCAGGATGTTGTAAGCATAAGCTATCCAACAGCTTTATCTGTTGTGCAAAAATGACTTTTTTTTTTTTTTGCAAAAGCACCTGGTTGTGGCAGACAGACTGACCACTGGTTTGATCTAGGATAGTAATTTCTGTGATGCTGTTGACATTAATGTGTTGCTGCTCTAAGTGTATTTTTATTCTGTTTTGTTGGTGCTTGCGCCACAGAGTATGCTCAGCCACTGGTAGGGGGCATCGTCGGCACGCTTCATCAGAGATCAACCTTTAAACCAGAGGAAGGGAAAGAAGCAAGCTACGCTGATTTGGACCCTTACAATTCACCGGTACAAGAAGTCTACCATGCTTACGCTGAACCACTACCTATAACTGGACCAGAATATGCAACGCCAATAATCATGGACATGTCCAGTCACCCCAGCACTCCTCTTGGAGTTCCTTCCATTTCCACCTTTAAAGCAGCAGGGAACCAAGCTCCTCCGCCGGTGGGAACTTACAATAAACTCGTATCGAGGACAGACAGCGCATCATCAGCACAGGCGCTGTACGACACGCCCAAGGGGCAGCTGGGGCCAGGTGCTGCAGAGGAATTGGTGTACCAGGTACCGCAGAGCACAGCCTACTCCGCCGGGAGTAAGGAGGAACTAAGTTAGCTCATGCGTAAGGTAGGATGAAGGCAACTGTGGCTTGTTTTTAAAAGCCAGCTGACGGTTTCATTTTCTAATCACACTGTTTTTATATTGTTAGTCTTAAGTAATACAATGTTGAACCAAAAGATGTGGCATTGGAGTCTGGGAAACCAGTAATTCTGCCTTTTCTTAAGCTGTATATATAATTACAGCTTGTCTCTTGCAAAAAACATGGACTTCTTTTTTTTAAACTACTGTACAATTGTCTGCCAGACATGAGAGAAGAATTCTTCAAGATTAGCTTCAGTAATTCATAGATGTGAATAATAAATTGGGAGAAACAACTGTTTTAAGTACAAAAGCCAATAATTTTTTGCTAATGGTACTATTTCTTACTATTTCTGAGGGGAAAAAAGCCCACAATCAGAACTCTTAACTTTCTAAAATCTGTATGTTAGCACTATAGCTCCTAAAAATTAATTTTACCCTACAAAATGCATGTACTACCTTGGACTCTAAAAATAATATCAGGACTGATGGCAAAAATCCCATTAACTTCACAGCATAAAATAGTCTTGATAGTAAATTGTTATTTTCGCTTTTGTTCACAGGATTGCTTATTGTAACCTGTGTGTTCCTCATATTTCTCACCATTGTTGTTAGCCTTCTAAAACTGCCTATACAATCCCTTTTCTTTTCTGCCTCATCTCCTTAAGCCACTCAGTCTTGATCCCTTCTAGGGATAAGGTAGGTACAGTCTAAGTTTTACAAGCAACTTACCTGACAACTGTTTTTGCGTGTTCCCTGCTCAGTGAAGGCTGCTCTGACCAGCGTCTGCATTCGATTCAAACTTGTACAGGAAGATGCCAGGTGTTCGAGGTGGCTTGAGTTCAGAGAGGTTCCCGCACCCTCAAGCAGTATCTGTTGTTGTACGTTAAGATGTGAGCATATACAAAGAAAAATATGTATATACTTTTGTGAGTGCTTGAGAAAGCACACAAATACTCTAATGGTGCATAGCTTGTGTTAATACATGCATTTAGCACATATGGTACATTTTAGCACAATTGGAAAACTTTGGCCATAGGGCTTTTCTTATGATTGTTCTTAGTAGAAGTATAAACAATTCCAAAACCTTTGCCGAGAACAATTACTGTTCCAAAGAGTGTCAATTTTAGAAGCATTTAATTGAATTTGTATCTTTTTGAATGTTCCAGTTTTCTCTACTGCAGTCAGTCTTCTACTTGAGATAACATAGACTAGTTTTATCTAGGTAATCACAAGATGAAAGCAACGTGGCTATCACTTCTTATCTTGTTAGAAAAAAGCACAGCTTTTTAACATAAACAAGTAGTAGAAAAAAATCTTAAATAGCTTTAATTTTTATTGTAACAGCACTGTTGGGAGGATGCTGAATTAATTTATAAATGTGAAAATCCCTAGCTGCACACTAGCCCAGTTTTATGGACTTTAATGGTTACTGTTTGTTTCTGTGATATAATTCAAGTCAGCCTTGTTTATTGCCCATGGACTTTACACGGGGTGGATAACATCCAAATGCAAACTAAAATACTATTTAAGCCGACTGCCACCATGTGTTTCTTACCAGTATGGGATCCTGACTTAACACTTGAAATTTTTTTGCACAGAGGCTGTATATAACTCAGTAAACCAAATTTTTATGCTCTGCTACCTTAAAACCCAATTCTACATTTTTTTTTGATCATGAGAATGATGCATTTTTTTAGATGTGGGAGTCTAAGCCTAAATCTGAATAGGCAAATAAGTTTGGTATGCAGGACCTAGTCATGAAAAAGGAAATTCCTGCATATAGGTTGCATTTTTGGTGTTACTGAAACATTTTATGCTTGATAAAGCTAGTTTGCAATCTTTATAGTTTTGCTTAAACAGGTAAGTATGTGCTCTTACTCATCAGTAGCAATTATGACTCTGAAATTACCTGATTTTATTTGAAAGGTGCAGAAAGCTATGTTTGCACCAAGCTGTGACATACTTATTCCAGCCAAGTCAAGAAACATTTAAAGCTTTTAGGCTTAGAAAAAAATATTCTGCCATAAAAATGAATGGATATGTTCAAGTCAATAAAATTAACACTCTTGGAAATCTGCATTTAATTTTTACTGTAGGCCAGATATGGTATAACTGTGGGTGTACTGTAGACTAAGATGGTGTTAGAATTAAAGAGTTTCTGTAGAGGGAGTTATTTTCAAGCAACCAAATGCAGTGTCATTTCCTGAGCAGCATAAGCTGTTGACTGGAATGGTTGCTTTAAGAATGGAATTAAGTTCCTTTTCTGAAAGAAATGGGTCTTGTGCTTTGCTCCCTGCTTTCAACTTTGATCATTTTATCTTCTAGGGCTAAGATACATTTGAATATTGAACATTTGGGTTTAAGATGTATGCTATGAACTGTTAAACACTGATACCCAAATGTAATTGCATGACACACCTAAGGTTAGCATTTTCCTGTGTGCAATGCAAGCAGAGGTACATTTAATGGGTCTCTTTTTTACATGTGAAGACATATGGATATAAAATGTATTTCAATCTTGTTTGGCTTGAGTATTCTCCCAGAATGTATGTTCTTACCTCAGCATGTATTGTAGTTGCTCAGTATTTGTATATGTTGCTAGAAATTAGACTGTATAAATAGTGAGTTTTTTAATGTATGTTAAAAAGTATTTTAAATAAATTGTACATACGTATCATGCACAGTATGTCTGTATTTGACAACCTACTGCCAATAACCTCTGGTTTGGAAATGCAAGGGTTATTTTTTAGCTACGATACTACATCTGGGCCATTCCCTGCCTCCAGGACTGACGTTATGCTGTTTCCTGGCAGTAGGCGTAGGTAGCAACCAGGCAAAGAGGAATCCATCCTCGTCATGTCACCAACCATTAGAAGCAGTAAACTGACACTTACCAGAGCTCTCCTCGTGGCGGAAATCTGCTGCTGGGACAAGCGGTATTTGCAGGCAGGCTCTTCCTGGAGTTTGCTGCTGGCAGAATGCTGGGTCTGCGCTACCCTCCGAAGACGAGTTGAGACACCATGCAGGCAGCTGCCCTAGGTTAGTGCAAAGAGAAGATCAGGCTCTGGTCCAGTGCAACCCACTGCTTAGGGGCAGAGACAATCCCTCAACACCACTCAGCAGACCACCCCCTCTGTACTAGCAGTCAGCCAGACCATAGATATTTTCCAATTACTGACAAAAAACCTTCTTTTGCTTTCAAATTTTCCATTCTTTACCTTAATTCTTGCACTACAGTTCCTGAAATAAGATATTTTTTTTTTTGCAAGTACAAAGTTATAATTGGATCCTAAATGGCTTAGTCTTGAGCTTGTCAAATTGAAATACTCCTTGCACCATTACCAGCAGACTACATCAAGCCTCTCTGTATCATGCACTGACCACTATTCTAGGAGGCCTGATCTCAAATGGGACAGGGAACTGTGTAAGGCAGAACGCATGCTATTTCCTTAGATGTCTCTGCACCTTGTTAAATATACATTTTGTGGGAAAAACAACTTACCTGTAATAAATGCTGTTACTACAGTTTGTGCTGTCTCAACTTCATGTTTAAGGTTTTTCACAGCTTGGGTAAAGGCAGAAAAAAAATGGAAGCAGAAATGCATCTAGATTTCTGAAAATGTTTGTTTCAGAATTAGCAAACATCCTACTCTTGCATACCTTACAGTGCATGCAAGACTCCTGAAATACTCATCTTTTATTTTTTTGTTACTTTCCCACTAATGCTATGAGGTAATAGCAAAAGCTCAGGAGAAGTGCTTAAGTTAAAAGGCAAAGTATTCTGTTCACTATACAAACTGCATTATTTCTAGGGAAAAAAAGTTCCCCAAAACTTAAAACCTTTAATGTAAATGAAATTTGTCCATTAGCCATAATAACACTGAGTATTCACATTTGTACTGTATTGCTCTATACTGAGAACAAAACATACCTTACACCTGCAAACTCATCTCCTTCTGCACTGGGAGTGTCTCTGCAAGCTGGAGGAAACTCTTGTAACTCTACTGCACACTTGAGCTTTCTTCTAGCAGTGAAACTTCAAGGAAAGAAACACACGTTACTCAAAATGTGTGATGCTGGCCTGTGAGGAGAGTAGCAATAAGGAATTGTTAGTGTGTGTAAGTGACAAACCTGGGAAGGCCAGCTTGGTAAGTTGTCACATCACACTTTCTCTTAAATAGATCTTAAAACAGTTATTGATAACGCAACTAAATATACCACGGTTCAACTTTGAAATGCACAGCTATTAAATATTATGAAACCACACAAATTCTCATCTGAAAAACTTGAGAAAACGGTGTTAGTTTTCAGCACGCCATGTTGTTTTTACCAACTGCTGGTGCTGCTGCCTTGCAAAAGGGAAAGAAAATGCTGTTTTCACAGGTAATGACTACTGCACGTAAAATTGGAAGGATGACTTCTAGCTGTATTCACATTTAAATGGCAGAAGCAACTTCTGTCTGCATGCTGGAACTATTCAGAATGACTACACAAGCAACTCTATGATCAAGTAACAGAGCAATTCCTTTTGCTTTTTTTTACTTTTGTATGTGGCTTTAAGGAATGCAGGGTTATAGCAGTCAGGATGCTATCGGAGAAGAAAGTTGAAGTGGAAACCTACAGTCAGGTTTCACACTAATACAATGCAGCAATACTTCTATTCAGACTGAACAGATCATGTAGAAAAGATTTCCTCAAGCAATAATTCTCTAATCTTGCAGCTTGCTTGCACTAGTGCATGTTTGTCAGACAGTTTATTTATGGCCTATTATAAAATCTTACATTATTTCTTAAGTGCCTGCAGGTCACTTTACCTTGCTCCTGAACATGGCGCAGCTTCACATAGTTGTAGCTCTTTCAAAGCAAGCTTCTGGTGACAACGAGATGAGTGCCAGAGACCATTCTGCTCAGGGAGGCTCTTCCACATTGGACATATGTCCTAGGACACGATTCTTTCTGAAACAAAAAAATAAATACATAAATTGAGTTTTAACAGCAGAAAGAAAGAATCAATGTTTTGTTTATCAAACACCTGATATGCATCTAAAACAGTTGATAAAAATACATGGACAATTGGATCAAATTATTTCTTAAGTCACAGAAGTAGGTCTGATGCAAACCATTCTGAAGGTTTATTTTGAAACACCTCAAAGTAGATTCAAAGATATATTCTATACTGCTTGACCTTCATAAATCCTGGTGGATTTTTCTCTGCATTAAATAAATTAAAAAAAGCAACCTTGTTTCTGCAAAAATGGCTTTGTCAGGTCACTTTAGCCATCTCTGAAATAGACCACATTGCTAATATGGGTAGCAGCTGTAAGCAGGATTTGGTAACAAAGTTAAAGCTCAAGTTGTAAGTGACTGTAGTAATTTGTAAGCCTTTGTCTTAGTGTCTCACCTGGGAAGTGGGATGTCCAGCCAGCAATGTGACTACCTGCTGCTACTAGCTCCATCGTTAGTGGTGACCCAGGTGCTGCACCTGGAAGCTGCTGTGGCCTCTCTTAAGTGCATCAAGCACCCAAGTGCTGAGGGGAAGTGCTGACCTCACAGCCTGGTCACCAGAACAGCCAAACAGCACAGCGACACACACTCAGACAATCAGGATATAGGTTTCCTTTGCTCTCACAAAATGTCCTCAGCTGTACTAAAAAATACCACCAATGAGCTGCTGAACTTTTTTGTACCAATAATCACTTCATTTCACATTAAGGAAAAAAGCAACTTTCAGAATTCACCTTATACAGCTTCTCACTCACTGTGAATTAGTTTTTTTTACCATTTCTACAAACTTTTGTATTTTCTTCCATTGTATCAGTAGAAGAGCCATTGCCTGCAGTATGTACCAATATAAACTGCTGCCGTGCAGCAGGAAGCATTCCTTTGGGTTTCTATCCCCAAGCCATCCACTTTAAAAAGGAAAAACAAAAAAAAGTGTAAGAGTGCTCTTTCAAGTTTGGCTGAAATTGGTCTTTGACTTTTGGCAAAGAAAAGGCAGAGCAAATAGTGCAGAAAGTCTCACCTTGTTCAAGAAAGGACAATACAAAGGATTTGAAAAAACTGTGGTCAGTCAAGTAGTTCCTTCACTACAAGCAAAGCATAAGAATGCAGCCCACCAAGGCTTCTTACAAAGCTCCTCGGAAAAGAAAGCAGGTGGAGGCAGAGAGAGGAAAAAGGTGCAGTGGAAGATATATCTGTCACAACGCACATACCAAGTCTGCATTAATAGTACTGAAAAGCTGGTTGCACTCCCTGACATGTCAACAACTGCAAAATCCTGCAGTCCTGATGGCCGTGGAGTAGTATCAACATGGATGGCATAAAGAGTCAACCTTGTTCACCAGTTAAATGACATTCTTTAGCTGCCAAAGTCATGAGAAAGCTATCCGTTTTGCATTTTGTGAAACAAAGAGACAAGGGAAAGAGTTTTTCATAGCGATGATTAGGAACAATTGAGGAATGGCTACAAAGGAAACAGAGCAGAGGGAATTTTAAATGATGAAGACCTTTAACACAGTATTTTTGTAGCTGTTTAAGATCAAAAGGCAGACAAGTTTCACACACACCTCTAAGAGGCAATAAGTACAGCAATTAAGAGCAGGGTGCAAACAAACCAAAAAGGCCAGCAGTATTTTATACTCCTTCATACTTCAAAGAGAGAGAAAGCAGAACCTCACTTTTAGCTGGAAAACTCAGTGCAAGCAAAAGACTTGAGAATTACTTTAAAACCAGATTGGTTTGTCACATAAAATATACTGCAAAGAAACTGACCAGAAAAAAAATAAGGTCTTTTATGATTATCTACAGTTCAAATTCTACCATTGGTGATTGAAAAGATCTTGTCAAGATCATTTGGTGCCTATCATGGCTAGTCAGGTACTTGGAATGGTAACTGTGTAAGGAAAGGCTTTTCTTACAAGAAATCAGGCTGTTACAGAGAAACACCAAAATTAACAAATGGTGACTGTCTCACACTTCTCTGCCTGGGTTAAAATACCGATGTCATGCATTTCATTTAATGTTTTACCAGTTTCACTCAGGCTTGTTCTGGCTGTAGTTCATCCTAATAAACAGTATGGCTAACTGAGCAGTAACAGTGGAGGCTGCAATAGACAGAATCTACTTAATTTATTAAGTTAGAAAAAGATGTCGCCAAATCAGGAGGTATCCTCTGGAAAGGGGAAGCAACTAAGCCTTCTCTGGAGGCATGCATCCTCCAGGCTGTGGGGTGGGACAAGGCACAAGGAGAGGAGCTCCGAAAGGGGCCCTGCAGTTCAGCCAGAGCCCACACAGAGCAGCAAGTTGCTGACAGGCACCACCACCATGCACAAGTGGTCACCAAAGCATCCAACAGGCTGGAGAGTGCCAAACCCAGGCATTACGGAAACCAAGCCTGAAACCAAGCTGAAGCCTGAACAGAACTGAAACCTACACTACAATAACATACAGGATTTATCGTGTCTTCATGTGTTTTGCCTTAGTCACTTTATTCTCTCCTTTTTAAGTTGCTCCAGGATTTTGAATTGAAAAGCCCTTCTGCTCTTTAGGGAGCTCATGGGAAGTGGAGGTCCAGGGAAATCGAAGAGAACTCCACCCCATCACAAAGCTGCTTCAGAATTTGCACAGGAATTGAGATAGAAATGGGTAATTTACATTCACTACAGTCTTGCACGTAACAATACCTTAAACAGAAGTGCAGAAAGGCATGAGAACAGTACCTGCCTTGAACTGCTATTTGACGTACTGTTCATTCTCACGACACAGCAGAGAAAATGTCTGGTTCAAGGGACCTTTCCTGAGGTTCACGATTTGCTTGTAGCTCCAGCTGTGAAGACAAAGTAGTATTCTGTATCAGATATAACAGCATTGTAAAACACACACACAAATGTAAACTCACTTGGACATATGGAACAGGTATGACAGAATACATTCAGGACTCATTCAGGATTGCAATTGCAGAACAAAACCAAGAACATTCTCCAGACACTGAGATAAAATACTGCAAACAACCTTCTGCCTTTTTGTTCAGATTTTATGACAACAATTTTGGAACAAAAACTAAAATGTCGGAAAAAATTGAAACCCCAGAGGATGTCCCTAAGCTACCTATATTAAAACGAAACTTTATCCAGTGTCTCTTTCTGTGCAAGATGAGTGCTCAATTGGAAGTAAAAACTTGTATTCCTCAGTGAAGCTCAAATGTTTCACAACTTTAAATGGTTTCCCAGCCCCGGTTTCATGCAACAAGAAAGCATTAAACTGGTCCAAAAACTCACTGATGTACAGAAGTAGCCAAAACGAGGTTCATAGCTCTCAGCCCGTGTAACAGCATTTTAGTTACGACCCTTGAAAAATCATCTTCCTTCAGGAAAGCATGCAAAAAGACCTCATGTCACTATCCTCAAATAATTACGCAGCATCCTGTCCTAAGTCGTAGCTGGTACAATAAACACCATATAAATCAGCACGCACCACATACAGTATGCAGTGGGTAAATTCTAGTACTAAATTCTGGTGGGTAAATTGCACAACAGAAATATTTTAGAGATTCTTCCAGTAATAATAATACATTAATTACTAGTGAAGAGCAGCCTTCCAAACACTGACAAATCCTTCACGAAAAGCACATGCCGAAAACAACACTGCCCAGCATTTTTTCTACACAGGAGAGGAAGATGGAACCATGTACACAAAGAACTGTCTCCTCCATAAAGCAAGGAAAAATGTTGATTATTAAACCAAACTTCTCTCATAAAACTACACCTCCACTGGCAGTATTCCCACTTAAAACAGTGGCAGATATTAAATTTGTCCGCATTGAGAGACCGAAACCATTATTCATAATTCCAAAAGTTTTAATGATTTTTGCATCTGAATCAGATTTTAAACGCATACAGTAATGAAATGAATAGCCACATGATACTCAACACTAATAATGCTGCCTGCAAAATCAGTTCCCAGTGAGTAAACCTCAAAGACCGCTCTAAATACAGCTATATTAGTATTATCAAAACCTGTGTTTACTTCCAAATTTGACGTTTTATAAGGCATTTGTATGGCTGAGTTAGCATTATATAATTCCAAAAATATTTTTTGCACAGGTCACGATACCAGCCTTCCCATAAATTCAAAGATAACCTCCCTTAGCCTCAGCTGTAAATGTCGTCACTGGTTTTTCATTTTCTGTAATGCCAACAGCACTTTGGACATCAAGAGACTCTAACATATATTGGCATAGCTAATCATTTTCCTTAATAAATATTTGAGACACTTGTTTTTCGCTAAGGCTCCACCCCCAGTGACTTCTCTGATTTATCAGAGTCTGGAGGATAGGTGCATCACAGTTCAAATGAGTACGCCCAGCTATACCATTGGAATCCTCCTTCATAAATTACCCACAGCTTTAAAAACTTTGTCTAGTGATGAATTACTTTGTTGATACAAAGAGAGGAGGGTAAGAGGAAGCTGTTTTCCTGGTGTGAACAATGCCAATTTATTTCACTTTGGGGATGTTTTTCTGAAAAATGATCTATTTTTGAAACATCAGTTTTCTGCAGGATCTCTGGTGTGGGACTTCTCAGAGATAGCAGAATGACACATGGAATTCCAAAAAGCTGTATGTCCAATTTAACACTATTTCAACAAGGTTGTTTTTTTTCCTTTTGTTTTACATTGTAAGATGCAGTTGAAAAGCTATTTTCAAAATCTGCAATTCAAACACAGATATTTCAAAATATCTTCAAAGAGCTAAAAAAATGCTAACTTGGTATTCCTTTTTACATGTCTTCAGACTTCGATCACATAGAAGCTGAAATGGTTCGCATGCCTTCTCACCATGAAGCTTCACATAGAAGCAAATAGAAATTTAACATGAAAAAGCTAATCTTCTTTACCCTGTCATCTATAAACACATGCATGAAGAATATATTTACAATACTTGTTGACTTATTGTCAACACATATTAGTATATTAATATATTAGTATATTAATATATTAGTATATTAATATATTAGTATATTAATATATTAATATACTAATATTGATTAGTATATTAATAATATACATTAATTACTAATTAGTATACTAATATTGATTAGTATATTAATATATACTAATTAATATACCAATATACTATTAGTATATTAATATATACTATTAATATATTAATATACTAATATATAGTTATATATTAGTATGTAGTTACACATTATAAGTAGTTCCATTTCAAGGTTGTGCTACAAAGTTCTGAAAAATAAAAACAAGCCCTTATTTTTACAGAACTTGAGGAAAAAGAACACCTGAAACAACATTTTTTCTGCACAAAACACTTATATAAAAATGCCACTGTCTTACTCATTTTTTTCCCTATACGTTTGCAAGCCAGTTTTGCCACAAACTCGAAGTTTATTTCTTCATAGCATTGACAACACCATGGAAACAAAACAAGCAGATTCTGTTACTAGCTACTTTGAGGCTGATTAGCAAAATAAGATCCTGATTTTATAATCTAAATATGTAATGGTGAATGCTTATAAAAATCCCTACTGAGTCAGACTAAAAAAATATTTTCCCATTTAAAGCTATAATTACCCACCATCAGGATTCAGCTGATTTTGTTTTCATATCAAATAAATGAGGTACTGTACAGCTCAGAACATCATTATTTCTATTAAAAACATTTTATGCTTTTATTAGCATTATTAAGATACATTAGTAGTATGTCATTTCATTAATAAAAGTATTTTCAGATGAAAGATATATTCAAAAGG
Organism: Aythya ferina; assembly: GCF_964211825.1. Taxonomy (NCBI): domain Eukaryota; kingdom Metazoa; phylum Chordata; class Aves; order Anseriformes; family Anatidae; genus Aythya; species Aythya ferina. The sequence continues at coordinate 118,173,970 of NC_140296.1, read as the reverse complement.
CCTTAAAAATAAGTGAATCGGAGACTTCTTGGATTTTCTACTAAAAAAAAAGGAAAAAAAAAAAAAGGAAAGAGCAAATGTCTGGCAAATGCCAGGATCAATCTAGCATTTTCCTCTCAGGCACTTCATTGACCAGTGAGGCTCACCCATGGTATGTGTGAATTGAGTTTGGAAGGAAGCATACATTTTTTAGACTTACAAAACAAAACAACTTCCCTGGCTCTTTTCTAGTGAACAATAAACGGTGCCCAAATACGCTTCATCCATATAAAGGCATCTGGAATAGCTAAAACAGATGCAGACATGTTAACTTAGTGATGCAAATCTCAACCTAGAAGATACCAGATTAGATGTGGTGCATTGGTTGTGCTCGCTTGGATGTGGTTACCGCATTGTATCATCTGTTTACCAGGTTTTCATTTCACTCCTTCCTAGCACATGGCTGGCACTGAGAACTGGTACTAAACTAGATGGCTACAGAAATGGTCATTCTTACGTTACTCCTATTGCCACTCGTGATTTGAGAGTCCCTAAGCTTGCAGCACAGTGGCTTTTTGTACATTAGCTCCGAACCAGCTGTTGTCTGGCCAGACCGAAAGACGCAAAAATTAGTTTTTTTGTTTGTTTGTTTGTTTTTAAATAAAAAAATGCAATGCACGTGACTCTGTTCACAGTGTACCGAAGCAGGGTTGACCCAACACTGGACCTGCGCACAGTACCACATGCTCGCGCTGGGACACTCGCAGGGCTTGGTACCCACGGCCGCAGCGCTGGCGCACCAGCAGAGCTCACCCGCTGCCTCAGGCGAGGCGCAGCCCAAGGTCCCCTCACGGCTCCGCAACGCCCAGCTGCCGACCTGCCCGAGCCGCCCCCTAACATGGCGGCGGTCCCCTGCCGCCTCAGGCAGCGCTCAACGAGTGACCGTTACCGCCACGCGCCGACCGCTGCTGCCGCGCGCCCTCAGCTTCTCGAGCCCCCATTGGCTACGACCTGCACCTCTCCTCCCGCCCGCCGCTTCCCTATTGGCTCGCCGCCCCACCGATCGGCGCAGGAGCCCGCCCCCCGGCCGCCTGCACGGGTGGCGGCGCCGCGAAGGAGCGATGGCCGGGGGCAAGGGGCAGCTGGGCGGGTGGGCACCGCAGCTGCCCAACCCAGGGCTCCCCTGCTGCCTGTACTGGTACATTTCCGTCCCATTAACAACGGGCACGGCCGCAGTATGGTGCGGTTTTGGACAAAGCCGGCATCAACCAACCACCTTTTCCTAGTAAAAGAGCAAGCGGTTTTACTCTTAGCACAATAAAGTCTGAAGAACAAGTACTTCAACACAAAAGACTTCCCTTTTTGCATTAATTTCTAGGGGAATCATGCTCAGCCTGCACGTATCCCCCTCACAGTAACTTCTGAGTGAAGTTTGGCTGAGGAAAACTTGCCAATGTGTTGGTGCTATTTACAGTGGTAGCATCTATGAAATGTGTAGGGTAAATGCAGAACAAAGGCCCCCTTAGTTTCCCACTGAGGGAAAGCCTCCAGGAACAGCTCTGTAAAAACACAAAACTGTCCAAGTCCCCCCAGCCATACTGAATGCTCCAGCCCTGACCAGCCCTTAAATCTCCTGCTGTGGGCTGACACGTAGCCTTTGTGAGCTTCACAGGTCACTACTACTTGCCTTTCTTGATACTGTGCTATTTCAGTACCAGCATCAGGCAAACAAACTACGTGAAGCAGAAGTGACCCAGACAGAGTGAAGACAGCATTAAAAATACATGGCTCAGGCTGCCTCGTCACTTACGAGCTACTGGTCCACTTCTTATAAAAGAAGCACAGCCTGGGTTCCAGTAGAGACAACTCCATTAACTTTGGTACAGTACTGAAACTTTAAATTTATACCCACCCCATAGGAAGGGAAGATTTTTTTTTGCAATTATTGAATCAAAGGCATTCCTGAAAATAATCAATCCTTCAGAACACTAGGAACACTTAAAGTTACACCTGACATATTTTTACCTCACTTCTTTCTACAACCTGTTCACAATCACCTCTTCGGTGTTTATAAGAATTCCTGACAAAACAGGTAAGTTTCAGGGCAAGCCCCAATTTTAAAAGGTAGTCTATTTACTTACATTTTGTGAGACATTCCACTGCATTTCAATCAAAATCCTGAAAAAGCCAAAAATGATGAAAGTGCCCAAAAGGCTTGTGCACTGTCTCCTAATTTTCTTACCTCCCTTTGAAAAGCAACTCTTGACCTTTTTAGCTAAGACTTGGCTTTCCGCTGGTTGCCTGAGGTGAAGTTATGAACTCAGAAATCTGAATGATAAATTCCTCAAGCTACAGCCTGAAAGTCATTGGCACAATTACAATTTATACATCTGTTAAGCAATTCTTGTATTTAATTCATTTTATCAGTAACAAAAATATGCAAAGATAAAATCTTATCCATAGCTTTACTTCTTAGCTCATCAACTTCACTCAGGATCAATGCCTTTTTTTATGATTAACTGCAAAGCCAGAAATGACATGAGAAATGCATGAATAAAGCTTGTTGAAATACCTTGTGATCATTGCTAGATCTCATGAGACCCAGCAACTGTGATCTTATAACATGGAAATTTGCCTGTAAGTACTGGATTTTTTTTTTTCTTACCCAACATAGCAAAGAAAACCTCGTGCAGTCTGCAGTCAGGACAGAGATGGCTGACACCAAAATTACACGTGAGCACAGCTGATGCTTGTCTGTTCTAAATTCTCATCTCCAGCCCTGGCTCATTATCATCAGAGGATAAGCCTAGGAAAGACCTTAGATACAGAAACCTCACTGCTTTATAGGCTGTCTAATTCTTGTAATGTTTGGCTGATTACTCACTGATTATTCTTGCACTATTCTTTACCTTTAGAGATTTTAATTTAAAGTAACAGTGTTGCAGTCAAAGTAACACATTGAACATAGAACCAGGGTAAAAAACAGTAAAAACTGAATCGAGTTTCACAAAACTGACAGTACTCCAGAACACGCTTTCTGTGTAAATTCCATTTGTAAATAAAATAGCAAAGATCTGAACTGAGATGGGTCAGCAAAATGTAATAAGTTAACAAAAGCATTCATGCCACACTTGATTTGTCCATGGACTGCTGTTCTTATGACCATACATTATTTTATCAGCCTCCACAATAAACTGCACGCTGCTAATTCACATAGCACTGCCCGGGTGCTCTTCACACTCCCTTCCCTTCCCTTCCCTACCTGTCTGTAATTTATCTCTGCATGCAACTCAGACCACCAGCTAGGTCCGATGCATGGTGAGCCATGAAGACGTCCTGAGAGGACACACCGATTTCAGCGCAAGGCCCCGGAGGGGTCCCAAACGCCGCTTGGATGGCCCACACTTGTATGGCACAGGCCAGCGAAAGCCAGCCCATGCAGGAATGTACCCTCGTTACACCACTTGAGACACATTCAGCCACCCACCAGGATGAAGCACCACCAGCATCAAGTGCTAAATCACGGCTTCCGCTGGCACTGGGGGACACGGCGCTGCTGTCCCCTGCCGCTGTGACAGATTCCTCGGCACACCCGCCAAGGGGAGGGGTGTTATGAGCTGCAGATGTTATTATTGTCCTGAGCTGTTGTGAAGTCTCTCTCTGCACTGTCTAATAATAAAAATAAAATAATAGCTGCCACGTTGTACCTCAGAGGCAGTGACAGCAGTTTTGTACATGTCCCCCAAATGTTAACTTGTTATGACAAATGGGGTTATGGGCAGGGTTAGTTACTACTTCCCAGCCTTTTCCTTTTAACCACCCCATTTTTCTTGACACATTTCTTCTTACAGTACGTTCAGGTTCACTGTTGCTAAGAATACAGTCTGTCTAAAGCCCAGAGATTGATATAAGCAATCCAAGAAACTTCAAGAACTTTTAACCTAATCTTGGACCCTGAATCCCTCGGTGTTATAACTGGGTTAGCACAGCTGTTAGTGGAACATTTTCTCATGATGCACAGGAATCATGATGGTGAAAAGGCAGATAACTTGGGGTAGCTGCATCTGACACAGTAGAAAACCTCATTTTTTTACAAGTTGTTTTTTAGTTGTTTCAGTTTGAAAGGGATCATTTCAGGCACTTTAACGCAGATACAATGGCTGCAATTGCATGGGAGTGTAACTAAATGACCATGTTTTGATCCATACCAAACCCGTTCAAGTAGTTTCTTGTGAACTACTAATTCTGAAGGAAACATAAAACAACAAAGCAAGGTGTTTCCAAAATGAACCATACTTCCCCTGGAGCTGCAGCTACTGAGGGAGACAGGTGTTTAAGATGATTAATTGAGAAGCTCAGCCAGCTCCTGCCCCCAGACTCTCTGGCACTTAGGTCACCCTTCCAGCGAGCCCTGGACCTGGCTGCCATTTCAAACGCTGCCATTTCCAAAGCACAACATTGCAGTAGGAGCTTAAAAGTCTAATCCTGGGTCCAAGAGAGACTTTACAGTTATACAGTTCCTCCCACCTAACAGTAACAGAGAAAGAGCCACCTGCAATCCTCTCCCAAAGACACTTCTACTCAAAATCTTGTCGTGTGTTCAGTAGAGGCTGTAGGTCCACTGCATCTAACAGGAGCCAGAAAAAAGAAAAGGCTATTTGGCAACTTTTGCTTTTTGGTGTTTCCCAACTGGTATGCAACTCGCAAGGCAATTACCTTTTGATATCATTTAATATTGCCTCTACTTGCACTAGATCACAATCAGCCCTATTGTCGTTTTCCTCTCCTAGCTGGCCATATGGGGAAAGAGAGAAAAATTTCTCATGCGCTCATGAAATGTAAGCAAAAGCCAAACAAGCCCCACTCTCCCTTTGCTTGGCTTCCCATAGCCTGGGGAGAGAGCAAACAAAAACTGCTCAACAACCCCTCCCTTGCAAACAGGCCACCAAGGCAAAGGCAGCTGCCCAAGGCACTCCCAGCTCGCAAGAAAATTGTTCTTGGAATTGTAGGGAATAATGCAATTAGAGATAACTGAGTCAAAACACCTTATCTCAAAAGCTAAGTGCTGTACTTCAGAGCGCATGTACCATCCACTGAAAACCAGTAAGTTTTGTTTACTTAACTTGACTGCTCCCCAAAGGTATATGGGGTTTACAGATCTCATCAGGATACACCATCCTATGGCATCTCTTTGCCTCCTATCCAAGAGCAAATAAAGTACTTTGCCCCTTCCACCATTCTTCCTCCTTGTGAAAGCAGTTTTCTTTTCAAACCAGCTTTCTCCATACTTCACACCATACTGCTCTCAGCCAAGGAGGACACTGCCTTCTTATAATGTGAAGCAAGTGCTTTCTCTTATTTCAGATCTAAACTCAAATCTGAACATTATCAAAATTTCCCAAGCCCTCCCTTTCCTGAAGTGTTCTCCTTGAATTTACTCTGGTATGAGTTTGATTTCTTAGAAAAAGGAAATGGGTTTTAACACTGTAATGCAACATTAAAATACATAGTGTTCCATCCACATACTACTATTAATATCACAATGCAACACAGCTGTTTATATAAAACAGATTCAGCATGTAACTAATTTTTCCAGATTCTATAGGTCTGTGATCATGCTAATCTGTTTCACATGAAGGACTCATCCCTTAGTTTTTAGATGAGATAAGCAAATCTCTATGTTTAGACAGAAACAAAAACACAAGCTAGACAGACAGATACTGGATGTATGTGTGTGGAATTGTTAAGTCTGAAAAAGACTTGGAAAAATTCTGTAGCTGAAGGGCTACTGAAATATCCTGTAATTCCTACTTCAGTTTTATGTCTCTCCATATAGATATAGATATACATGTATATACTATTACTGAAATTCAACCCTAAAGGGAGCTGGCAACCAAAAGCAGCACAACAGTTTTTGATATTAAAATACAGCTCTCTCTTATGCCTCTCTGTAATTTAGAAATGAGATTAAAATTGCATATAAGGTTTTCAAAATAGTGGGATCCTTCTACCTCTAGATATTTTTTGCCACTGTTAAAACTGAACTACAGAACATCAGATGATAAAATTCTCCTATGTGTAACTGCCATCTTCACAATAACAAATTTTTTATATATATAACAGCAAAAACAACAAACCACAGACCAAAAACAAACAAACAAACCAAAACCAAACAACAAAAAGGGACTTACCTGTTTGCACTTACCAGGTGCTGCTCTTAAGTTGACTCAGCAATCTTAAACCAGGATATCTTTGTACCAAATCCACAAGTTTACGTACATTATCTCATATAAAAAGGCCTACTTAGTATTGGTGAAAGTGTGCTTTATAGATAAACTTATTAAAAGTCACTCTTTGAAGAATTTTATCAGCACTTATTTTTTTTTCTTTTTGCCTTTACTCAAGGCATATAATATTAATTTGTAAAATCAAATGTGCAAGGCAAAAGTAGCTCTGTGCCAAAGGCACAGCATGGTTATGATGCTCCAGGTACTTTAAAACTAAGTTACACTTCTTCAACAAAACTACAACATCTCTAGTCCCTTCATACCTCTGCTCTACAAATCTATTTTCCCTGATCAAATTTGATCTAATAATCACTAGCCAGAATAAATTATTTCAAACTCACATTGGATTTTTGTCTGAAATCGTGCTTTCTGCCACTATCAGCCGCTTATGACAGAAGGGGATTATCCCTCAATCCACGCCACAATGAGAACGCACTAAGGATGGCTTTTACTATCCAGTTGTTAGGGCAGTACTCCAGCCAGGACTCTCACTTCTGTTTCAGCCCCTGCAGAAGGAGTAAGGCAGAGGCAGCATAAAACAATTTCAATAAACATTTCATATAGGTAGAGGACTACATCTACAAAATTATCCTGAAAAGGCACCTTCAGGCAAGTGCTGGTACAAGGGGCAGACCAACAGCAGAGCTGGAGCACTGGCACAAAATTCAGTGTAAGGAGGTTGCTAAAACTTTATTTTCCATCCATTCTTTTGAGCAAGGCAGATTCTGTCCAAATACATCTGCTGTGAGTACTTCATCAAAACTGCCATCCCCATTGTTCTGGGGTAGGCAGCACTATCCAAAATGACAAGACAGACACTGCAGAGCTGTTCAGAGTTAACAACAGAAACTTCCTGGGCTCAAGTAGCGGCTTCCAAGGACGCTGTTCAGAGGGTACAAGAAAGATTGAAGACATGTTTAAAGTTGTGGTAAGATGAAAAAGAACTTTTATTTTCATAAATGAAGACTTAGATAACTTCCGGAGTAATAGACAGAGGAAGATTTGTTCGAAGACAGGTTTTCCCTGTGGAGGAGTTTGAAGACATTGCACATTTCAAGAGATGAGCCAGGTTCTTGCACAAACCTCTGGGAGATAAAGGACATACTGTGCACGCTGCTTGCTAGGCTGTGTTTTCTAAATATTTTTTTTTCTTCTTGTAGACACTGACTTACTGAAATACATACCTCATTATTCAGTCTCCTTTTACTAACATTTTTACCAGATATTCCACAAAGAAATAACATCAATGGCAATTGTGCTGTGACTTAAACGCCCAGATGATATATCATTTCCTGCAAACCAGTTTCTCAGAGGATTTAAAAAAAAAAATGAAAGAAAAAAAAAAAAAGAGAGAAGGGGGGGGAAGAAAAAAAAAAAAAAGAGTCCTGTGGTCTGTTTGGAGCCAGAAATCCTGAGTTCAGCTTTGGCACTAGCTCCCATCAGGGCCTTCCAGAAGGCTGCATGGGATTAAATTTTCAAAAGCACTTAGAAGGTTTAGGAGCACGTCTCATTGTTAGAAGTGATTTAGACTAATGAGCTTAAGCATTGTTAAATATACTGCTTCATGCCCTGTCTCGTCCGGTCCACTGAGGGATAGTTTTCACCCACAGCCCCTGGCAGATTTAGATGCAATGGTTTGAAATACTGGAACCCTGTTTCCAGTTTGCTGATGGAGGTGACTGGCCCTGACCAGGAAGAGCGGAAGCAGACACATGCATTAGCCCAGAATGTCAATACAACACACTGATGGAGCAAACTTGTACCAACAGGCCAGGCTATGAACTTGAGCAGCATCACTTTCCACTGCTCATGGCTCAATTATGAAGCACAGATTAAAGGAAACAGTACCTTCTGTTGCTGCAAATAGATTCATCAGAGGCCATCTGTCAAAGGTCGTAAGATCCTAAGTACCTGATGCATTTTTAAAGGCAGACTTGACAGTGTCACACAGCTTCCCTATGTCACATTGCCTTCTCTTGCTCTAGTATGTGTTTTCTTTCTTCTTTTAGTGTGTGGGGTTTTTTTTTGGGGGGGGAGGGAGAGTGAGGCACACAGAATACTTATCAAAGAAATTCATTACATGCGTTTTATTCCATTTCCACTTCTGAAACAGAGAAATTATTTTTAAAGATCCATACATGCCATAGTATACTTGGTCCAAATTCTTCAGTGTTGTTCCTACATTTTGAAAGAGACTGGAAACTGCTTCTAGGTGTTTCAAATATGAAACATGAAAATTAATAACAGTCTATTAATTGGCTGCAACAATAATTTTCTGAAAATAAAGTTGTCAGATTTTCTGATGTTTTATGTTTACTATGAGTCTCTGCACCACAGAAATGAGAACTTGAATGGGGAACAGGCATTTCATGTCACTTAGAGAGTCAGTGTGCACTTCTGCAGAGAAGAGTGAGTTAGATAGGTTTGGGTCTGTGGCTTAATGATTACATTATCTAGATGTTTCTGCTAAAACGTTAGCATTGAAGGAGCTTTTAATTAAACTTTCCGTTAAATTGTAACGCCCTCTGTCTAGCTCTGCAAGCTAGTCTTGGTACCCAGATAAAACCAACCAAGAGGGTTTAAACACACTCCATACTCCTAAAAATGGCCTGTATTCAATTATGAATCAAGTATTAAACTGTGATGAATATACCGCACTGATATGCAAATAAACTATCTGCTTTTTCAGGATAGCTGGAAAAAAAGCTGTATAAAACCTTAGCCAAGCCATTCAGCCCATGGATACAACCAACAAACAGATTTACCATCAAGTTCTACCTGCTCAAGCTTTCTGTTGGAGCAAGATCTCACTTTTTTTTACCAATCCAAGCTCAAATTAAGCCATTAGAAATATTGTATCAATCAAAGGCTAAGAAATGAAAATGGACCCAGAGTTCTGGCCAAAAAATTAGTACCATACAGTTTCTCTGCCATTGAATTTTAAACTACGACAGTATCTCCTGTTTGAAAGTCAGTTCACTACCAGTTTCCTAGGAAACAAATGTAGGAGCACACATGCATTAATAATAATGCAGCCTCATATAAGTTTGGTGTTGGATGACGGAAGGGCACTGCCCCTCGGTTTGTTTACATTCACCAAACCTGTTACTGAAACCGATCTAGAGCTTAGGGGAAAGAATGAAAGGCCTGTGCTGCCTGTTCATTCACAGCAAACCTTTGCCATTGTTTATAAATCCAGGAAACCTTATTACTTCTGAAAGTATGTTTTCTTTTTTCTGAGCTTTAAGTGGATGGCAGTTATGATAAAACCTGTCAGGGTTGCTGCTGCGCCACAAACCACATAAGCAATTCCCAGGAATGGGTTACTTCCTCCGCTCCATACCATGGTTGAAAGAATCACGTACTTCTTCCCCTTGAATTTGGTTACTGGGAAATCTGACAAGGATGTTAAGGTTTCACTCATAAAGTTTACCTATCCCCAGCTGGAGAAAATGTAGTGCTCAAAATCCTTTCCAATGCGTAAAGAAGCTAGAGATCTGTAATTACTGTAAAAATTTCTTTAAATGACCTGTGAAGTCTCTGCTATTCAGGGCCAACAAAACCCACAAAACAAAACAGTAGTAGCTTTCAGTTATTTTAGATAGTCTCCATGTAATTCTGGAAATACTGGGATTTTTTTATTATAAATTTCAGATTCATACTTTTGTAACTGCTACTGAACTAACTTGGTAAGACCTATAGTATTTTTAAGCAGAAGAAGAAACTTACTTGAAAAGGAGCCTTTTGGGGAAGCTTACTGTGATGATACTCTACATATTCTTACTGATGAAAAGTGCTCACCTTTATTTAATAACAGTATCTACCCAGAATATTTTCCGTTGTGCTACAACATTTAAAATCACAGCTGTATTAGCTGAGTGGGTAAAAATTTATAGCCATCTTGATGTAGCTCCTGCTGACAAAATAAGAGCTTTAGTCAGCAAAGTTCACACTGTTCATTGTGAGATTGCATTTTCACCAGCACAAAAATTCCCATCAGCCCATGGCTCAAATCTGCCAGAGGGCTCTGCTGACACAGGCATCCCGTACAGCTTGCAATAGCAGGGATACCTCTGGCATTTCGTGCACCCCAGTAAGGGTGTCTAGGCATCTGAGGAGGCCAAAATTAAATATTTCAGCTAAATCAACATCTTCAGCTGTCTCTTCAGGTTCCCATCCATCAGTTTTACCCCTCATGTAAAACCTAGGACTGCTATGTTCTGCCTTGCAGAAGTCAAATCCAAGTCTTTGCTGCCATTTGAGTAACATGTCTTAACTCTGCCTGCTAGAGACAATCTACCTGCAGCATCTTGTCACCCTTACAACAGCTAGGTCTCTTCATGGTGACTTGGTTTGGGGTGTTTTGCTTGTTTTTTTTTGTTTGTTTGTTTTTTTCCTTGCCATTTTACTATATAAATCCCATCCCCTTCCATCTCATTGCAACCATTTAACAGCTAAGGATTGTCTTGGATAATATGAAAGGATACTATAGGAGATATGGAATGTGTAATTCCCTGCTGGGAGGCCATCAGCAAAATGTCTTTCCCGGCTGATACGACGGTAAAGATTTTTGAATGTAGCAAAGGCTGACACTCGCATCCAGATAATGAAGTCATCATTTATATAACCATTGTTCCTCTCATTTTCCTCATCTAACAAATATACTGGTTTCTGCCAGGAAGGAGGTCTTGCTGTCCCTGGTGAAAAAGAAAAAAAAACAGGGAAGACACTGTCAGTATAAACAGGGGTTGGTTTACTAATTTCTGGGCCTACTCATGAACAACACAGAATACAAGAGATGGAAGAAATGCAAGACTCTGTCTGTTATTGCAAAATTATATATGCTTGGTAACACTCCACATGCTTGGTTCTCCATTCACCTCAAACACGAATGAACAGAGATTAACAGTATTCATTAGAAGCCACAAGGATAGGAAAAACAAAGTGAATTGCAGAAACAAAATATACTGATACTGTTTCTTCTGGCTTCTCATCTCTTCAGCAAGGAATGTACCCTCTCTAATAAGGACTTCACCTTCATTTTTATACATTAGTTTATTCCTGTACAACCAGAAAGGCACTTTTTTGCACTTTAATGGCACAGCCTATGATATTTAGAATCTATCATATGAAAACTACTTGGATAATTAACTCTGAGGCAGGGAAAAGTTTCTTGCATATTGCATCCAGCGCAGCAATGCCCTGATCCAAAATACAGTGCTTTTAGTCCCACTTCAATATGGATCAATCCTAATGAGGAAACAGACCTAGAAAACAACTGTTTGAAATAACTGCTGAAGATGGCAGTCTCACTTGGCTCACAATTGCCTAAGAATCTGCAAAGGTACGAAGAAGGAGAAATGGAATATGTAATTCTCCTTTCTAGTTATTTTCAACAGAAAATACAGAGACTGCATCCTTGCTTTTTCTGGACAGATTAAATGTTGCCAGAAAAAATGCACAAGAGTGTTGATGCAGGCTACTTTCTTACAAAATCACTTTGTCTCAATTTCTGTGGTCAGTAGTAAAATGCAAACAATATTTTGGCTAAATCTGTCTTCTACTCTCATTCACTTTTTAAAGCTACTTCTTCTTCCAGGTATTTTTCCCAAAGACATTTCCCTTCTCAGAATGGGAAAGCTCTGCACACAGAGAGGAAAGCCCCTGAAAAATAAGGAATGCCAGTAGAATCATTCTTACCTGCAAATGCAGAAGAGAGATTGTGTGATTGTGGATTGCGAAATTTCACATTTTTATCTGTCCACCAACTGTTTCCAGTCTTCAGCAGCGGTACTTGAATAACAGATGAGTTAAAATTGTAAAAAAGATCAATAGTATCTGTAGGAAATACCAGAGGCAATGTGTATGAGTAAAAGACCGTCATTCTAACGTCTAACATGACTAGCAAAACTAACACGCACCTTTCAAGTGAATAGAAAAAAAATCCTTAGAAAGATTTTATCATGGTGGTGTATGGAGTATTGTATACTCCATAAGTAGAACTAAGCTGCCAGAGCCTTAGAACTTCTGGAGTTTTAAAGACTGAGCATACTCCTACAAACAATCTAGAGTTTCTTTAACAGTTGTCCTAAACTGATTTTTTTGTTATATATTACTTGTTTTCAGCAAACAGTAGAAGTGAAAGCACAGTCAAGGGAATTAATGATTCTTTGGAGAAAATATTGCTATAGTTTTATGCTAATTAGAGGCCTTGTTAATGAACTTGGCCACAAACATTACTTTAATCAGAAAATATTTAGTTAAAATTGTGCTTACCCTTGTCATTCTGGGCATTGTCACCCTGGGCAAAAAACACTTTTCTTTTTCATTATATTATCCTACTTGGATTAGTTTAACATAAGGCAAAAATATTTCAGGTTTCATTAACATCTATGTAAACACCTAGGCAGCCAATGTGATGACTGGCAGGGGAGGTTAAATGGTATAGATGGGAAGGGGCTGCATTTTAGGAAACACGATGAACACAATGACATGAACATTGATGAAAACATACTTTTAAAAAATCCTATTACTAAAACTATGTTCACTTGGCTCACTAAAGCCAGTCAGATACACTCTTCTTGCATAAATGATCATTGTGTGCTCCACTACATTCTCTATCTACTTATCATTGGTTTACTAGCAGGAATTGCAATTCTCTGAGCTCTGTCTGCTTAACTGCTCCATTATTAGAAGACAAACAGCTAAACTGTCAGAAGCACCCTCTTTCACAGCAAAGGGATAGAAATGAGCAACCAGAGCGAGTGAGCATTCAGACTTCACCAGCTTCCCCCACATCACCAGCAACTGGAACATTTCATCACACTTCACACTAAGGACTGATGCAAAGGCAGACACTTGAAGATTTACCTTCAGCATTTTTTATCCCTAATTTTCTGCAGGAGAATTCTGTCCTGCTAGCGAGGGCTCCAGAACAGCACAGGCTGCATGGAGGTAGCTCTGCTGGCCTAGGTCTCAGCCCAGTCCAGTAGATCAGATTTCCAGAGGAGCAGGTATGTGCACAGGTGAAAATCAAATGGGTCTAGAAGTTATTACAGCTGCCCTTCACAAGCCCTCTGGTGAGGGTGGCTCAGTTACTTTAAATATCACTGCTACATTGCCAAAAACTGCTGGATGAAACTGGTTAAAAAGGGGTGAGAGGGGAAGAAAAAGGAGGAGGTAGGGGAAAAAAACCTGTAGAAGTTCTTTTCTTCTTTTCTTCCAAATAAATCAATTCTGAAATCTGTCAATGTTCATGGCTAGAAGCCCTCTTCTAGATTTTAGCCTTCATGTACTGAGAGGCAGATTATGACCTCCAGGTAGCCATACAGAAGATCAAACCCAGGATCAAATCAATTCATGTAAGTCTATGGATGCTTCCAGCATTCAAAGAACAAAATGCAAACATACAGATCCAAAGGTCCAAACCAGTGTCAAGAACTTGTTTTCTCTTTTTAAGCACACCACTGTGGGAAGGTAGAATTTGAGTTCTCCCATTATTTCACAGAATCCTTGATTCTGTGATTATTGTACCAGAACAGATTTTTTAGCAAGAAAATACACTAAATCTAATATGTATATCATTGTTCCCTGTTTCACCAAGACTCAATTCCTGAGTCCTGTTGCAGAATCATACTGAGGAATAAAAAACCTTCCTCAGTTTGAAGATGAGAGGAAAGTTACTGAAGAACTCCATATTCACCACAGCAGCGATGCCAAACAAATCCTTTTGTAGGAGAAGGACAGAGTTCTTGCAATACCAGGACTAAGCTGGATTGAGGTAGCAAATCATAGTTTCAAGTGGAAATTAGTGAGATGGACACGGAGGGTACTTACCATTGAACATGCTGTTGGCAATAGCACCGCATGGAGCCATCGGTGTTCCATTTTTGTATGTGGTGAAGGGCGCACAGTAGCTCTGCTGAACCTGCATTCAAGGTCACAGAACAATCAGGCAAAGAACCTGTAGGGTTTTGTTTCGGTTTGCTGGTGTTAATGTCCTCCTCTCACAACTTCTTCTGAAAAGCCACTGAGTAAGTCTCTAATACCTTTTGGTCACATTAAAGAGACATCCAAATGAATAGGTTTGTAGTTGAGGAACACATTCTGTATCTCAATATGCAAACTTTAGGCCTTCACCAAGTTCTGTTGCAGCCTTGCAAACTCTAGACTACAAAACTCATTTAGTGATCTGCGGTTGTAACATAGCTACAACTTAGTATGTTCCAGTGTGCAGCCCTGACTTACCCTGGCATATCTTATTTTTCTTTGTTTTTATTTTTGATCTGCATTGCTTCAGGAATGTAGAGCAGCAGATATATTTAGCCACATTACTTCAGTGTGGCCAAATCTTGATGCATGAAAGCACAGCATGAAAAACAAAAACCCACCTTTGAATTTGTCACCCTCTCACCTATCCCAATTCACTACAAACTCTAAGTCTTAGCACAGAAACATTTTCAAACAGCTCTGATCAGCTGTGTAGTGATTGGCACAAAAGCCAAAAGCTGTGGCACCTGAATGCAAACAAGCTGCCTGGACACCTGGAGAAGCTGTTGTATGGGGAACGTGTCTGGAGAGTTACAAGAAACATTTTATAACAACAGGTTATTATGGGACAATCACCTTATCTACTGACAGGACTGTGCATGAATTGTATGTATGTTAACAAATGTTATTTTTAAGCTAAAAAAAACACATTTTATTTATAGATATGCAAGTTAAAAAAAAAAAATTAATGTAGTGATTGCAGTGTCCAACTGCTTTATGCATGCATTGCTGTGAGTGATGCTGAGTAGCCTCCTATTCTAACATCGAAGTTATGTATTTCTTAATGCTACATGATCACCTGTTTCACCATGTACCATTCCCTACTCCTTGTCCACTTCCAAAGCCAAATGTCAAAATGAAAGACTTTGAACACCTTAATTTCCTAAGTTTAAAATAAAAACACAAATTAAAAGAGTTCTGGCTAAAACAACTAAAACCACTAGCAGGAAACACTTTCTGCAAATTTATTTTTATTTTAATTAAAAGACAGTGTATTCTTAATATTAGCCCTATACAGTGCAGGTTTGCGAACCGCAACATTGGACTGACATCTTCTATTTATGCACTCAGCCTTCCTCTGTTATTAACTTATAACACATAATTGCCCTAGCAATCATAAAAGCAGAGACTAAGCACTGAAAATCTGTACCTTCTTATTCCCTACAGCCATCTCAAAACACCTTGAAATTTACACTTAGTTAGCTGTCTGTGTGGTCAAAGATGCACCTGGTGAAAATACTGATCTCATAATATAAAGAAAAAACTTACATTTACTTCTCGACCCAACAACTGTGCATCACTTCTTGATATCACGTATCGACGGTGGTTTTGATAGAAGTTTTGCAGGCCATAGTACATAAAAACATCACCCTAGAATTCAAGGATAAATCCTTTCAATAAGGTAAGCTCATGCAGACAAGAGAAATCATGTTACTTACTAAAAAAAAGGGGGGGAAATATAGAATTCAATTCATACTTATGTGTTGGTAACTACATTCTAACCAATTACTTTAGCAGACACTGGCTAAAACCTGTCCTTCACCCCAACTGAAAGTTTTTGTATTTTGGCACAAAATTAAACATTCTTTAAAACCCTAAATGAAATCTAAAATGAAAATGCATGATTGTTATTTTACTCAAGCTGGTAATGACTGGCCATGAACCAGCAATGAGTATGAATAATTTCATGGAGACAGACACTCATTTTCTGTAAAAGGAAGATGCCCAAACAAAAAAGCAGCCACCAGTCTTAATTTCTGCAGAATTTTTTTTTTTTGAAAACTAAGGCTCCCTCTCCTCAATTATCTGAGTCCCTTGGAAAATTTAGTCCTGTAATTAAAATGAGAATACTAAGCAGGCAAATATAAGCAACAAAGAGGTTTAGTAACCTATTAAAAAAACTTTATTCAGTTAAACAAACTTCTCATCTCAAACATTACTGTATCTAAACCATTACTCACAGAGCACTTTAACAGTCTCTTTGATACTGAAGAACCATAAAGTGACTTTATAATATAAATACTGTCGTAATTTTAAGGGATCATTTATGCAGTTCTAAGTGTAAGACATCTGTGGCAGAATATGGGGTATTCTAACAGCCTCCGCAACATAACCAGCAGTTTGGGACAGAAAATGAAAGATACTTCTTCCAAATGAAACTGGAGAATGACACTGTTAGACTTGAATTGTTTCAAGGACCTTAGGTATTAACAGCACAAGTCCTGAAAAAAGAACTGCAATGGTTGACTTGTGACAAGTGGTCAGAGCTTCAGATTTCTTTGTTATTTGAGAGCTTAGCAGTGCAGTAACACCTAACCTCAGGCAAGATCAAGGGTTTGCTATGGACTCAAAAAGAGAAGTAATCTCCACAGTCAAACACCATTTCCTCCATCCCTACTTTCTCCTTAGAGATCTCCCGTCCCAGGGCAGAGACAGCCTGATCTGAGCATTTTTAACACATGCCAAAATCAATTGCAAATGTAAATGTGTAAAATTCTGAGTATTTCATGTTTATAAAAAGCAAAAAGAAAATTCAGTCATGAGCTCTACAGAGCAAAATTAGCATATTTTATCATGCAGGGGTATAACCAACAAGAGGTGCTAGGCCACTCAAGTTGGTTTCTCATATCCACTTACCAGCATATCTTCCTTCAGTGTGAAATCAATAGAACACAGGCATTCAATATCCCAATTAAAGGAATTTTCACGAAGTTTTGAACAATCCGAGCATTTGTCTGAATAATTAATCTGTCAGAGAAGTGAACAAGCAGGGAGATTACAATAAAGGACATGAATGCAGGAAAAGATTAGCGTTTTAGCTACAAGACCTCCCAGAGCAGTTCTCTCCTAAGTGATTTGGGATTGCCAAAGACATTGTTAAAATTGACAGAGATATAGAGAATTAGGACTTGGCCTCAATGGAACATTCAAAAATTTCATCCCTAGTTTAAAGCTGCTTTAGAGCCTTCTGATGACTGTTGCAGAACCTCCACATTTGCTCCTCGGCAAAGGAGTGCTGAGTGATGAGCACTTCTGCAGCTTGGCCTGGCTGACCAAGTAATGCTTGACAAACTCCCATGGGAATTATGGCCCGCCCTCTGTGAACAGCCTGGATGTAGTGCTGAGAGTCAGCTCCAACCAGCAGTCCATTAACTGCAGCAGGTTTAACCAATTTTGCTTCCAGAAAACAGCATTTAAACATCAGGGCTCCTGCATTTTAAGATTTTGCCCCAGCAAATATTTATCTTCTAGTGCCAAACACTATTTAAAGGGGTTAGTTTATTTTCCCTTAAAAAAAAACAAGAAAATAATAACACCATTTCAGATATTACCACCCAGTGGTGGGAGTTCCCACACATATTTTGGATATTACTTCTCAGTTAACCACCCAGTACTTGGCTTTCATTGGTGACCAAATATCTGAGGATTTTCACAGAAATACTGGCTGCTTGACGTGTCCAAGGCATGAAGCCATTGCTATATTCTTTATCCAGAAGCACAAACTCAAAGCTCTTTTCTCCCAAATATAGACTGATTTTTTCTTAATAGAACACCTAACACCCCACTCTAAACAAACCTGGATTTCTTTGACGCTGTTTGCTGACAGTATGAGGCAGATTCCCACAGAAAGGCAAAACGCTCCCGTGAGAAAGAAGGTGGAGAGCACAGTCGCAATGGTAAGCTGGGGCTTCCACGCCGGTAGCCTCTGTTGTTTGAATGCACTGTTATCTGGACATCTGGAAGGACGTGCTTCTGCTTCTTGTGGAGCAAAACTCTTCTTGTTTTTCATATTCTTCTTAGTGAGAGGAAGGAATAATATACTTGTGCTGGAGGGCGTTTAAGCTGAGATACTGTCTTCACTGCTGGGAAACTGTGCTGTTTGTTCAGACTTGCATTATAGCCAGGAATTACTTATTAACTAGATCTCTCTCTTCCTCCTTTTCTACATTCGTGTCTGGATCACCATGATCAGCTTGTACCAATCAGATGTTTGTGTACTTCGGTCAGTATGTCCAGATCATGCTGCCTGAAAAAGCTTAAATATATGCCTTTTCCTGCCCCACAGTTCAGGAAATTCAGTTGTATTTATGTCTTATTCTTTTGTAAGGATACTGCCAACTCTACTGGAATTTCTGTGTAATCTCAGATTTATTATTTCTTCACCCTTCACTTGCTGACCAGCTAACAAGCATGGGATAAAAGGAAAGATCTACTCCAGTTGCATTGGATACCACTGGGAAGGACTGGAGGGGCTGAGAGTAGTAGACAGACAATATTGGTTTGGAAAACCAATTTCCTTAACCTACTGCTGCATTCATTGGTATTGATCTAGATACAATTTAAAGTTGTAAAAATGCTGTGTGTTCTTTATCACAATAGGACAATTAATTCTAAAACAATCTGATTTGGATATATGGCCTTCCAAGATGTTGACCATCAGTCCACATCTATTCATCTTGCCTTTCTATGAAAAAGGTGTACCCATTCCCTACTTTTCATAATGATAAAAGTATTACCCAGTGAGAGATAATCTCCTTTTAACTGGAAAAACAGTAGAACATTCTTCACACATTTCAATGGTTTAACCACAATAAAGTCTCAATTTAATATACTGAAAGTTTAAACATAATGTATCATGTTATAGCATAAAATAGCATTTGGCCAGCTGTAGATCAGATGGGAGAAAAATACTTTTTTGACAAATTACTGACATTCATACAACATTTTCAAAGATCCTCTAAAGCAAGAACTAGCTTACCACTCCAGTGAGAGAAGTAAAGGTTTCCTTTGGGACAGCAGAAGGAGATAACTGACACATACAAAGGCTTTCACACCTAAGTTTGCTCATCTTCCAAGTCTTAAAAGTGACATATAATAGTAAATTTTGCAGGTGAAGGCAAACTAATTTCAGTATCACATTGCTTGGGCAATAAGTAATACTAAAATCACAAATAAAACTTCTGTTTTTATTATTAAAAGAAAAGGAACATCAGAAAAAGTTACACCATGCAATCTTTCCGTATTGTTTGACCTCAGAAAAGTTAATATTCCTAATGCAATCACTGTTAATCACTTGCCAGTTGCAGACAGAAGTAAAAAGCAGCTGTAAACGATGTCCTTGTAGGTAAAGCCATTAAAAGAGTCCCAGCTTCACAGACCCTTCTCTGCATAGCTTTATAATACTCATCTCCAGTAGGTCAATTGTTTCTTTCTTTATCTGAAGAAAACAAAAAACAAAGAAAGCATCAAAGGTCACTGATAATTCTTTGGCTAAATACCATGACTCCCGCAGTCCCATCTAACACAGCTACAGATTAGGTTGTAATTCATACAGAGTTGATAAAGTATGCTGCAGCAAGAGATCTACCCTGGGCTGCAAAATTTTTATAGGACTTTCCAGAGTATCAGCCAGTATCAACGAGTCCAAGGGAAGGACTGCACTGTAACAGCCACAGTGTTGCCTGAGGCTGAGACATCTGAATGAAAGTGAGCAGGAAGGTCAGGTATACATGAGCTGTATGCAAAAGTACTTTTGTTTATAACTGACATGGTTGTACCTTATTGCTTATCTAAAGATAAGTCAAATGCATGTGAGGGTAAATATTAATGACACACTTCAGCAGGAACACAAGATTCTCTGCTATCGTGGTAAGTCCAGACTTTCCTTATGGTTCCTTCTTCCCACTTACGAATAACTTTTCTTCTGAGGTTTCTCTCAGGTTTATATCCTTTTGTGCACAGGAATGTATGATGTCAGAAAGCCTAACTATTCTCTATTTCTTACAAACCCTTCTGCTTTAATGAAACCTGAAATTTGCTCAATGCTTATTTGTAAATGGAAGAAAATAATGTTTAGCAAAATGTTTAAAAAAATATATATATATTCAAATCTTACAAGTAACTTGAAGAGTTGAGAAAGCTCTGTGTTGTCATCAACCTCTATACAGAAAGTTTTCGAAGTGGGAAACTTGTCCTTTGGTCAGATTGGGAAGTATACAGTCAATTTTTATTTAAACCTCTACACTTCAGTGTAACTCAAGCTCACCAAAACAGTCTGATAAACTCATTCACTCTACATTTGGTTTCTTTGTGAGGTTTCTTTTCACTTCCTTCTAATCCCCTTATACGATAAATGAAATGAGAGACAAAGGAACAAAGAAAAAAAAAATCCAGCAGCATTAATGAATGAGATGTTGAGGCAACTGAAAGAGCACTGGATCAGAGTGCCATGCACTGTATGACTATGATGGCATAGAAGACTGTTATGTGGAAGTATTCATGTCTTTTTAAATACATATATATTTCAGAATGTGCCATTATGTACATAATTCTCCACGGAATATGAGATGAGCACAGGAACAGCAAGGAGTTTGCACCTTTAAAAGAAAGCTATGGATTTTTCCTTGAGTGGACAAGAGGTACATGTTCTTCCAGCTGTTCATGCTTTCTGCATATTTAATTATACAGACTAGTATATTTACAATGCAATTTAGCAATGAAGCACCTTAAACATGCAAATAAATTAGTGTCAAAGTGAGGTTTGCAGTGGAAATGTGTCATTAGGCCTCCTATCCAATTCTAAAGGCACTATTTTACCTCCACATCTAGAATGGAATGAAAAAAATTAGTACATCAAACTGCCAACCATCATGCTGTTGGTACTATAATCTCTCTCTTCTCTGAGAAAACACATGACTCTTATTAGAATGCATTTGACAATTTTTGTACAAATAGGAGAATAAGGTCCTTAGCTCCCTAAGACTGTATTCCGTACTTCAAGTCTGCAAATTGCTAAACATCCCGATGGTCTTCTACAGTCCTAAGGTGCTTTACCTCAAAAGCATTATCTAGGTATCTTTTACTACTGACATTCCTTACAAATAACTTTCAGGAATCTACCGCCTGTCTGCAGCAGGATAAATAGCTGCAATAGCTGCACTTACATAGCTCAACATGTCAAAAGCCTTTCTGTATAGTTTATTACCTGGACCAAATGCAGGTTTGAAGACTTTTCTGTAATCCCATGTTTACTATTCTGTAATCATATACAGAGATCTATCCTTAGACTAACACTATATATGAAGGTGCAGTATTCTTACTTCTTTGGTTTTAACTTGAAATAAGCATGAGCATTGGCTTCTCTAATTTTGATGTTGACAGCTATTTTTCCTTAATAAAATAGAGCCAGAGTCACAATCTTGGCTTCTATTCCTAGGCAGACATGCTGAAATGCTGTAATACTACATCCAGTGAGCTGAAAAGGACTGTCCAGGTTCGCAATAGCCCCAAATCAATTATTAACAACGTAATTTTTTTTTTTTAGGTGGATCACCTATATTCTACTGTGTGTTTACTTACTTGATCTGGTTTACAAAAATCTGTTGCACTGCAACCAGCACACGTTGCACTACTGTTTTGTGCTAACATGCCTATGGATTCAGGTTCTCCGGTCTTTGAAAAGCTTTCACGTTAAGCGCAAGTGATGTACAAAAGAGGCTTAGGTATTCACCACAAGAGGGAGCCTCCTTGACTCAATAAACAAAGTGTTCTTTTTGCTACTTCATTTCTGCAATGTATGTTTTTGCAGGGCACTGTATCCAGGATTATTGGATACTTGCATCTTTGTGTATGCAGGACTGTAAAATGCAGCACATTCAAATATACATGCAGGTGCAAAGATGGAATAATGACCGACAATTTCTTTCACTTGTGAAGCTTCATATCTATATGTAAGAAAGTCCTATTTCCCTTGTGATTATGCATATTAGCCTGCTCTAAATGTGCAGGAAAATGGAAGCATTGTGCAGGAGCATGGCAGCTTCCTAGCAAGGACGACTAGTGGAATCCGCCTCTTTCACTCTGCTGGCTAGGTACCAGCTGATTCCCCACAGCATACGGTAAACATGTCACAGCAATTAATGTGAAGGCTCGCTTATAGAATTGAAAAGCATGAGGAACTATATTAAAAGGAGTCTACAGATGATGGATGGCTCTACATAGTTTGTACCCTCCCTTTTTCCAAATATAGGGGAACTGCCTGTAGATTTACTCACAAGAAGTTATCTTACTCTCAGACACAGACCAATAAATGCCTCTCCAAAGCTGTACTTAGTTTTTGAGGAAACTTTTGCACAAAGTCCTCTTACTAAGAGACATTTCCAGGAACAGGCAGAACAACTACCCAGCATAAACAAGAGAAATTCACAGCACAGCTGTGACCTGCAACAACAGCAACAACAAAAACTTCCGCAAGATGTAATATTGAGACCCGAGAGTGCAGACTTTCAAGTAAAATGTTGACTTCTTTGTGTTTCTAGACCTCTAAAGTTATCTTTACAGAAATAAATCCTTACCAACCAAGATCTAGGCACTAGAATCAAAAGTACTGAGTACAGAGAATATAATATACACAGGTGCTTATACGATACCTCAGGGATATCCATCATTCTCCTTAGTTTCTGATCTCTCCAGTTCCAATCCAGAATCATATATTTTGTGGAGTTCAAGCACAGGCCATCTAAAAAGGCAATAGAAATTTTATTACCAAGATAATACAGCATGTGCTTATCAAAATTATTTTTGTGTTTTACATCTTTTGCTGTCTGTTCCCAAGGAAACTAATCTTTGAACACTTAAGCACTACATTTGCTGGTTGAAAAACTAATGCAGTGACACTGCAAACTCCCTTAACCACATAATCCCATGCCGTTTTGGAAGACAAACACAAAAGCAGAACAACTACTGTTGCCAGGCTTGTCAGGAGCTAACATCCTGCCAGCAAATAATTCCTCAAGCTTCCTCTTGATGAAACCACAGGAGTTGAATTTCCACAGCTGATGAGGAGCTGGTAAGTTACAAGGACTCTAGCCTAAAAAATCCTATTAATGGGAACTGATGGCGTTTAGCAGTTTAAAGGGCTGGGTGCTATGTGAATATGAGACAGGTCAGTGGTGCTGGAGGGCCAGTTCAGAAAGGACCTTTTTTTTTTTTTTTTTTTTTTTTTCCTTTAACCACTGTTTGGAGAATAAAGGTCCTTTCTGAACTGGCCCTCCAGCAGTTCCCTAGTCTTCTATACAATGTCCACAATTTTTATAACATTTTTCACTCCTCTTCATTCTTTAGGGGCCTGGCACTGCAACACGAAGTTGTCAAAAAAAGACTAGAACTTAGAATAAAATAATACTACATTTTGTGTCCCTGCCATAAACTGATACCACTTGAGATGGCAATGTGCTGATGTGCTGAGCAGTAACAATTTAATGTTGGTGAAAGGCAAAGAAAGCAAAAAAATTATGCTATTCCTGTACTCCTTTGGAAGGAGCAGTAGAGTCCCAATCTACAGACAGTCCCTGACCACAGGGGACCAGTGACCATAGACTCCTGATGAAACCACAGACTAAGCAAGACAGTACTTAGAAAGAGGAATGGAAAGAATCACCTTATCTTGCCATTTTGTGTTTGTTTTTCTTTGCATACATCGTGCCTGTTAAGCAAGTAAAACTACTCCAAATTTGGGAAGAGAAAATTATATTTATATAGAGTATTTAATTTCATCACATACAAATCAGAAATGAAATTGGCAACCAGATCTTTGCTCCACCCCACAGAAAAGTTTACACTGAGCTTAGAGTGACATATGATACAATGACTTCTGCTATTATTTCCTTTTGATTTACTCGTAGTGTTTGGTTTCCTGGAGCTTTAAGTCTTACACCATGGTTTTGCAATCACTTCTAAGTCAACATAAATTAGTATTCTTGACAAAAGAGGAAGTCCCCCACCTCTGCCTGCTCATTACCCAATTTTGTGTGCATGCTGGTTCTGTTTTAATTGGGATCAGTTCACTGAGCTGCCAAACATACACTTAAGCTAGCACAAGAGGCAGGGTGGGGGAGTAAGTGGGTACTGACCGGGGGTGGGGGTGCTACTCTGCTTTTCTCTCATAATACTGATTTATTCCAGCTTAAAGGGTTCATTAAATCAACTATTAGAATATTGATCTCATTTTGACTGACACAGTAGAAAACTGCACAGCTTAGTACCACAGACTCACATAACCGAAGCTCTTCAAAAACAAAGTCTAACTTCTTGTGAGACCAAGAATAGGACACCTATTGATAAAAAACCTTGTTCTCCTACCTTGCTCCACCAGCGCTTTTATCCTCCCAGGAGTTCCAACCCCAATGTGGAACACACCTTTCTCCAACATATTAATCTGTTCTTTTATCTAATTTGAAAAGAGAAAGACAAACTGTTGTAAAACCATGACTGTTCAAAATTTCTTCTCAAAGAGCTGGAAATAAATTCAAGATCACATACTATCTCTTTCTAGAATATCATCAAGTAACGAATGCTACTCATCTTTCAGGCTGTCAAGATGATCTATCTGGGAGAGCATTTAAGAAATGGAACAGCCAGATGGGCATCACACTTCTCTAGAAGGTCAGTCATGTTCAGCTTTGAAAATCTGCAACTGCACCAACTATTTCTGGAGGTGAGAACAGTTTATTTTCTTCAGTATTTAAGCACATTCTCTGGAAATATTTGGAAAACCAACAAATCTGAATTAGCTCTAAACTCACTCAAGATGCTGACACTGGAAAAAAAATGAAATAAAGCAAGTTGTGTGTTTGACAGTATTTATATCAAAGGCCATGTTTCCACTCATTACTTCCCATATTCCCACAAATTGTGTTCTCCAGCAAGTATAAATACTGGATATCCAGACATCTCACTGGTGTATGCCAGTGTGGGTGCTGGTACAGTTTGCTTCTACGAATGTGTGTGTAAACCTTTAGTTTACCAAACTTTCGGTTTACACAGGCAAAATATATTTGAACGAGCACCTCATTCAAATGGACATGGAACATCTTTAACATGCAGCACATGCATGAGCATCTACACTCTGCACAGGATTGCACCAGAGTTGGTGTTCAGCTAGATTCCTCGAATTGTGACAAAAACCTTCCAAGAGGAAGCTTCACCTAGAAGAAATGAACACTATATTGAAAAGCACTATTGTTAAATGTTTTACAAAGAAAATGGTATGACACCAGTGAATTTGGAAAAAGAACAAATCTGAATTAGCCCTAAACTCTCTCAAGATGCTGACACTGGAAAAAAATGAAATAAAGCAAGTTATTTGTGTGTTTGACAGTTAGCTGTTCTAACACACTTACAGCTTTCTTACCTTTATGTGCTTTGCAAACAGTTTCAGAACTCTGCAGTCTCCTTTAAATGCTGTCATTGACCTAGAAATAAAAAATTGCAAAAGGAAATGCAAACATCAGGGCTGAGATTAAGACCACACAGGAGGAAAATAAAACTAGCTGGCATTTCTCAACATACTTGAGACACACAGTTCCCCAGTGACCTATGCTTGTACTTTGAACGCTATGTACGTTCTCATCTGCTACTTGCAGTGATCAACAACCGGACAAACACAATAGCAGGTATCAGTAGGTGGCAATATTGCTTAGATAGCTTTTCAAATACTGTTGAATAGTTAGGGCTTGTGCTTTCACAGCTAACAGTTCAAAACTGACTAATCAACAAATTCTAATTAAAATATTTGCCATTACTGACATATAGGCATCAATGAACATGCATGTGTCCAAAGGAAAAAGCTGTATATGTACAAATGTAGATTTTACAGAATTTTCCTGCAGCTTAGCAGATGAGTAAACCTAGACTGCCACAGTCTTTACTGTTGGGATTGTCTGAATTCCAGTTGACCAAAACTCATTTGTCTGAAAATCTGACTTATTGTTTTGATACTCCATTTGAGCACACACTAAGAATTCTGTTCGGTATTAGTAAAGCAGGAGACTACACATCCAGTACTTATGGAATGTCTCTGCATGCTTTCTGCAGTGAGTGAGCCAAATTTTCAAATTTCACTTGTGCAAAGCTAAAGGTTTATATACAAGCATACATACACCTAAGGCTCAGACAGTAGTATTTGCATGCCTGGGCTAAGCATTACAGGCACATCTGCCGTGTCCATGCTGTTATCTGTAGCATAAAATTCCCAACTCTGTGTACTGACAGAAAATCACAGGAAGCAGGGTCAGAACACAGAAGACAACCATGAAATCTGTGAGGTATACATTAATTCATCAAGACTTCATGAATGAGATAGGGGAGAAGAGAGAAGGGAAAAAGAAAGACAGGGAACACTGAAAATCATCAACATTTTGTCAGTCTGAGACAGCTGAGAACACAGACACAGATATGGAGGCACTCCGGACAGACACACATCATCACTTGAGGCCCTGGAATGCCTTGTCCTCACTGCCTTTGGTGCTATCAGCATCAGGGCTCTACAGTCACTAATTCTAGTGGTGCATTGTGATGCTCTACGGCTTTACTGTGTTCCCACATATAACATGTTGACTGTCTCCCCAAAATTTGTTACACCTTTTTTTTTAAACAATAATAGCACTTACATGCAACTGAACTACTAAGTGTTACTTTACTCTAAAACCAAACACCACACTCCCACAGTTTAAAGCAGCAAGGGATATTGCATCAGTTTCAGTCAGTAAATTTGTTGGCTAGCAGAGGACAGTGTCCCAGTTTTGCCTTTATGTCTGTGGATCCAAGACAAAACCTCTGACTGACAGCCAACCTCAACATAACATTTGCTATCGACATACTTGATGAGTTCCAAGGAACGAAGGGCAGAACTGCAGATAACCAGCATCACCACTGACTTCTTCTCCTTGTGGTTTTTACGGAGTTTTGCCCACTTAGGACAGACTGAAATGAAAAAGCCCACATACACACTTACAGAAAGTACTACTTAAATACATGCCACAATTTTAAATTGCAAGAGTACATGATGAATGGTAGCCAGCAGCGAGAACACACATGCTGACTCCTACGAGGTCTGGATCTCTGGCAACAGTTTTACATTTAGTCATGGCTGAGAAACTGGAAAATAAAATGTCCAAAATAAATACAATACAGAAATATTATAGAGCTGAACAAATGAGATAGCATTAAAAATCAACATGTGGTAAGGTGACAAGGCCACTGTCTTCATTTGTCACATATGATAATTTGTATCAAGTAAAACCAGTTGAAAACAAACAAACAAACAAACAAACATTTACCAGACCAGAAGTTCTATATAAATACATAAAAGAGAACAAAAATACTCTTGGTTCATGTCAGTAGGCAGTGGCAAGATTGTTATTGGAAGGTAATACATATACGTACATATGTATACATACACATACTACTTATGACAAATAATCCCAAACAATTAAAAGAAACTCTAAAACACTTTGGTTAAAAAAAAAAAAAAGATGTTTTGTAAAAATTAGCTGGAAAAACAAGACCTGTCACAAAACAAACAAATAAATGAGAACAACAACAAAAACCTATAATCCTGGAAGTTATTAATGTTTTTTAATTAAAAACTATTTGGGGGTGCAGATAAAAACTGCAATAATAGTGCATACATAATGGTTTTCATACAATTTTCATCTCATCCAGACCAACATTTTAACTTACTCTCTTTCAGGTATGAAGAAAAACTGTGGGTGAGATCATTGGCTGGCAAGAAGCAGGAATCTGAAAACATAAAGGAGAAAGTATTTTTGTTGACGTACTTTTAACAGCAAAATGAGTATAAATGTTTGCAGCATAGCCATTAGTTATATTGATGAAATCACATTTATGTTAAAATCCACCATCAATAAATTACCATTTGTAAAAAGAGATACAAGGACATCACGTGTACGTGAAGCTTTAAACTGTGTAAGTCAGTGAGAGTAACATTTCCCTACCCAATTGTAATTCTTTTTTTTTTCTCCCACCATAAAACCCGGAATACAGGACTGCCCAAAGGTGATCACATACTTCAAAACAAGTCTTTACCACAATCAATCAAAGGTTTTAGCCAAAAGCCTTACAGTCAACCTGCTAGACTGTTACTTCAATCTAAGATGGAAAATGTAGATCACCCAGACAGTTCATACTGCATAAATGCAAGAACCTACCAATAAGTGAGACAGATGTTGGTCACTCTCCTGTCAGTGAGTTGCCTTTCTTTTTGGCCTTTCATATTGTGGTAATCTACCTAGTTACACTAGCCCTAATAGTAACCCTTATTCTGCACTTAGACACCTTTTTTTTTTTTTTTCTTTTTTTTTTTTTCATTTCCCATTGGCTGCCTATCTTTTACCTACATTATATTAGCTAGTAAATATGAAAAGGACTGCGGCAGACACGCCATTTGACTTTAAGGTCCATATAGAGGCAATGAAGAAAGACAGTGTCCTAAATTAGGTAGTTTGGAAGGTCTCTCTTTTTTTCAGTGCCTACACAGAAGTCTAGGATCTTAAATTTGTGCTTAAAATTAGATGGTCTGAAAACTTGCCATAGTTGTTAAGGCTCTATTGCCTGATGGAACAATACGCTCCCTTAGAGCATTAACAACTCTGTCTTCAGGGACCCACATATTTGCTGTCATTGCACATGAAGCACTGCACCTCAGGGTGCCTGTCTATGGAATGAGATGTTTGCTGATACATTTGAACTAAATTAAGGAGGTTTCCTTATGCACGTTATTTATGTTCACATGGATGGCACATTGTGCTAATGCTGGCACTGTCAATCCATGGTTTCTACTGCAACAGGCAGTGTGACAAACTTGGTTTATAGCTGGATCCTGCCAGAAGTCCTGCCTGTGCAGCTTCTTGAGAATAGCCACTCTCCACCACTACATCTTCCATTTAATGGGTGCTGTCTTGCTAAATACTTCTATTTTGTCCCAATCCTTTTTATTAAAACCAGAGATTGACATTTACTGGGACTTGAACTCCAAAGGGAGCTCACTGTGTACAAATGAAGGATCAGCAGCTGATTTAATTTGAAAATTATGTTTAAAAGATGCATTTGATGCTGGTGGCAAAGGGCAGTAGCTGGTAAAGTACCATAAACATTTGGTGGTAATAGGAGAGCTCTAACCATCCGCTACAGTCCTCTTCCCCCATGGGCAAAATATCTTAGCTGTTGGTTTGCTATTCTGAATACATTAAGTCTCATTACTGACTGAACAATTCAAAAGATGGTTTCTAAAGCATATAAGCTTCAGTCATTGACTTTTCACAAATGCTCCAGCAAAACTGAGTATTAACAACAAATTTAAATAAAAGTTTCAGAAAGAGGGAAAAAATCCACACAGCTCCAACCTGTAGCAAGAGACCACGCTGACTACAAACTTGACCTTCTGCACTGTGTCAGTTAACAAGAACACACAGCTCCAAGTATTTGCTTTTTTGCTCAGTGCTTGGACATGAATGACTTGACAGCTGTAGAAGTTAGTAAACTCCTTGGGTTTCCAAGCCTCCAACTCCCAGCACAAAAATAAAAAATAAAAATCCCCATCCAACCCAAGAGCCAATCCATGTGGAAATGGGTCACTTCATTAGCCTAAAGGCCTCTTTCAGTAAGAAGCAAACCAAAGCAATTTATTATTTGCTAAAAACTCTGAATGTCTAGAAATATTTAACACAAGCTTTTCAAAGCAATCTATATGGGAGTTTTCCAGGTTTTCTTGATTTAATAAGAAAGCTGAACATAGCCCAAAGAAATGAAGAAGGGTCAACTTAGAATCATGGATAATAAGGAAGAGCACATTTATCTAGAAAGACAAGTTTAAATGTTAAAAGATAGACAGCACTGCTGGGCTAAAAGGGTGCTAGATTGGGCATAGGTCACCTGCAGTTCAAGAAATATCAATGGTACATGCAGATGTGTTAATGGGGCAGTTTGTTCTTCATATGCCATCTCAACAAATAATGGACAGTGCCTGGAAAATGATAGTGCCTCTTCATCTGTAGAGTGAGAGGCACACAAGTTCAGTGTTGCCTTTACCTCTAAGGCAACCTCTAGCTGACAGAGAGAAGCTAACCCTGCTCTGTCCTGCTTTGCCTTTTCTCTCTCTGTCTTTTAACTGGAGACAGAATAAAGGAAACCAAGAGGGTGCTATAGTCATGGTTAAAACTTGTTCGCTTTAAACTTGGACCAAAACTACCATCTAATTTCATGCCACTCCCTGAAAATCCATTGTGTTCAATATTTCATAACCATGTCAGAATCATGTTTTGTTACTTCTTTGTCTACTCCTCTTAGCCCTCTTATTATGCATCTGGATAGATGCAGATAATCCCAGAAATGAAAACTGTTTTCACTGTCTTTCTCAGTCAGTGTCTTGGAACGTACTAAGGAATCGTACAATTTCTATGAGAAAGGTGAGCTTCTAAAATTAATTCTTTATAATAAAAAGAAACAAAAATGGTGTTTTTCTTTTCACTTTTTCAACTCGAAGAAATCCTCATATTTGTTCAAAATAAATTAACTTCTTTACTAAAGAGCAAAGTATAAAATATATACAGTATAATAAAATATTTCAATAAAAAGTACAACTCTTAAGACCTGTCTGAAAAAAATCCCCATTCTTCTACAGAAAAAGAATTCACCAGTGTCACATTATTTATCTATTAATATAGGATAAATTACCTGACAGTGTCAATTCCTCTATTTCAATCACTGAACGTCTTGCACCAAAATGTTGACTAAGCAGATTCTGTAGATCCTCAGGGACACCAGGTTTCGGAGAGGATTTTTCCAGAACATCAGATATTTTCTTCTAAAAAACAAGCAACAGGGTTAAGTATGGTAGGATACCATTTTTGCTCTTTCAGTAGCTAACAACATAGTAAATAAATGTTCCTCCATAATTTCATAAAGGTAATTGGATTAATTAGAGCTTCATTAGGAAAAGCTCTTACAACGGAACAAAACTGTGTTTAGTGGGAATGAAGACTTCAGAAGCAAGTCCAGATACTTTGACAACAATGGTCCATGACCCTGAGGATAAAAAATCTTGTTCACTCACCTAAAATGCCACCATACCTAAAACATAAATGAAAGCTGTTTTTGTGGGGTTTGCTGTTGTTACACTTTAGTATCAGTTTGAAATTTGATTTATTATTTTTTTTATTACCATTATTACTCAAGCATTAATTACAGGAATCAAATGATTATGTAAAACACCTATAATTTGAGTAAAATAGGACAACTATCTCTTTTTGGAAGAGAAGGTGGTAAGCTAGACTAATAGTATACATCATATCATGGGAAGTATGATGAAAATGAGTTAAAAGTTCACAAAAACAGAAGTCTAGCAGAAAGAGTTCAGCATCTGTTTTGCTCCTCCAGAATATATATATTTTTAAACCAAACATTTTTTTGAGCCTTAACATGAATTCATGGAGATGGAGTTTTATGCCTTAGGAATGTTAGCAAATAACAGCTCTGAATTTTCACTGAAAAGAAAGTATTGTTGCATTTTTTCACATAATTAAATGGATCATGGTGGTAGATCAGCCCAATATTCCTGTTATCTAAATGATCTGCCAGCATTTTAGATTACAGAAGATTTTCATGGATAGAGGCAGTCTGGAGAGAATGGCACGGATCTGAAGCCTCATCCACTCTCACTGAGAAACGATTAATTTGTGAAAGGCCAGCTTGAGGTTTCTCAGCTGCGTAAGCTAAAATTAACTTGCTGTCATGAGGATGTGTGGCAGTACAAGCCTGAAAGTTAAAAAGAGACGGAGAGTGTGGCTAGGACATGGCAACAGGATGTGCATCTGTGAGGGATAGTGAGACTATGGAGGGACAAGGTGGGCCTAGAACAATTTTTGGCAGCTGTGGAGGGGTGGTGGGTATCTGTAGTGCTTACACCTTCCTCTTGGCCTACCTTTGGCATGGCCCAAAGCCCCCTCCAGTCATTGGAAGACTTTCAGTACATATGCAGCTGGTTGGCTTCTGTAGTGCCTGAACCTGTGGCATTCCTTCGTAAGCTTCTCCTCCATTTTACACTGTTATATTTTTCTGCCTTGCAATAATTGTCTTTCCCAGGCATGGCCACAGGCCACCTGCAGTACACATAGCCTTCTCACGAGGCCTACAAACAAACCTCTTCTTTGTTATTCCTAACAAATACCGAAGGCAGGGCACTAGGGAGAAATGCTCTTCTCCAGCCCCAGCCTCTTCAGTGACCCACATTTGGGAACCTCTGCTTTAGCAGAGGATAACACAGAAGTATCAGACTCCTTTCACTTGGTAACTCAGTGTAAGCGGCTGTTCCTCAGGACCATTATATCACTCTCTGGGCCACTTGATCCCTCCAGGAAAATTACAGCACTCTTGAGAGGAGAAGCCTAATACTAACAAGAAAGTCCGTAAGAGTATGAGCAAGGACACCTGAGCAAACTCTCTTCCTTTGAGGAGAGCTGTGGGGAAACATTCCTCACGCAGGAAGTTTTATTATTTTTCTTCCAATTTGTTCCAGATGCTTAACAGTAAAGTTTTTCTTTTCCTTCCTTTTTTCCTTTTTTTTTTTTTTCCTTATTTTTTTGGAGACTGCAGTTTGTTTGGAAACAATAGATCAGCCTGATAAATATTTTCTGATGAATTTGCTAACAGGCTGTGTATGTTAACTCAGTGGCCCTAGTGCCAGTGAAACTAAAGGTGTAACCGAGTGCCTGTTGTTTGCCTGGGAATGGGGTCTCTTTGCTAGGGCTGGTTCACCACTCTTGTGGTGGGATGCTTTCACTCTGGCAGCAGTGGATCAAGCTCTGCGGTCACTTTGCCAGAGCTGCATTTAAAGCTAAATCCCACTCTTCCTTCTCCCCATTCCCCAGCTGATTAAGAGGCCTGACATAATATAAAAAAGCCACCTCTCTGCCTTGTGAGGGAGCCAAATATTTACACAGGCTGTCCCAAATGACAATTAACTTGCTTGGTGCCATGTTATTTCCATCTAGCCTGCAGAGTGTGTGTGCTGTTGAGGGTGAGGATGGAGCATGGCCAGGGGGGCAATCCAGAGTATTTATTTATATACTTATGCTAGGAGGAGAAGAGGGAATGAGGACAGTTCTTGGTGCAAAGGATGAGACAGCAGCTGAAGCCTTGCC
Source organism: Aythya ferina (assembly GCF_964211825.1). Lineage (NCBI taxonomy): Eukaryota > Metazoa > Chordata > Aves > Anseriformes > Anatidae > Aythya > Aythya ferina. The sequence goes on along the minus strand of NC_140296.1, from coordinate 118,140,657 downwards.
ACACAGCTGAAACTGGGTAGATTCTGCAGAATGAAATGCCACCTTTTTTTGATAGTTACATTTCCCAGTATGCCACACCTGCAAGCTGCATGTGGATGTAGAAACCCTTGAGTGGGTTTCAGTTCAGGTGAGGAACGGGTATTTTGAGTAAAGTCAAAAAAGTGTGCATTTCTACTCTTATCTGAAAAAGGCTGCAACGTTATGCTGCTTCACATCACAGGGTTGTCCCAATTATGAATTTTACACCACCACCCACACCCCAGGATATCCGTACCTTCTTTCTCTTCTTTGCTTTTACAGCGCTCTCTTGTTTTTCTTCAGGCTGACTAAGAAAACACTCTGTAGGCTGCAAAGCACATATTCAAAAAAGAAAAAAAAAAAAGAAAAAAAAAAAAAAGATTCAGTATCAGATATCTGATCACCTGGAAAAAACAAAGTCAACAAAGGGAAGCAAGAGAGAAATACAGGAAATATAATGCTGGCTAGGGAAAACAAACAAACCCAAATGTCCCCACCTGTAGAAGAGATCAATTTCTTACAGTTACCTATATCTGAAGTAATCTTGGAATTGAGATCTCTGCTGTAACCAAGAGAGGAATAAAAGCTGAATCATAAAGGCTGCAGTCACATTTTCATAAAAAATGTGAGAAGTGGATTATGATAAATTAAAAATAAAAAAGATGGAAACATGAACAAAACATTTCAACAACGATATACTTTTAATCTCTATTATTGCATGCTATCATTTTTCTAAATTTTGCCAATAACGCTCTGAAATATCTGGGTCTAATGTGAGCATCCAGATGGTGAAAGATGGTAGAAAAGGGTGAGAATAATTGTCAATAATCATGCTCTGCATTTCCTTTGACACTTGTAATGCAAAATTTAGGAAAACATGTTTCAGATTTGTTCTGCCCCATTTGTGCTTTGTCTTCTCATAGCAGGCAGGGTCAAATGTGTGTAAGAAAAATACATGTTGCATTTCAGAATAATCTTCATCCAGCACATGTGTTGCGATTATTAACCCACGTTTGTGCCTGAGCGAGCAGGCTGAACCGGTCCATTTGTAACAGAGTCCCTGTTCACATAAATCAGGGTTAGGATTTGTCTGAAAGCCACCTACAGCTGTCCAAGAGAGGAAGCAAGGTACAGGTTTACAAGCATAGCAATTCTCTTCCCTTTTAATTTCTTAGGGACTTCCACTTCCTGGAAATGCAAATGATTCTGCATACATAGGCTTTAGAGCTTAATAAATGACTCAGAGAGAAGGAAGGGGAAAATGGGCTGAGCTGCAGGAAAAAACTCCTTGATACTAGGATCTGGCTAGAAAAATCTGCTCCTGTGAGAAGCCATGGAGAAGTCTCATCAACATAGTACATTAAAAGCTCATGGACCACCAGTCCCTGAGCCTGGAGGCAAAGGATCAGCAGGAAAAGGAGCCTGGCCGAAAGCCAGAGGATTTGCTCCTTCATTCCCTTGTTAGGGTACCTTCAACAGGGCCAAAGGAAAGTTAACAGATGCTCAGAATAGCTGAGCCTCTCCAAGCACTTCTTGCACTGCCACCCTGACAGGAGGGCACTTCATGACAACTTGCACCAAGTGAACCTGGCCAGCACATTCGTACCTTTCCGTGCCCACTCTCATATCTTTATCGAAGGTGTTTCGGGGAGTTTAATTGTTCATGTTACGTCTTCACTTCCCCTTTTCTCCCTACCTCCCTTGATAATGTAGTTATAGAAAACAGGGAATCACCACGTTCCCCACAAACAAATGACCTCTATTGATTACTCCCGTTTTCTGTGCCGCGATACAATCACTACACTTGCTAAAGTAGCAGTAACGTATAAAATTGGGTCTGAAACTGGTTGAGGCTTTAAATTATGGTTTAGGAACTACCACAGCAGATTAGTCTGGGGACTGGCTAGAGTAGGCAAAGCACTCAGTAGCTAGGGCTGGAATATAATGCAGCTTGGATCAATACCTAGCTGTGAAAAGCTGTGATTGGAAATGTATCTTCCTTCAGCAAGTAAAGATCTGTCCCTGTGATTTTGTCAGGAATAAGCAGATCCTATTTTCACTAGAAATCAAGAGACGGCAAGTACAACTCACTTCAGCTAAGAAAGTTGTTCCAGGTTTAACATAAGGTTTGTGTTTTTATTTTTGTTTATTTTTTTTAAATCTCCGTCCTGACTCAGATTCAAGTGCTTATAAGAACAACACCATACATTTCCTCATTCCTAGCCCTGCTGTTAGCATTCCCAGACATTCAGACTGAAACAGAGCTACCCTCTGCCTTCAGGTCCTGCTCTACCCTTATGCATCCCAGCTGTCCATAGATACTTGAAGACCACTTGCCAGGTGTTTAAACCATAAATTCCATGTTTACCATTACATTCTACATAGAGAAGAAGCCTTTGGATTGATTTACTCAAGAGACACTACTAAGCAATCAAAAAGCCAGAATGGAGCCACTCTGAATCTCATTCTTCCCATACAATGTGATGGTTCCTTATCCTACAAAATGTCATCACTGTTTATGAGCCTTTCAGAAGACAGAAAAATGCCACTCATTTAGTTTGGGCTCATTTCTTCCTTCACAAGCATTGTGAACTGTTTTATATACATCTGCAAAACACCATGTGCGCTCCCAAACGGTATCTACATGTGAAAAAGAACAAAATGCAGAGCTGAAAAGAAGTCTCTAAGAGAAACAATATTTTCTCACTGGTAACCCTTCATTCAAATGCTTAAAAGTGTCATCAAATGTCTTGGCTTCCTTTTTGAAGGCAGTGTGTAGCCTTTTCTTTTGACGGCAACAGAATTACACAGCAGGCTTGTAGGGAATGCCTTGCTTCCTCAGAGAATCATGTCAGGACTGAAAAAAACCTCCTTTACAGCAGCATGTATATATATTTAGGCATGGCATGCTATTAGCAAGTGTCCACCTTATTCAGACATTAAATATAATGCCATAAGAGAAAAATAAACTTCATGGTGGTGAATGGCTGTAAATCTATATGGCTTTGATGATCTATAATCCAAAATATTTAGGTATCTGATCTAAACTGAACTTCTGACCCTTAACCAAATGTTAGTTGCCTACCTACTCATGCAATAGCTCTTTGCATGGCACCCTTAGGAAAAGGTCATTTGCATGTTTTTCTTATGCAAGACACAGAGCAGACAACCTGCTGGGTTTTGACATGGCTCCCCTGTGCTCTGTGTTTTTATGCTATTTTTACATGGAAGTTCTTAAAATGCAGAAAACAGGAAATTTGTGCTGAGACCACTGATTTATGAACTAAAATGTCATAAATTCCTTGTTTGTTAATCATGGACATAACATAAAATATTTCCTGTATTATATTTCTAACACAACTTTTTTTTCTTTTTTCTTTACATGTTGCCAAGTTACTGGAAATTCAAATGTAAAGTGAAAACATTCTTGTGTGTGTGTGAAAGTTTACATTCTAGGTCAGCCATATACTCTGACTTTTGGAGTTCGTGACAAAGTAAACACATCAATGCTCCATTCAGATTGGAGACAAATCATTCATTTCATTGTAAGCCTGTGGACAGTCTGCAGACTGGAAACATAAATGTTCATAATTCTATCTGGCTGTCTCCTGACTGGCTTTAAGATGCCAAGTCCACTGCAAAATAGCTTCTAGCCCATGAATAAGGCAGAGATGAGTGAGTAGAATAGGTTATGTCACATGCACCAGAACTACAAACCTACTGGTGTTCTGTAAGTACATCCAACTTTGCAAGCGTTTTGCTCTAAAAGACATGCAACAGCACACACATGACTGAGTTCCCACAAAACCTTTGCACCCAGGAGTTTCATGACTGAAGATCAACTCATCCTGCTCCAAAATACAGACTGATCTTATTTATATTCTGATTTATATTCTGCCCCAGAAGAGCTGGGGCAGGTGTTGTGCTACAATCCCAGTCCACCTCAGCAGGGTAACCTGTGTTGGCTATCCTTTCTAATGTTCTCACAGAATGAGCAAAGCAACTCCTCCAAATAAACCATCTTAACTTTGTTCTAACTGTGTACACGAAGATAGTGTTGATAAAAAAGGGCTCCGCAGGCATCCGCACTGAGTTGAATTCCTCACATCTGATTCCCAGGTAAGGTGTGTAGAAGGGCAATGCAGCTTTCTGCTGTATTGCTCAGTTCTCTCTTTCCTAATCAAAATATGGAACCAGTTCAGACATTTGGCTCACTTCACCCTTGGTCTCCTTGGAAAGACACCCAAATGCATGGTAATTACTGTATTGCTTACACTTCTCTGTTACTAAAAAAAAAACATACCTACAAATGATTTTCACTTGGTCTATTGCCTAGGCATCATACCGTGAATTTAATACTGACCTAGGGTCTAAATTAATATCCATAACCTCAAGGAGAGATAGCCTCCAATGTCATTTTATCTCCTTGACAAGCATTCAGTCCATTCTCCAGTTCGATACCAGGAAGACAGAAGAAACCAATTTTCAGACAAGAGATTTCTTAAAACCAGCTGAGCTCTAGCTCTGCTAAAGTGATGCTATCTGCCAATGACCTTGCTGCTGTTTTCCTGGGTGTATTCCACATACCGATGAACAACAAAGTTCTTAATGGTTCTAAAGGAAGCTTTTTGCAGTGCAAGGTTATGGAAACATCAATCCATGTAGACCTAAATTCTTCCTCATGTAGACATTTCAAAGGGGACATGCATGGGTGAAGATGTCATACAATGTTTAAAACACAGCTTTCAAGACCTTGTGTATACAGGGAAGAGGAAAAGATCAGAGGATAAAACAGTGGTAGCACCACTCAGGCATTTATCCTTAGACAGTCACTTTTGCAGGTGATCAGCTTGGCAATCACACAAAACAAAAGCTAAATTATGATTGAAATAAGCTTGAATGACACCACTTTCAAATACTGCAAAAATAATTAACCCCCTCCCAATTTATGATAAAAATCTTATTACATGAACAGATTAGACAAAAAGTGAAGAAATCTGTCCCTTTAGTGGAAGAATGGGGACTACATTCCCCTACACGGTATCATTTAAGTGCTCTGCATAATTGCTAAACTTACAGACCTGTTTTCTTTTCTTTTTCACAGCAGGTTTGGAATCTGGATCTTGATGTATTGCTGTCTTATCACTTGGTTTCTCAATTGTTTCATCATCTGAAGGATCTGATGAGAAAAAAAGAAGGGGTTTTCATTGCATTTTCATTTTTCAAATTCATCTTTTCTTTGCATTCAAAATATGGATTAAGATCTTTAACTACAAGCTTGTCAAAATAATATAATCTCAAGATTAGCAACAAACACAGCTGTAATAGAAATTTAAATCATTTTTTAAAAATGGTATTTGAAATTTACTCTAGGAAAAGTCCCAGTTTTTCCCTCATCTTCATAGGATCTGTTCTGGCAGGCAATGTATTTCCATGTCTTTCTGTAATGCTACACAGTTGGTGCCATCTGCAGCATCACAGGTAGAAATGTCTAATCTCTCCAGAAACCCACTTGAACTAAGTTGAGCACTGAAAGAAGATGTATCTGATAAACTACAACACCTCAAGTTGCGTGACATCTCTCTGTGTTATTTCAGAAAAAGTAAAACGTTATCTTAGATTCATAGCACTGCATTCATCATAGAGAATTACAGACCTATCTCAACAAATCATTAGACCCCAAAGTAAGAAACAGTTCTGCTCCTAAAGACTAATGGCTCTGTGGACCATAGGATCACTGAAGAAAATATATAATTCCTCCTAAGTTTGTTGACACTTCTTTTGGAATAAGTTATTTTTTCCTACAAGGACAAGAGTCTTGCAGATGGAGGAATAAAAAACCCACACCAACACACACATAGAAAACACTCAAACCTCCATCTAGAAGCCCCAAATGCCTCACTGACACCAAGTACCTATAAGAGGAAGACTTCTAAGATTTGTATAATCTTGTACTGTATAAAAATATATACAGATGTTTCCTGCAAGCACATTTTAGCTGTGTGACTCTTACAGCATTAATAATTAGGCAATGGCACCATTTCTAAACTTTAATCAGAATGTCTGTAACAGTAAAAAAAAAAAAATGGTTATGCTGTCAAAGAAAATTATTTAGATTAAAGTGTCTCCATTCATTCTCTTCCCCATCTCTTTTTATCTACAGAGAGATTTCTGGGGGAAAAAAAAAATCCTATTCAAAAGGACAGTTCCCTCACCAGTGCTCTATTAGCCTCTGATTTTAAATGATGTTGTATTCCAACACAGAATTTTCTGTTGGGGACTGAATTACTTCCCCGGTCATTGCCAGAAGCATTACCATCTATTTAACTGAATAATTACAACTGAATAATTCAATTTCTGTATCTGGAATACTCTGGAATATTTTTCCACTTTGCAGGGATTTCACAATTGTTGAAATCTCCTGTATGCTCAATTTTTAAGCTGTCAGTTCAACGATAAAGTTATTTATTTTAAGTAGAATCAGTAAAAATTCCCTAGTTTCCAAAATAGAAACGCTAAAATTCCATAAGCATCATACAAAGTACGGAAGAACTGACTTCTGATTATTACATGATATCTATGCAATCGATAGCAGTAAGCAGAGTAAATTTAGGGCCAGAAGACATGAGAGAGAGAAAATCAAGTATGACTGCTATTTAATAATTGCAGCTGAAATATGTACATTTTAAAAAAAGAATATATAAGCATAGGGGAATTAATATGATTGGGAAAGAGGAATCTTTACTCATCCCCAGATGCAACACTATGCATTATATGACAATAAGGCCATGGCTTCTAAAATCCACATTGCTACCAATGCACATACATACTTCTGCCTGGGAAGCACTGTCTTGCAACTTCCATCCCTTTTCACACGTTGAGGAGCTCATGTAACAGTCAGCATCTTAAAAATGGGTTGTGACAGCTGTTAAAGAGTTTTAAAATTTGGGGAACTTAAAGCTAGCAATTGAAGAAAATCAGTGAATATTTTAGCAGGTTCGAAGTCATTTGTCATGAAATCTTATTTGATATAGATTAGATTCTTGGCAAACTGCAATAGCTTTAGAAACAGCAGCATGAAAGAAAAACTAACTCTTAAATGAAGATAAACATGTTAACGAACTTTATTCAGACCAAAACAAATGCCATGAAAGAATTGGCAGCACTTATTTGCAACTTAATGCATACTAAGAAATCTTGAATGGGAATGCACCAAGAAAAGCCTCTGCTTTCCAAGACCAGGGCAAATGCACAGATGTGTGTACAAACGCACAAATGTAGGCACTAGGTGGACAGTGCTGCTAAGCTGGCCTATTTGCTTTCTTCTTTTCACAGACATAGCCATCAAGCCATCAAATGACTACCCAAGTGCTAGATCACAGAATCACAGAATGGTTTGGGTTGGAATTGACCTCATCAATCGCCTTGTCCCAGCCCCTGCCATGGGCAGGGACCCCTCCCACCATCCCAGGTTGCCCAAAGCCCCATCCAGCCTGGCCCTGAGCACCTCCAGGGATGGGGCATCCACAGCTGCTCTGTGCCAGTGCCTCACCACCCTCTGTGTGAAGAATTTCCTCCTTATATTTAATCTGTGATGCCAGGGGAAGTGGGTTGCTGGTGGCAGGGGAAGAGCAGGGATGTCCCACTTAGCCCTTGTCTCTGCCGCTCAGCTGTAACATCAAGGTGCCTCTTAAGAAGCAGGTAAGTCAGCCTTAGCAGAGGACACTGTGTGGTCATTCTGCGATTCCCTCCCAAAGGATGAGAACAAGGCAGGTGGCAGGACTAAATCTCAGGCACATATATGTACACTAACAAATGTATGGCACTAGGCTCCATGAGCTACCCCAACTTTACTATAAATTTATTGTTAATGCACAAAATAGTGTATCTGGTCCTGTACAGCCTAACATAATGCAGCAGGTGAACAGAAGATACAAACTTGAAGATTTAGGAGACAAACAAATTTCTTATGTTACAGCTCAAATATCTGTGGCAATCAGCTGGGTTTCCTCTCCTCCCAAGGACGTCTGATGCTCCTGAACCACGTCTCTCTCTCCAAACCAACAGCTCCTTCCCCAGTGCCATTCCTCTCCAGAGTCACCGAGCACTTGTATCTTTGGGGCATTTAAGAGTCTCAGGTATGATACTTCTATAGAGGAAGCTTAAAAATTACATAATCCTTCATACTCCTGAAAGTATAAAATGTGTTTGGGTGACCCAGTATAATCACCCTGCTTTACCACGGGCTTGCTTCCCTTCATACTGGCCCACCACATTTCTTAAGCTGCATTTTGGAAGAGGAGCTTCTGGGTTTGAGAGCCCATCGGCGACTTTGGTAAATAATCCCTCTGTCCTGACTCGAGAGACGCTGGAGGAGTAACCACCTTTCATACATCCAGCTCCACGTATCTGAGGTCCTGGATGCACTACATCCAAGCAGGCTGTGTATCCACAATAAAAATGAAGAACCCCCCAAGAGATCATTACTAGTCCTTTCTTTGTCCCTCTTGTTCAGCCTCGCCTGAGCCCCAAACACCCATTCCTGAATATATCTGTGCATGTCTGACTGAACTGAATTGCTAAACCAGCTCTTTCTCAGCATATTTACTTCACACTGGAAGTAAATAAGAATTGCATTAAATAGGTTCATGGAAAATGCCTGTGATCTTTAAGCATTCCTTTTTTAAAAACCACTTGGCATGCTCTGAAAGGCAAACAGGGGCAGTCTAAGTTTTAAATAACATCTTCTCTTTCTCATAACTAAAAGATACACTGCTGGTAATAGCAATCTAAAACTGGACAACTGGTTTCCATGATATGAAATAGCCTGGCAAACAATGTACCACCTGTTCACTGCCCATCCGAGTTACGGGCTGCACTTCGTGATGCAACGTCCTTCTCCCCTTTCAGCTAGAAATGAAAGGGGGAACCAGTGTCTGTCCCCAAACATCTGTGAAAGCAATTCTCATTTGCACATCTTCCTGCAGTACCTGAATATTTTCACTTCACACAACAGTAGGACTTTCTGTCTATTCCAGAAACAGCCATTTACATCCCAGCTGAGGCAGCAGCTAGTTTTGAGCTGTGATTGTTTGTGACACCACGTCAGCTCCAGTGATGACAGGAGGGTTTTGTTGTGGGCATCCAAGTACCACAGGCCAGACTCTGCCACCCTTGCTCACGTTAAGCAGTGTATCTCCCTATGCAAATGGTTACCTTGAAGTCAGTGGGGTTATTCACAAAATAAATCATAACTCGATGTGAATAAACACAGAGGCATCCAACTCAGATTCCAAACATACCTGGATCAGAGCAGCACTGCCTGCCCTGCTTTGAGGTGTCAAGCTACCCAGGAAATTCCTCTATGCCCGAACAGGAGAGAGGACAAAGCCTGCCTTAATAACCAGTTGACACAAAGGCAGAACCTAATTGATTAATACAACGCTGACTTTCATCCCTCGTGTGGTGCACATGAGCAGCCAGGCACTGCTGGAACATGGGGCCAAAAGGACGATGTTATTCAGCACAGCAATCCTCTGCATCTGTTTGCCTGTGGTGGGTAGACCTTATGGAACCACAAGGTCATCAGAGAAGTCTGAACGATCACGTAATGGTCTTGATATAGATAAATAAATATGAATTCCAGAGCTTGCTCTTCACCTTTTTCTCCAGTATTGCATCAGCACTATGGCACACACTAACAGGCTTCCCAGTCATTAGGTATTTATATTTCATTTTACTTTGAACCATGCTGAAACGGAAAAAACATTCGTACTTAACACCTGCCTCTCCTTCCACAAATAGAGTTTCATGTTTATGATATTGATCATGTTATTTCAACTAATTCAATGCAAGGGTTTCTAACTTATAAGTCCATGTACATCAATAGGCATGCCAAATATATACATGCGCACACATTGACACACAAACATGCACACAGGTATATAGACGTGCACGTAATGAGGCACACAGATATTTCAATAATTTAACAGGTTCACTTTAAACATCACCTTCATTAACCACTATCTGCACAAAGAAAGTACATTTACTTTGTTATTTATTCCAGTATTTTAAAGGCAGACAAATCCTTTATGCTACAGGAGGTAATGACACGTGCTTTGATGTGAATGCAATTTTGTCAATACTACCTAGTGTGAATTTGTGCTTGCTAGGCTGCCTCACCATTACTGAGACTTTTGACCTTTACAATACCACTACTCTGCTGTGAAGTGATTAATACAGGAATTACAATGA